>NW_017263591.1:235707-325417 GCF_001500285.1 Mollisia scopiformis
ATGTGACAGCACGGTTGGACTCAAGTACGTAGACGAGGAATCGATTAGGCTATCTCTTAGAATCTAAAGGTAAAGAGGAAAGAAAGGAAGGAAGCGCCGGAAGGCAGGGCATATATACAGGCGAGCGGTCACGTGAGTATTTCGTAGCGGGCACGTGACTCTATAACCGTAACACTTTTTTAAAAAAAAACTAATATTATAAACTTAGTAAACACGAACGCATTTTAAATAATATTTCGATTTAAAATTAAAAAAATTTAGCGACGTAAATACGTTATTTAATATAATAATAAAAATAAAAATTTATAATATTTTTAACGAATTTTGTCACAGTGCTGGTTTTAGTCCTATCACGTAACAACTCACCGCCTGGCAGAATCCTGTATATAAGCACTCCTAAGAGCTGTCCTCAGCTCTTTACCTTAGTATTTGTCACGGTTATAGAGTCACGTGCCCGCTACGAAATACTCACGTGACCGCTCGCCTGTATATATGCCCTGCCTTCCGGCGCTTCCTTCCTTTCTTTCCTCTTTACCTTTAGATTCTAAGAGATAGCCTAATCGATTCCTCGTCTACGTACTTGAGTCCAACCGTGCTGTCACACTAATACAATGAGTCAAAGTAACAAGCTATGTGTATTACAAAAAGAACTAGTTAAGGAAAGAAGGATTCTCCCCGGAGAAATCCTTTTGTGAGGGCGCCAAGGCCCGAGCGTCTGCTCACGTGACGGCTATGCCCATTTAGGGGCATAGCCACAGAATGGGTTCAACCCATCACAGGTTCTGTGCACGCAGCGCCGCAAGACTGACACGAAATGGAGCACTGCTGAGTCAGAGCTTCTGCTCCTCTTTCCAGACAATCAGCTCGTCCAAAGACGCGATAGATCCGATGAACTCGATGTGGCCATCGGGACGGATCAACACGAAGCCAGGCGCTGTGAAGCCGAAAAGTTGATGGACTCGTCCTTCAGAATCCAAGATCTGATTGCTTTGCAGGGAGGACGTCGTGATTTTGCTTGTCAGTATTGGTCGCTTGATGTCATTGAGCAACGGCGACTCGGCTTTCCTCAGATCCTCTGCACTAGCTCTGTTCTCACCGATGCCTGAGAACAGCAGGAGGCTATGACTGCATGCTCCAAGGAGAGAGTGGACTGTGATCTCGGTATCCCCACGCAGAAGCTTTCCGTCAGGCGCTCTATCTCCACCCTTGAGTGCTCCTTTCCATGTACTTGTTTGTCCAACAATGGGACTTTGGCGATAACGAATGCCAAGTTCTGAGACGAATCTGTACGCAAGTGCTCGACGACCAGGTATGCTCATAGCCCACGGCATTATGAGCGGAAGGATGTAGTTTCGCAAAAAGAGATACACAGGATTGGTTGTCGCCATGAATTCGAAGATTTTGTCAGTGCCTTGCAGGAGGATTTGTCCGATCCTGCGTCGTTCGATGTTGTAGGATTCCAGTAGAGTCTCATCCCTGTCATCTCGAATGACACTTGCAAGCTTCCAACCTAAATTGACGGCATCATGTATTCCAGTGTTCATTCCTTGACCACCAGCAGGAGAATGGATATGAGCTGCATCTCCAGCGAGAAACATGCGACCAGCGCGATAATTATCAGCAATCCGATGATGAAGCTTGAATCTGGTCATCCACGTCGGGTCGAATAGCTCGGTAGGCTCAGGGAGAAGCTTGTTGATCCTTTGTTGAAAGTTTTCAAGTGTTGGCTCGACATCGGTCTCTGATGGGTTCCGTGAGCATACTAGACGCCAGATATTATTCTTCATCGGAAAGACCATCATGAATCCAGAGCCGATGAAAATGTGGAGACATTCCTTGGCTTGCCATTTCATTCGCACGTCTGCGAGAATGAAATCCTGAGGATATGCAGCTCCTTCGAATTTTAAGCCTGCTGATTTGCGTACAACGCTATGCGGTCCATCACAACCAACCACATATTTACAACGAATAATTTCTTTGCTGCCATCTTGGTTTCGTAAAATAGCAGTTACACCATTTTCATCTTGCAAGATTTCCTCTGCCGTCACGGGACGCTCCACTTTCACTCCCTGCTTCAGCAACAATTCGTCGAGAATAGACTCGATGTCTGCCTGGCTGATCATCAGAGGGCCATGGTACATTGTGTCGGGAAATGACACGGTACCGAAGTCGTTTTCAAAAACAAACTTCTGGTTTGCGAAGATGCGCACCATCATATTGAGTACCCCACGGTCGATAAAGTCTTGAGCAATTCCATGTCGATTGAGAAGCTCGAGAGTTCGGGGATGGAGAACTAATGCTCGACTTTTGTCGCTTCGAATTGAAGTTGAGTCGACAATGCGAAACGATATCTTCTGAGCAGCAAGCTCCAGCGAAAGCATAAGTCCAGATGGACCTGCTCCAACGATAAGAACATCGACGTTTGTCATCTTTTAGGTAGCAAAGGGAGACTTCGTTGATAAATGGAATATTGTGGAGAATTAGGTGACCATGAGATATATCATGAGAGTAGACAAGCCAAGCGGGTTGTTATAGTTCCGCTTATCCTTCGCAATTAATCACGAGAACTAACACGGCGCCATGTCTGGCCACTTTGCATGGTGAATCCAGGCCTATCCAATGAAATTTAGCTATTGTATTCAATTCAACTTTGTGGCTGAAATATACCGGGCCACTTACGTTCCTCGACCGTGAATGGTGAAAGGCTGTCTAGGTATGCCCTGTTATATCCAGCCACACACGTGACTGATAGTTATTATCATTTAAAGTTGCTTTCGACAACTCACACCAACTATTGGCGAAGTTGTGGAGGCTAGTCTGCGTTTCCGCTGTATTCCTTCGGAATTACATGTTCCTTGCTGGAATTGTGCTTGGTGAAGGGGAACATAGACGTGAGACTGTCTATTCTCTGTATTGAGAGGTAACGCTGAGTCGATGTCTTTTAGTAATGCTCAATACGTTTGAGGATGCATCAAGTTATTGAAACGTAAGGTCACACTATGCTGGAAAAGGTTGTCAGAACACCTTTGTCTGGTCGAGGTGTCCCTTAGTTGGCAAAATGATATAGGATGAGAAGGACACTGATAAGGCGAGAAGGACATATCCAGATTGAGGAGCCCTGGTAAAGGATCATCGAACGAGCCAGAAGGATGCATAGTTGTAATAGAAGTGCTTTGGATATGATTGAAGGTATTTGACATTTGAATACTTGTGACCGTAGCGGGGCCCGCTCGTACACTGTGCTCATAACGATGTTTTCAAAATTCTATGGCCACCACCCAAGCTTCGAAGACCCTAAAACACTAAGAATAATTAATTATCGCGATGCAATTAGACTGCAATTGCACTTATTTTAATTCTGCACATTTATTATGTTTTTTATTAGTAAAATAATAAGATTAAGAGTCCTTATTATAAGCTGGAGCAGCTATAGCTTACCTCGCGGTGGACAGAAAAACCCGGACTAATTAAGCGATGGTGTGAGCAACACCCTCTTTTTAATTCTTAATTTCAATTTTTAGAAAAATCGCAAAAGTAAAAGAATTAATCTATTAAATACTCGAGATCCGAGTTTATTATACACTATAATTTTATGAACATGTGTGAAGTATTGATAATTAAGTAATGTTGTGGAAGAAAGCATAGTTTTGTTGGGGTGTCTATTTAGTCCGGGTTTTTTTGTCCACCGCGAGCTTACTTAATGCCCTGCGCAGCTGTCAGGCTGTCAGGCATCACAGCCTAAGCGATTCGCTAAGGTGCATTTATTATGATAAGCTTACCACCTAGTGCGACTGTAGTACTCGCTAAATAGACCGATTTATACTGCTGCCTTAGGCTTGTACATTTATTTTACTTTC
The DNA here is from genome assembly GCF_001500285.1 of Mollisia scopiformis. Classification (NCBI taxonomy): domain Eukaryota; kingdom Fungi; phylum Ascomycota; class Leotiomycetes; order Helotiales; family Mollisiaceae; genus Mollisia; species Mollisia scopiformis. The sequence goes on from NW_017263591.1 coordinate 239,565, forward strand.
ACTTGCGCATAACAACGATTTCATTATTTTATATTATTAGAAAAATGATATATGAGCTAATATGTATTATATAATGGATCGTAGCTTAAGTGTAGCGCCAAAAATAGTAATTTTGGAGTCTTCTAAGCTTGGGTGGAGGCCACAGAATTTTGAAAAAGTCGTTATGAGCACAGTGTACGTACGGGCCTCGGTAGACGGTCAAAAATGGAGAAAAGTGAGAGCGTGAAGTTGATGAGATGAAAAGGAACTTAACCTATCTTTTAGCGCCGTTGAGAAGCGAGCTTGACCATGACATCTCGACTGAAACGCTTCATACTGAACGTGCATCAGAGACCCCAACACCAAGTATCTCAAGTGAAGCATACTTAGAAGAACCCCTCCGTTGAACATCTGATTTCTATGATGTGGCAAGCCAGCAGAGTTGGACAACACGCAAGTTGCGTTGACTGGGACCCAAGTCTGCGGTTCATCCTCAGGGTTATTACAGACCACAAGTCTCTGATTTCAATTCATTTTCCAATCGTCATTTGAGAAACCCTTCTGTTTTTCGAGGTTGCATTTAGGTATTGTGTACATTCATTTTGATCATCGAGCATTTCACGTGACCCAGACGGCTCTTTGAGTTTTCAAGAAGAGGACTTATCCAGCAGGTAGACCTGCTCTCAACCCTCATCATATGTCTGTCTTGAAAGCTGTGCTGCTTCTGTATTCATCGACGATAGCGCAGATCTTTTCTTGTTGAATTGTGATATGTTTGTACTCATTGTACCCAGAAAGGCCTGCAGTGCCTGCTCTGTATCCTGATCTCTCAAGCTTCGATACTCAACCATCCCCAGACCCCCTTTTTGAGTCTCGCTTACTTCTCTAACCCCACTAAGACTTGGACAGTCGCCCCGCATATCAACCTCTACTTTCGCAAACTTCTCACTCCATACCTTCTCTGTCAAATCCATCACTTCCATATCCGGATACAAAAACGTCGTGAGCACCCTTCCAGTCGCGCTCTGCTTCAGATGCCTCCTCATTTCTCCCAAAACACCACGTCGGAACACCAACATCAGGATCGCAACAGTAGTGGTTGCCAACAGCCCTATCACTACGATCAATGCTGGTATGGCAAATGCGTAGTGATATCGGATCCTCGCCACGGTTGGTATGACTCTGATGTCAACCAGGTTAAGAGTTGCTGCGTTGCCCGGCCCAAGAACACCTTTCGTACCGACGACCGCAGCTGCAGCGTAATCTGTGAAGATCGAATTCGGAATCAAAGCCGCCGTCTCAGGTGAGCTTGAAAGGTTCTGCCATCGAACCCACATTGCCATGTTGTTTTCACCACTATAATCAAAGTCTGCGCTTGATGAGTCGCCCACATCATACGCTCCTCCAACTGCGGTCTGATAGAAGTCACTTGCGGGTAGGTTCTGTGAAGTGACGCGGAGGGGCGCAGAAGTTGAGACACCGTAGCCGGGAAGGTAGAGTGATTCTTGTCGAACTGTGGAAATCTTCGGATTTGTTTCCCAAGCAGATGAGATGAGGCCCCAGATCAAAGAAATTGAGGCCATGGTGTAGGTGTTGTCAGTGTTTTCGACGCCCCATAGCGGCTTGACCTCTTCCGAAGGATATATCTTATCTTTGACACTGTTGACGGCCAAGCTCTTCAACTCGTCAGTCCCGTTATAGGTAAGTGAGACGGTTTTGATTGTCGCTTTCACCGCAGTTGCACACGAGTAAAGTGGTTGAGTCCATCGGCTACCACTGTCAAAGATAAGTGGCGAACCGTTGTCCTTTCTCTGCGGAATGCCTCGCATGAGACCGCAACTGACGAAAATGTTCGTAATATTGGCGAAATCCTGACCACCGGCACCAGCACAGATAAGGGCTATCAACTTGTTAGTCGGGAGGCAAGCATACCAGATGTTCACTCACAAATATCAGTGAAGTTGCTACTAGTAATATCAAAGGGATTCGTAGGAGGTCCTGAATCTGCAGGTGAAGAGGAATTGGTAATTCCCGTTCCACTCAGCATATTCAAGTGATAATAGAAAGAGGTATCCATTGCCAGACTATCGTATGGAGTCATCTCGTCTTCGTAGATAGGAAGTGGAAAAGTCTTGCCAAGCTGTGAATTCAGGTATGAGAATGCGTGTCGTCCAGTTGTCTCGTCATGCGGATTTGTGATGTTGTAGTAGAACATAGTCCAAGCATTTGTCATCCAGCCTGCCTTGTATGCTCTCATCCATAAATCAGGATTCGCTTGCGTATCGGTCAGGTTCGCTTCCGGGTACGTCGTATTGGCATTGACAAAGCCACCATGGTCTGTCAAGACTAGATCGATGATGGAAGTGGTGAAATTCTGGCCTGGTGCCACAGTGTAATCTATTGTGATATTTGTATCCACACAAACTGTCTCAGGTTCGATGAAGAGCAGGTCCTCAGACCAAGCAGCGCCATGTTCGAAGCCGGGTGGGACACTGTGATTCCGCATTCCTATACCTCCATTGATGGTATCGACGATCAGGCCTTCCACTGCTTCGATGTCGTTGTTCAGGACCATGCTTTGCATTTGACGAAATGCCCCGATGAGGTATGTTGAGCCATTATTGTATCTTTCATCGTTCGTAGTAACGTATCTCCTCCATTGAATGTCGAAATAATTCGAAATGGTGCTGTCATCTGCTGTCCCGCTAGAGTATGCTTCGGTGATGAAGTTTGGGATGGACGTATTATACCCGTAAGGAAAGTCATAGCTTCCATTGCCACTGGAATAAATGGTACCAATAGCTATTGTGTCCGAGAAAGGGCAAGGTGAGGGGAAACATGCTCGGTTGAAAGAAAGATTGCTCCTGGGAGGGGTACCATAGTCGAAAGGTGAAGAATCCTTGACATATTGGAATGCAACGTTTGCTGAATCCGCCTCAACTAAAGCTTCGTAAAGACCAAGTGGAGTGATAACGCCAGCTATAGCGACGATAATTGACATCAACGTAATCAGACTTGTGATGATGACAACCTTGGTTCGCACTCCATGGTTACGTGAAGTATCGGCGCTGAGAATCATCGGCCAGTAAGACTTTTGAAGAGCACGTCCGGCTACATTCCTACTTAGCGGTCAGATATCGATTTAGGAGGTTTTACGCAGAAAAGTGCTAACCATGTTGCAGCCGTGTTCTTGTCTTGTAAAGCTCCCGACAAAATAAATGTCAGGATAGTCGGAATCCATAATCGTACTGTGAACATCAAGCTGTCAGAGATACACTCTATGGAGCTAATAGCGCGAGGAAGTATGCTCACCAACAAAGACCGCCGCTGCAATAAATCCAGCGACATATCCTATCGTGATCTCGACCATATTGAAACCTGATGTACTTCAGACTTTTGGATTCGTGAGAAAGTGTAATGGTATTTTGAGAAGCGATGCAGACTTCTTCCTCTGAATGAAAACTCTTGAGGAATGAGATAAGGCGTCACCTACCTGTGCAAATACTCAAAAGCCGCACGGAGAAGATCCACGCAAATGGGGATCAACAACGGCTCAGATCTATCTCATAACGATTCTGATAGCCCAGCCGCTCCCGCTCGCAGAGCTGAAGCCAAGAGCGAGCGGTCATAATCACGCCGTCTCCAGAAATATATCCCAAGCATCTTCTTCCCGAATCAAGCTTAGATCTCAGTTGTCCAGGGCATTCTGATTGGTCGCAGAATCTTGATTTCCGTGTCAAAAAACGGGATCAGAGAAGGATCAACCCCTTGGCACCTGTCGCACGACCAAAGCTTTTAAGAGCCAAGATCTGTGGCGCCCAATCAAATTGGAACGGAAATTAAGCATAAAAGTGACTGGTCCATGCCTCGAAAAGGGGGCCTCGGTTAGCGTTTTTCCGTCATTCGGGGCCAAACATGAAAGAGAAAGTTCTGTAAGAACCCCAGTTGTGGCTTGCAGATGAGCAAACTTGTGGAAAATAAGGATCCTACGACTGTTGATAGAGGATGCTCGTAGGACTAAAAATAAAATTGCTGCCCAGATGCCTATCAATAAAGCGGGGAGAGCCGTGGAAGAATGAATCAAAGAGGGTGGTACTTCCCTAGTCAGATTCTAAATTGAAACCGTCATGAGATACTGAAAAAATCAACGACATAGAGTAGGACAGAATGTACGCAACTAGAATTCTACAAAGCTTTTTTGCTCTCTTGTCGCTGACAAGAGCTACAATTACCACTCCAAACCCTCCAGAACCTACCTCTTCATATCCCAAAGACCTTCGTTCTCGCATCCTACTTGCTCGGTCTGGCTCTGATGATATCGACAATCTCGCTTTCTGCTATGGCGACAATTCCATTTGTGACGTGTCGAACAATCTCCATGACAAATGTTCCGCGTTCGAGAACTTGTCAGACTCGACTCAGTGGTATGAGTGTTTGTGCGGCAACGGTTTTGTGTCAGCAAGGCAAGCGTAAGGGTTCATCAGCTTTATGATGTTTCCTGTCTCCACTCTTCTTCTTCTTCAGCACGAAGATATATTGCTAATCTCTAAACTGATTAAATGCTACTGGTGTGACGATGTCTTCGGGATTTCTGGTGACGCGGGAGACCTCTACTCAAGTGATTGTTCTAGCTATAGCTTCAGTATCGCTCCAATGCCATCTAGCATTCTCGCCCTCGAGTCCTCTTATAATGCAACATACACTGGCACTATGCCAGTCGGCGTTACACTTACCCAAGGTGGAGGAGTTTCAGAAACAGCGACATCCGAGGTTGGAGCTACTACCTCGACTGGCAGCAGAGATGCTAGTTCTTCTGGTGCGAATCTCGACAGTAGTTCTAGGAGGACAACTTCCGCATTATCGACAAGTACATTTACGCTCAATGGCGGTGGAGGTGTAACTACCCCGACAGCTCAAGCAAGTACATCCCAGAACTTGGTAGCCACGCAAACAGGGAGTACAGGAGTTGCCACAGGATTGAGGGGCCGCGTTGATATGGTTTTTGGCTTGGTAATATTTGGGTTCTCAATATTTGTGCTTCATGTCTGAATGGTTGGCTTTCGCGAGAAGGGGTTTGTGCAAGCCCAATCACACCTTTGCCTTTCTCAATCCTTGTTTCATTCCCTTGATCAACTTTTGTATTAGGTTGCTGTGGAAAGCAGAGACACCGAACTGAAAGCTGTGTATATATAAGAAAGCGCCTCTCTACTATTTTTCATCTGCCAATCTTCTCTTGAGCTCGCTCACTTCTTCCAGAACGTGACGTCCTCCTTCCACAATTCCAAGTGGCATTTAGAACTTCGCAAAAGCCAATTCATACAAGAAACCCAATGTCATCTGAGCATGGTCAATCATGTGGTCATAGTCCAAATACTCAGCTAAGTCGTCGACGCCATGGAGGTGGTTATCGGTATACTCGAATGCACCTTCGATGATGAAAGCGCCTGGGTAGCCCGCTTTGATGGCCGACATGTGATCGGAGCCGCAATAAGGCCCGCACCCTGTCTCGACCCATGGCAGCTCGGTATACTATGCTTTACTTAGCTTCCGAATTACTCAAAATTTTCGGAGATCTAGAAAATTTACCTCTTCAATAATGAGCTTCAGATACTCCATCAAAGGCTTATCAACTGTATGGTCGTCAGTTCCTTATCAAGAAAGGAAGATGTCACACGCACCAACATCCATCATAAGCCCAAACTCCTTCTCCTTCTCAATAGTCTTATTCCAAAAGCCCGTCATATCCTGCTGCAACATCCCCTTCACAGTCTTTCCTCCCTTCATATAACTCTCCCACAAATCTTGACTACCAAGCATCCCACCCTCCTCGGCTGCATACCAATGAAACTCCAACGTATTCTCCGCTTTACCTCCCACCAACTTCTTGTCTGACAACAAAACCCTCAGAACCTCCAGAATAGTGACGGTCCCACTCCCATCATCATCAGCGCCTGGAGCTCTGCCATCCATTCGAGCTTCATGATTCACACTATCCTGGTGAGCTCCAACTACGATGGTCGAGGTACTTTGACCCGGAATCCGAACGATGATGCTGTTCTGGCGTGACCAGGGATGTACGAATAGTTCAGCTGTGATGCCGTGTTCGTGCGCTCCTGTTGATGCGATAGTTGTCAGGATCTTGCTGAAGAGCCAGTGGTACGATGCTTCTCCGAACGTGGAGTTATACCAGCGATTATGGAAAGTTGTCAGATGTCCAAGATTGCTTTGAAGATTCGTCTTGTTGAGCTCCTTGAGGAGGGGTGTTATCTTTCCTTTTTGAGATACGGAAACTGGATATGTGTATTTGGGGGTAGGTGTCTCTAATTGGCTGCGGAACTTTCCTAGGTCAGGGAAATTGGTAGTATCCATGAAGAATTGGCCATCCTGAGTGTCTCGTCAATTCAAGCTTTAGCTTGCGTGGTTCAGTGAGGATACACGCACCTTCTTGAGCGCCCATTTCTCAGTATCAGTGACCCATTGCTCATGCCCATCGGCAAACTCAATTAGATATCGAGGCTCATTTGGAAGCACAGAATTGTCGATGACAATCTGACCTACCCCTCGCTTGTCCGCATACCCCGCACTCACGAAGTAAGCTGACCATGCCAAACTTGAGAGAATTGATAGCTTCATGATGAGCGATTGAAATCAATACTTCGATGCCTGAGACTTTTGGGGGATATTTATTTTGTGCTGCGCTACCACTGTTTTTATCTCTAGGCAGTTATCTATACACCGTACATCGTAAGCACGGAACAACAATGTTGGCGTAACCAATCAGGGTAGTATAGCCTTTGGACCTGCATATTATGCGACCTTCCCCATTCGGCTAGATAGGCGAGAGAAAGGAGGAGATGCGATGCCTCGCTAAGTATTTGTCAAATACCTAGGTACTTGCAGAGGCGAGCATATCAACGCAAAGTATTGATTGAAGTTTAGCTACTAATACAACCCAAATAACCACTGAGTAGAAAATCTGTAGACGAATTGCAGCTACTTTGCTCGACGCCGCAAATTCTTTCCTAAACCACATCCTCATTTCCAACCTCTTCATATTCCACAACATCTTTCTTCACATACGGCGGCCTACGAATGTAAGCATCTGATCACAACAGCCATCCACGAAGCAACACACCTACCTCAACCAATTCCTCACACCAACGACAGCCGCCGTCCCCGCAGCATACATGCCCAACAACCGTCCCCAACCCTCTTGTCCCTTAATCCCACTCTGACCCACGCTCAGCGCCACAAGATCATACACCAAACACCCTCCAAAAATCCAATCACTAACACTAGCCAAAGCCGCAAATCCCAATCCGGTCCCGACCTTCACCAACATATTCGGACCCTGATGATCGAAATATGCAACCGAACCATTGTGTAAGAAATCTAGGACTCCAATTCCAGCGAAGGTCTTGGAGACGATGTGCGTGAGGACCGAGGAAGTGGAGCGAGTATTCATAGGTGGGAGACGGAAGAAAATGTAATAGAGCTGTGTAAAGGAATTTATGAGGACGAAGATATTGGCTGTTTTCAGCGCCGAGGCATTCCAGAATATCATCCAAGCTATTTCCCGATTAGCAATTTTCTCACAACCAAACTGCTAGGATATATAACATACTAGCAATGCACAAATTGCCTACAGCATAATACGGCACGAAATCCACCATCTGCTGCGTCTCTTGTCGTTCCTTCTCGCCTTTTGAGGGGTCGAGTTTCCAAAGGCGATACAGCCACGCTAATTGGAACAATTGTTGCGGGAAGAAGAATCCGGCAATGAAGAATGGTTGGGGGGACCAGAAGGAGAGGTTTGCGTCGTGGACGTCTTTCATGTTGGGGGAGCTGAGCATGCCATATTGCTGGGCTGCGAAGTCAATGAGGAAGGAAACTGGAGCTACCCAGCGGGCGGTGGAGTGTGGGATGCCCATATTGATAGATGGAATATGGAATTGACTCGAAAAAGGAAAGAGAGGTGGTTTAAAATAATGGAACTGTTGTATAGAAGTGAAAGGAAGTGATGATTGTACTCATATGTTGTGCATGTTCGCGAGGCTGACGAAGGGAAAGTTGGTGATGTCAACACCTAAGAAATGCACTAGGACTTCTGTCACGCCGTACCCGGTGCTCGGACTTCGATATTGTGCGACAAGTACGTGAAAGAGGCATGTTAAATCTGAAAGATTCGAGGCTGAAGAGAGAAGCGCTCTATGTATGTTGTGGGAACTCTTGGTCGAGTATATACCAGACTGTTTTGGGCAATTGATCACGTGTCAATCACATATTTACTCTTGTGGCCAGTATGATTAATAGACTTGAGACTTTAAGTCCATAGGTTCTTTAATAGCAATATCCATGTTTCCATTTTTGTAGTGCTCATAGGCAGGAAGCCACATCATCGCCTTACACCTATAGAAACCCTCTGCGATGGGGAGACTTGCACCGCGCAACCACACTGGGCTTTCGTAAATCCAAAGCTGCCATCCAAATTCCAAGTCCTGACTGCTCAGTTATAAATCTTCTTCTCAGCTACTGAAACTTATTTCCTCTCCTTGAACTTCCATCTTTCCTAATACTTGTGCCTTCACAAAACCTTTATGCTACCTTTTGTTGAAGCAGCCACTACTCACGGACATTCAAATAAGATTCAAATTGTCTTTCCACTTCTCAACGTCCTCTTGTTCTCTTCCAAGTTCTTTCGTGTCATCATTGCTCGCCAACCAGTTATCCCCTTCAGCCCCTCCATGATCTTCCTTCGTTCGGTGGACAAATAAGTGGAAGGAGAGTGTCGATGGCACACCGTTAAGACAAGGCATTAGGGCTTAGCCGTTGTGAAGTCGATACTAGGAAGAAGAAACCGATCATGACCGCCGAGTTATCAGAGATCGCTAATATATATGCATTGGCAGACTCGAAACAGGGCTGGCTTGTGCGGTAAACTTGCGTCAATAGGTTGGGAGATCGTGCAATTCGCAATGGTGATAACTTGCTTGTGTGTCGTGAAAGGTTAAGTCGTTAGGTAAGCTAGACTAGAGATTTAGAGTAGTACGTGCCAGGGTGTGCGAACGGAAGTAGAAGAATAGACCTAGCTCGTAAGATGTACATAATTGTAGCATCTCAGGTCAATCTGCTGACGGAGAGAACCCGGAAGATGTAATTGACAGTATGGGATACGAAGTGAGAATGGGAGATCGAATGTGGAAAATTGATTGGCTATGATAATTTGTGAAACAAATCCCACTGAGGGCCCCCGAGAACGATCGAAGGTTGGGCAAAGATTATCCAAATGACACGCTGCTTAGATTTGTGTATTATTGAGATGTAATTCTCGATGTCTCCGGGTCCGACGATTTGATCAACGGTACTGTCATGAACAGCACCACCGAATAAAGAAGATCTTTCTTGGGACGATGTCGGGTTTATTTTCCGCTGCAAGAAACAGGGTGGCAATGAAATATCATCTCACAGGACTTAAGATCTTCCCCAAACAAGGAAGCTGGACACGTGTGTTTCATCATCGCTGATTTTCCCTTCCATGCCACAGGACAGGATACAACATACGATTGAGGTTTCCTCACCCCCCCTGAATACAGCCTAGCCAAACGTCAGAGGCGTCTAGGGAGGATCAGCCTCGCGAATCAGCCTTGTTAGGGTAGAAGTGACCTCATCCTCGCCACATCACCTTGGATGTCAGGCTGAAGAATCGTCGCGGAAAGGGATGTGAGTCCTGCTTTGCGCAGAATCTTTGCATTTATCAGGCTGCAATTTGAGCTTTGTCTTCAAAAATATGTCTGGAAGCTCGTCGTACTCAGAAAATTCTAACTTTAGATAAAGCAAATGTTCTTCCAGGCAACAAATCGTGCTATGAATTACAGGGAAGCATGACGATATGTGCCCCACCGCCACGGGCCTTCAACAGGTGAAAGGGTCAGACTCACTGCAGCACATACTATCGGGTTGACAAGCTCTCAGCCGCATATCACTAGCAATATGTCATAGAGCGTCTGTCTCCATCAGCAGGTACTGAAGGATGCGCCGCAGCTGGGAGATTAATGCGAACGCTCAAAACTATGATTTATGAGCACATACAGTAGCATCGTGCACTCGACTGCAGGGTCCAATTTACCCACTGGGGCATTTCAGATTCAGAAGAAGAGGTTCTGCAGATCTCTTAACATCAACATTGACGTGGAGGAGAGCCTGTAACACATCCTTTGTCGCACAAGTGATCCTATCGAATCATCGCTGAAGAGGCAGCTACTTCGTAAGAGTGGAAACAGGGGTATGTTTGTTGCCCTTCGTGATTTGCTAGTCTCTGCGCAACTCGAGAAGAGTAGACTTCATCGGATCTGATAATCTGAGCTAGGGAGGATGTGCAATCGTCGATGGTACTCGGGATAATTGCCGTCGTGATTCGGAGAGAACATCCTGCAAATCTGAGCTCATCTCAACGGTTTCCCTTTCCCTTGCTAGTAACCTGAGACTACTGTACTCGTACACACAGAGACCTGCAGCGTCCCGTTGTCAAATCTTCAGCCTTGACGTCTTCAAGGCATTATTCCAATATAGCGGCCATGACATCGCCATCGACGTCAAATAATTGGATCCCTTTTTGATGGCACGGCGACCAGAGCCTTGTCGTAATCAGCATTCTCTCTCGAGCGCAGAACTACTCCCCTGTTGAATGCAAATCATCGCACCATGTTCTCGAAGTGCTGACCCTCGTCCAGCCCTGCTCTGTTGGTGGCATGTTGATGTTTATGATGCTGTGATCGACACAGGAGAGAAAAAGATGTTGCAACCTTTGACGGGAACGGACGCCAAACGGAAAAAAGCTGGACTCCCCTTTTGCCCTGTGGCAAATCAGAGAGCGACTTGATTCGCTTGCATGCAAGAAGGGTCGAGATGATGTCAGTTGGCTTGGCGTACGTCGGCAGCTTTGATTGGCTCATAGCCGAGCGGAAGTTTTACTCCTTGTTTATTCTGACATCTTCAACGACCCAGATGTGGTCGGTTTACGCTCGTTCCGTACTTCGCAGGCATCGGTATCGCGCTTTTGACCTACAACAATGCAGATATTATACACTCAGGTCATGCCTCTTAAGTAAAGTGTGGTACTTAGTCACCTGAGTGCACTACACCTCGTTGCGGAGCCTGTAGCTTGAAATAGACCTCAAGACCAAGTTGCATGTTTGTTTTGCGACATATCCAAGATACAAAGGAAAGATATCCCGCTCCCGTGCATGAAGTCTGGGGTCGGCTAGCCTCTCACGCCAGGACCCTCGAGGATATGTTGCAGCTTCCCGTCTTGAGCGGCAACTGCGCAGATCAAGAAAGTCAGTGGCACTGGGGATTGATATCCTTGCCATCAGACCTCATTCTGCTTGCTGATTTTCACAGGAATTGCTGATTGCTGATCATGTTCCCTTCTGTCCATCTCCAATCTCGAACAACAAGTGTCGCGTCAAAGACCTCGAATCAGAGATTACAAGACTCCTCACCTGAAGGACTCGAGCTCTACTGGACTTGGGGCTGACTCGAGCGCAAAATTCACATGTCCCGACATTCCCACCCACGACGACGATAATTTAGAGTTCACAATGAATCATTGCGGCCTAGGTAAAAGAAGGGTGGTATTGCCAAGAGCTCTGACCTCAAGTGCTGAAAATGCTCAACGGCACGCAGAAATCCCATCCTCGACCCTTCAATCCCCTTCCCGATCCCAAAATGCCATCCATTCACTTCCTAGTTTTCGCACTATCTCCATCTATTTCAATAGTCCGTCTCGTTTCATTCGTTAGCGATACTGCAAAACGTGCAAAGCAGCCGCCACCGCATGACATCGCTTATGACGCCGCCTCATGTCATGATCAGCAGGGTCTTGCCCCTTTCATGATAGCGTTCTTTACACAATCACAGCTGTCCCACTTTACTCCTACCCGTCGAAGTCTACTTGGAAGAGCCCTCATCGATTGGGTGATCTCGACGCAATTCTACAGGGGTACTCAAAATCGGAGCTAGAGGAAAGGGAGGATCCTTACGAAATATGGATTAAGCTCTGCGGAGGCAGAGAGGGGAGAAGTAGGGGTGGTTTGGTGTAGGGTCTGATCTGGATATATATCCAGCGTGCAGCTGCTTTTCTCATTTCCAAACAAGCAAAAATCTATCTGCACGTTAACACGAAAGGTACCGGTACCTACTATCCATTATCAACACCACATCCTTCGTCGAACGAAGTCCTCCATTTCTACAATCCACTTCACTACATTTCCAACCTCACATCAAATCATCGAAATGGCATCACAAGCATACCCTCAAAACGGCCAATACGCCACATCACCAAACGAGTACGACGACGAGTCGCACTTCACCATTTCACATTACGCACGAGAGATGTTCAACCACACCAAGAAGCAAATGGACGCCGCCACCAGATTAGCAGCACGAAGAAGAAGTCCAAACTCCAACGGCACAAACGCCCACGGAACCCTCAACGGCGACGAGGGGAGCATTAGTAGTGTGGACAGTCGAGAAAGTCGCTAGTCACCTACCACATGAAGGATGAAAGAAGAGAGAGAGATAGACAATAAGTCGTCGCCAATATCGCCGGACAGGTTGATAGGGTCGGTCGTCACGGTCAGGATGTACATACGGGATTGACACCCCAGGCGTTTATGGGGTTCGAGTCATCAGCACTTCAGCGTTGCTGGTCTGGGTTGGGATTATACATAGCGTTGGAGCGCATATTGATGTACGAGTATCGGATTAGCTAGTCTTGGTTCATGTTACCAATGCTATGCTTCTACCACTTTACTTTCATATCGATCTCCTTTGGATCATCGTCGTGCACTTATATTGTAGTCTCTGCTTTCTTATGTCTTTCTCACCCTCGAGTACTACCTTACTTCTCGTCAGCATATACTGCTTACGATGTTAACTTCTCTTTTTGTCCTCATGACCCTAATTCTATCAGCAGTCAAGTCTAAACCAACCTTAAGTTCATTTATCGTACCTCGACTCTTCGATACTTCGATGACGTTAACCACACATCACGACGATAAATAAAGCAAGCATCACACCGTCGACCACCAAGTCTTACTTCGACACGACTCGGGTTCAATGGTACTGGGAAGAAAAGGCTGAACGGACTCAACACATGCACAATTGCGCATCGAGAAACGTTATGTTCACGACCCTCTACTCTAACATTCCCTTCGAAACCTATGCGGGGCGACGTCGGGTCCGAGTTGAGATCGAGTAGAGATCTTTTGAGATGAAAAGGCATTGGATTTTGACGGGGGATGGGATTAACGACGACGTGTTATCAAATTGAAGCTATCACATCCAATATTTTACCGACATGGGATTGCCCGAACTTTAGAGAGGGGACACGACGGAAATTGCTATCATTATGCACTATAGGACTTTTTGTTATGTGACCACTATCATCCCAACGATCTGCTGGTTGTATCCCTTCAGCTGCCATTCGGAACACCTTTTGGTGCGGCCGCTAGTTTTTGCTGAGCGAGCCAGTCAGACCATCAGGATTCCAGGTTGGGCCAATCAGAAGTCCGTGCTTTGAGAGGGGTCAGTTTAGGGGATACTGAGGGGACAGAGGAGCATGTCGAAGTTTCGCGGCCCTCTTCACCAAAGCGCAACTTACGCTCAACATTCGAGGTCCACACTCGCTCAAAGTTATAGCTCGTTCAAGCTCAATGTTCAAGCTCAACCCTCAATCTCGGTTCTTAAGCTCAGCACCTATTAAGCTCAATACTTACTTAGGATCAGCACTCGGGCTCAACTACGAGGTCTTAAACTCAGCATTCGCTCAAGTTCCACACTCAAATCCTTGAATACACATGGCTTAGTCACATTTCGGGATGGGTGGGACGCACCGCCTTTTCAATATCGCACCATCCAATTCAGGCCCAGACCTCTAAATCACGCATCATCTTCGACCTCGACCTCGAACTCCTGCGTAGCGACAGCTAGCGTGTCCTTATGAGCGAAGCTCAACGTTATCTTGTCTTTACCAGCCCTCCTTCCTGCGAACGTAAACGTTTCAGACGTCTCGTCTTTCTCAATCAGGAAGACTGACCCAGTGTCGGTACTGCCTTTTGACTCAACGACATCTACAACCTGAGCTTCGTGTCAGCTGGACAACTCCAGTGCCTTTGCATTTGATACTTACTGAAGCATGGACCGTGAATTGCTGTCCGACCCGGATCTTTCCAGGCACACCAGCTAGCGGTGTAGGTTGAGGCAAGCGCCATAGAGGAGCGTCGACCTCGTGCTTCTTGAGTCCACTGACGATGATATCCGCAACGCGGGAGGACAGATTAGAATTAGTCTCTCCAAGTGCTCCTGATCTCAACCACCGTACGCGGAGTAGGATACTTCTCCTAACCAGGACCATATCGTGGCCCTTCATGATTGATTCGAGCTCATACTGACCGCGCCATGCATCAGCTGGTGTGTGGAATAATTGGTCCACGGGTAGTTGGAATGTTGCAAGCTCGTAGCGTATCGCGTTTACAGCCATGTCATGGTCTGGGAAGACTGCGAGGGACACACGGATGGGTTCGTGTGGCGAGGTACCAAAAGTCCATTCAACACGGGCATCTGAAGGACTGATGTAGATCTCCTTCGATACGCTCAAAAGCTGCGAGAGCTGCGATACGATGAGGTCGGGAAGCGACGAGATGGACGCATTGCTATTCTTTATCGGTGGTGGTGCTATAGCTTTGGCTTTCTCCACAGCCCGGTCTACTGCGTCTTTGATCGGAGGTGGCTGACTTACACCCATGGCTGTCGAAATTGGTTGATTCAGATGCCGCTCCAGGGGGTGTTGTTCAGGACGAATAATTCGCCATAGCTTTTCATATAGACGTTAAACGAATTCGTCGAACTTGCGTATGGGCATCTAAATTGCCAGTGGAGCTCAACTTTCTGCATTCCTGGTATATGCACATCGTATATGAACGAGCCGTCTGCTCCTGGTCCCCCTGTAACACACCCCCATTAGCAAGATCTTTTGAAGATGTCAATATCCTTTATAGAAACGGTCTTCAAGCCGGCACTGACCGGAAGTGGTGCCAGCCTTGATAACACTATCGGGTTCTTTACCCCAAAAACCATGTACGACATTCCAGCTTAGTAAGTGGAGATTCACGTTCAACCTATTGGCAATAGTGACATAGCAGGAATAGTCCGGCATCTTTGGCTGCGGAAACAGACACCCAACTTTGACGTGCTTGATAAGTCATGAAAGGACGTTCAAGATATCCCACACATATGTATTGTGGTCATTTGTAAGACAGCAGAAGCGGGATGGAATGGCAAATTGTGTCTTGAACGTGGCATTCCAGACCCTCACTCACATCACTTGATGGAATGAGGAGGAGCCAAAAAGAATGCGAGGAAATAAATCATCTCTAAAGAAATATTGTATTCAAAATCCACGCAATACCAAAAAGACAATATAATTATCTGTGATAGCTTGGACGCAACGATATAAAGTACCAGAAAGATCAATGTTGCTTAACGTTGAGTGTCTTAAAGCTCAAGCTTCGGCAAAGGAACTGACCGATCAAAAAGTGTATTCAAACAAATGACTCGAAACGAAACCAATACGTGTACAATACCCACCAGCCCAATATACCCTCACGCCAAACACCCACACTTTTCATCCTACGCACACACTCACTCAACCAATCCTTCACCAGGCTTCCCTAATCCCTCCAACCCCTGCCACCCTTCTTATCACAAACAAACACTTGTCCCTCCGGCCTCCCAAACAGGGCCTCATCATCGAAATAACCATCATTATACGGCTCATCCACACACTTCCCGCCTCCCGTCGGTCCCACATGCGGACAATGCTCTACTGGGTTTACTAGCGCGAGGATAACGTGTATACTTCTGCAAACGACGTTATTTCCCCACACTTCGTCGAAGTTGCCGAATGTTTTGTTGGATAGGATTGAGACGCATTGGTTTACGCTTTGGAATGTTAGTTGGCTTTTTTTTGGAGGGGATCAAGGGGAGGGACGAACTCGGTATATTGTTGATTTGAGCCAGTGCAGCGTTGTTGGATGAGAGGGCATAGTTGCTGGATCTCGCCGGCTTGCACGAGCGGATTGGAGATGTCGAGTTTGCCTTCTGCGAGGTAATTCCAGTCGTTTAGGTTGGGGATCCAGGCGTCGTAGTCTTGGACTGCGCCGTTCTTGTCGAAGCGCCAGAATGCGATCTTTGGATCTTGTTAGTTGATGGTCGGAGAGTGAAGGAAGGAGATGTACCTGTTTCAGGGTACTCAAATAAGGTCCTGGGGCGGAGGCATTTCCAGACCAGACACTTGTCGTCCTGAATAATACCTCATTAGCCTCGTTCATTCTATATCCACATGCTTAGAGGAGCTCACAGATAGGCAACACTTGCAGCAACCTCCGGGCATCCACTGCTGAACTCAACAACCTCCGCATTCGAGAATACACTGTAGGCTGGCGGCGCTGGGACCAACGCAAGAGCGAAGAAATACTCGATGCTATCTTCGAAGGATGTGAAGTTTCCGAGGGGAGTAACGCGGCCGGTAGCGTTCGCAGAGAAAAGAGATGGGGGCACGGCTGAGGAGCCGTTGACGATTATGGGGAGGTTGTCTGTGAGGTGTTAGAACTAAGAGGCTACCTCCGTATTGGGATGAGAGTTGAAGGAGAGCATGAATGAGGAGAAGAGTTGAGAACATTAGAAGATCGGAAATAGTAATACGGACTTGGATAAACAGTCAAGTTATAAATCGTGCTAACAGTCTTCAAATTCCTCGCATAATAATCAACCTCATGGTGATGATGACCGTTGCCCATAAAGAACTGAGACCAAGACAAGGCTGCGGTCGTAGCCGCTTCGACGTAAGACCCGATATACATCGTTCTACTATTGATATATAACTTCAAAGCGGACGGAAAAATCGGTACGAATAAGAGAAAGGTAGCAAGTACAGAGCAAGCAAGGATAAGAGAGGGACAGTACGTCTTATACCTCCCCTCCCTCACTCACCCCTCAAAGATAACACCCGTCTCCAACACCACCCTCGGACCGAACCCATTCCATCTCTTCCCAAAAGGATGTTCCGCCCCGAGAGGCAGACACCTACTTAATGACTCTGGCGTCACATTACGACTTCGTACCCCGACATTCCTGTCCAACCGCCGCTCGTGGGGGCAACCTCAGCTTCTCACCTCAGCACCTAACCCCTGTTCCATCTCAGCCTCGCAGCCACCAACATAACTCTCATTCGCTCACCGGAGGAAGGACCTGCAAGGTCGAGGCACACTCACCTTTTCCGTGCGTTATGGATGCGAGGTACGAGAATCGGGACCGCTGCAGCCCTGTGGAGATGGATAGGGGCGGCTCAATTGAGCTGGAGACGAGGTGAGGTGAGACCTTTTCTGGAGCAAGGCTGGCCTATTAGAGGGGAGGATTGAGGTTTCGTTTCGAGACGAAAGGCCACAGGAGTGCAAGGGTAGACTTGCCACTGCTTATCATTGGTTCATGTGCTGTGCCGTCACCGAGGGATTGCTTCGTTTCCCACGTGGAATGCCGTGTGTCCGAAAGCTGGGAGTATAAAAAAGGAAGTCTCGTCGTATGATGCAAGACAGACGTGAAAAAGTACGATATTGTAACACAGTTTCGCCCAGAGACTGTATTGCGACAGAAGCCTTGGCGCAGCTCGTAGCACCGTGATTTGTCCAGAAGGTGGAAATTTGTCCAGATGAAAGCCTGACTTCTGAAAAGTCATGAGATTCTGTCCCATGTTCGACTCGAGTTTCAGACTTCGTAGCCTCGCTATGAAGGAAACGCCAGCTTCAATGTAACAATATCCTACAAACTCCATTGGAAAGGGTATCTCGTCCTTATCGTCAAAACAATTCTCTCCGTTCTTGATACAAGAAATCCATCAAATCCCCTCCTCATCCTCATCCAAATCGATCCCAAAAGCACTTTGTAAAAGATCCAGCTGTTTCTGCAAACTGTCCGTCTGCTGTCTCACCAGCCTAATACCACTCTGCAATCCGCCAATAATGCCAAATATCTCCCTCTGTTTCTTCTTTGACAGCGTGTCAATCAGTGGTGTAGCTTCATTCTCATGGCCTCCAGGTCTATAAGCTGCCGCAGACTGGATTAGTTGTACGCTTGGTGATATGGAACTAGATGCCTCTGCCCTCTCGTCGTACTCAGTGCCTAGTCTAACCCGCTTGTTGGGTGCAGGTTTATTGGTGCCTTGTGAGGCTTCCCGTTCGGCTTGATGGAGGATGTGATGCCTCTTCTTGCCGTTGGGCGGGTATTGTTTTTGATAGACGTAATCTAGTAATGAGGACTTGTCGTTTGGTACAAAGCTTTGAGTTGCAGGGTGAGGGTTCGGAGTTGGGGTATATGTTGTAGGCTGTTGGGGAGCCATTGTAGGATATCGATTCGTGGATTGGGGTGGAAGTGTGCTATTGTAGGCTTGGTAGTTGTTTGTACTCGGCGTAGGCTGAGAGGGACTTTGATGCTCGTCAACTGCTTTTTCGTCCTGAGAGTATCCTGCAACATATGCCCTCGTTGGCGATTGCTTGCGCTTCGCAGATGAAGTTTGGTACTCCCCGTTCCCATCATCAGGAGATGCCAACCGTGTCGAATCTTGTTGCTGCGGTCCATCCAAAGGTAGGAAACCCTCTGCCATCAAGTCAGCGCCAGTTTTCGTCTCAAATACCAGAACCGACCTTCGACATCCTGTCTAAGACTGCATTTGTTCCCCCTCGTAGCCATAACACACGTCGCACACGCTCCATGATACCAATCATTGAGAGAAATACATAACGCGAAGCGTCCAGCTCCAGTCTCGCAGTGCGTACATGGAGCACGAACAATTCCCCTCGTAACCAACAAAAACGCTCCCCGAGTCTGCGGTCTGCTGCTATGCGTTGATTTCTCAGGCGCGCATTGCTTTCCCTTCCTCCATGGTATGGCCCTTAATTCTGGGAGCAAGCGTAGCTTTTCGTTGTCTTGCGGAGCGGCTTTTGATTTCGTGCTTGGTGGAGCAGCTGGCGCATCGATCGCGGGGGTAGAGTTGTCGTACCATTGTGTCTGCGAGGCATTGGGATTGTAGGAGGTGGGAGTCGGGTTTTGGGAGTAGCCATTATAGATGCCAGAAGAGAAGTGGTCATCTTCTAGAGTGGGAGGCATGGCGGAGCATGATTGCGCGTGGAGAAGTTGATGGTGCGAAGAGTCGCGTTAGGTTGAGCGAGTTTGAGTGGTCTCAAATGCTTGGAGGTAACACACTTCCCTTGTCCGCATTTTCTGTACTTACAATGTCCTATGAGAATTTTCACTCGAGATCTAGATTCAGATAGCCTTCCATGGTAGAGTCAAAGAGTGATCGTCAGTATAACAACATTCCTATGATGAATATACATTTTCCTGCAGATTTGGCTTCTTCGATTGCAGTCGGTCACAATCAAACCCTGCCTCCTTTCTTATCGACCAATTTAAGCAACAAGAGACTCATACACCGGAATTGTCCTTCTCTGTTCCCGCTTAGATCTCGAATCCGCCTCCTCAGCATCTTCAAGTCGACCCCTCCGATATCGATCAGCTCCTGAAATGCAGTCTGCCACAAGTATATACATGTAAAGATATGGGCTTTCCCCCCAAACGTTCAAACAAGGCGTCCATCCCTGCTACAAACTCCATACTCAGCCTGCAGGTGCAGTATCAAAACAGGCAGCTTTTGAGGATTGTCATTTAAACACAAGTAGAATTGCCCTTTAACCTCAGTGGTGCTGCCCATCGAGCTCATAATTCGGGGCGTGAGTAGGTGCCTCCTGCATTGGCACTACCGGCTGAGGATGATATTGTTGCGTAACAGGTGTGTAGTTATTCTGATCAGGAGTGAAAGTGGCACTAGAAGGCGTTCCTGGATATGGATTCTTTGGAGCATCGTACGGGTAAGCACCATTGTTCTCTGCAGGTAGTTCGGTTGGCGATGAGGATCTCCGGCCTGTATGATAATAAGTACTGAGTGAAACGCCTTCATGGGAAACACTCACGTCTCAAGAGCAAGGAGGCTATTGCTGCACCCAACAGGGCTCCTCCAATAGCACAACCAACGGACGCCCCAGCAATAGCACCGGTAGAGACTCCCGAACTGCTACTTTTGGCACTCAAAGTGGCATTCTGGCTGCTACTCTGGCTGGCGCTCTGACTTGCAACTGACGATGTAGGGCTTCCAGTCCCGGTAGCTGCCGAAGCGGTCTTAGTGACAGTGACGGCAGACTGTTCAAGGTCGGACATGAAAGCACGACCAGTGAGACCATTCTCAACGGAAAATGGAAGTGAGAAGTTGTTACTGCAGCAGGAACCTGCAGAATTGGTCGAACAACACCATAGAAGGGTTTCACCCGCGACGTAATTTCCCGAGTTGCAATTCATGAGAAATTGATAGTCATCCTTTACGCCTTCTAAAAGTCAGATTCTGGCTTTTGATACTCGGTCGAAGCACTCACCCTGGCAATACGAAGTCATGCAGGCGGGAGAATTCCAATTTTGATCTGTGCATCCTCCTCTGTAGGTCATCCCAGAAGCTCCCAAACACCATCCAAAAGTAGTGCACGCATCATTTGCTGAGCAACACGCTGAAGTCGACGCAGTTGAGTTGCATGCTACATAAGCAGAATCCGCATCGCTACCGTCGGGCCAGTAGCAAGTAGACGCAGAAACAAGAGGCAGTAGAATGAGGAAGGCGAAGACGATTCGAAAAGATCCAGAAGAAATCATACTGTACGACGACAACAAATTGCCAGACAAATCCTGAAGAAGTCACAAACGATGGAGTAGAGACTTTTGAGTCGCATGGAAATAAGCTGCGCCGCAGTACTAAAAAATCAGCCAAGCTTGTGAGGATTCATAACTTCCATGTTTAGAATTAGAGATCGGCGTCAGAAAAGTACACCAAAAGTACGAGCCAACCAGTCGTAGCTTTTTGGTCCCGCAAATGGGCACACAATGATACTAGTGAGAGCACTAGAAGAAATGAAACCAGGGGGTTCAGCCCTGTACAGTATGTAAACTTCGCCTGGGAGCGAGTAACTGGAAGCGACCCGGGCCATCTCAGCCCCTTACCGCGTGGAGTTTTCCCCAAAAAGCGCGACAGTGCCATAACACTGGTCCATGGAGACAGGGAACATAGACTTTGAAGTACTTCATACGGAGTTAGGGATTCAAGAATAGCTCTGCCACTGGACGAGACATACTTGAAGTAATTGCCAAGATGCTCTGAGAGAAATTAGCCCACTAAATGCCTGGCGTCCGCTGTCAGAATCTCTCCACTTTGGCTCGGGTCGTTCCATCCGTATCATTTAACGGCCATTTCGTCCAGTGAGTGCATGATCAACTTGTGAACCCTTGCGGTATTCCGACGATTGTGTACTACGTATGGTCCATTCTGCCCCATATCCATGGACTTTAGAGCTGGTCTGAGTTTTCCCCGCCGCGTTCGCGTTGAGACACTGAATGGCAGCTTCGTTGTCTATGCTGCAACACTCGCTCCTATGCTCTTATCTCCGAGTACGGTTTGTAAGAGTGACCGCAGGCGCTGCTTAAATCCTCGAAGAAGACATCATCCATGCGGCGGTGTCGTCTCAACGGGTCCTCTTTTCATGATCGCAATTCCGAAGCTCGAAGGGAGTTCAAGCAACAACTTGTGTCTGGACGAGTCTTCAAGAGGTAGGTCGAGGGGTTATTGGGAGATGAATCTGCGGGAAATTGCCGATTGACTTTCTTTCGTTTGCTTCAAGTGGAGTACATTCTTGCTTGTTCGTCGCATTGATGGAAGAGTTGGATTTGGTGTGAAGAAGTGGAAGCTTGAAGGTTTGAAACACACCAGCCGGACTCGGCCTCGGCATATACCGTCTTACAGTCAAGGCACTGTTACTGTACTGTACAACTACAACACCAAAATCCCGACGATTCCGAGAGAGGCAGGATCCCATTCTCATGACTTCGGATACTTCGATTCTTTCTATCCACGAGCTTGTCGATGCCAAAGTGCAGAATGAAACAGCTCAGCTAGAAACCATCCTTTCAGGGCGGGGCATGGCTGTGCAGGCAATGCTCAAGCAGATTCGATAGGTCAAGCAAGGCTCTATATCTCCGTTCGCCATTGAACATGCCTTGGTGTTTTTATAAATTAGCACCAGCTTATATCTACTTTCTATTTCACGTTAAGCTGCCAGTCCATATTCTAACAATGGTTCTCTACAACTGTACCAAGAAGGCCGAAAATGAGCAGAAATCCTCAAGTGAAGAAGACCTCATGGCTCTTGTTCAGGCTGATTAGATCTAGCAAAAGGATCTGAAGGCTAGGATATTCGAGTCAAACACTCAAGATTGCACAGACACAGGATACCATTTTATGTGATTTACTCACTCCGTTTTCCATGGATATGGAGCAGTCCTGGGGGACTTTGAAGTACTGTCGGCTGTTATGCTTCGATTCATTGACTAAATAGCAGTCATGTAAGTTTGGATTGGGTTAATGTGTTGTTGCCGTGTATTTCCATATTCTTTTACTCTCCTTATTGGCCCTCTCCACCACCTTCTACGAAGAGAATTTCTTGAATGACCTCATTCACGGTTCATCGTGCGCCATTCTGGCATATTCTCTCGATTATATCGGGTAGGCATACTTTGACTAAATCGGCCGCAGCAATGTGTCTCACAGGACTTCAGAATCTTTGTTGCACAACAGCTAGATTACTCAACACCCCGCTGGGCAACAACATTGCACCGACTATCGACTATGTGATCGAAACGGGGCGATTACTGATACTTGTAAGAAAACACTGACCTAGAATTAAGTCTGGACCATAATTCGCTCCCGTATATGATACTGCTCGAGGATACACTAAGATTTGCTTCGGTTGGTGAAGAGAAAGCAAAGTATTTCAAGTCTCGTCCATTGCCCTTTCTTCTGAGTTATACGGTATAAGATTTGTGACAGTCTTTGCAGAGTACGGATATTAGTTCTTCACCTGAAGCTTTTGACTCCTTTGTTTGTTGTTCGGCATGGACACAGAGTCAGGAGAGAGCGCTTCTCCTGCAGTCGAAGAGAAAGAACACATTGCAGATCCAAATCAAAAAACTTGCGCGAACACTCACGAGCAAGTTCACGAGGGGGCAAATGAAACTTCAAAGAAATCGATCAAATTCAAAGTCACGGTGTTTGTTCTATGTCTCGTCTCTAGTGTCGTAGCAATGGATTCAGTCATTGTCGCAGCTTGTTTACCAGCCATCGCTATCTCACTGAAAGGAGGCAGCCTAGAGATATTTTGGGTTGGGACATCTTATTTACTGGCCCAGACTGTACGTACCACCTGCTCCTCGTAGTGAAATTCAAGCTAAACAAGAAAGATCGTTGTTCCTGTGTATGGCACCTTCTCAGACATCTTGTGAGTCCCTAGCCAAATGATCGTACAATCACTGAATCCAGCAGTGGTCGGAAATCTGTTATCATATTTGCTACGTGCTTGTTCCTACTGGGTAGCATCCTTTGCGGCTGCGCTCAGAATATGGCATGGTTGATTGGGGCCCGAGCCGCACAGGGTTTGGGTGGAGGTGGCATTCTTACACTGGCAGGAGTCATCATCAGCGATATGACCACCTTGAGAGAGCGACCCAAGTTCGCGTCATTCATCGCGTTTGCTTGGGCCTTTGGGACGAATATTGGGGTCAGTAAGTCCTCCTTTGTTGTTCGGTTGCTGATTGAGAATACTAGGTACCAGTTGGAGGGGCAATTGGCGAATTCTCGTCTTGGCGATGGATATTTTGGATCAACATCCCAGTTTGTGTCCTGGGCATCATAGGCCTTGTCTTCGCGCTACATCTCCACCAAGAAATATCCTCTCTCCGCTCCAAATTAGCGAGGATCGACTACCTTGGTATGAGCATCTTCATCGCAGCAACTACTTTGCTGTTATATGGGTTGACTACTGGAGGCACAGCGCATCCTTGGAAGTCAGCGAGTGTCCTCGCACCTCTAGTTCTTGGTATTATTGGCCTAGGCATCTTCGTCGTTGTGGAGTGGAGAGTGGTTGCAGCTCCAATGGTTCCAATGAGGATCTTCTCAAACAGATCTGCGAGTGCTTCCTACTTCGGCGCTTTTGTTCATGGCTTGGTACTATGGTCCTTCACGTACTATCTTATTATATTCTTCCTCGGTGCTCGTGGAGATGCTTTGTTCAAATCTTCAGCCGAAACGCTCCCAGGAAGGTCAGAACCTATATTCCCTCTACATATTTATTACTGATTGCTTTGCAGTGCTCCAGTCGCGCTCTCAGCCGTATTCGCGGGTATATGGGTATCTAAGACCCTCCATTTCCAAAAGCTCACCTGGATAGCCTGGATCCTTATAACTCTCGGCACAGGTCTCAACGCCCTCATGAAGCCAAACTCGGGCTCAGGCATCCTCTACGGTCTACGTGTCATAGCAGGAATTGGTGGAGGCTTCCTCTTCCAAGTTCCCCTCTTTGCAGTCCAATCACACATGTCGAACAAAGAGGACCTCGGTATAGCTACATCAATGATCACTTTCTTCCGAAGCACTGGTCAGGCCTTTGGCGTTGCAATTGGCGGGACCGTTTTCCAAAACGAATTCGATAGATTTGTGGCTCGAGCGGTAACACAAGGGTCGTTGACAGAAGACTTTGTGATTTCGGGTGCGCAGGCAACAGGAGCGTATGGGATCATTGAAATGTTTCCTAAGGTTGTGGTGGAGGTGTATAGGTATATCTATTCGGATGCACTGAGGACTGTCTGGCATGTTACAACTGGGATTGCGGGGGCGGGTTTGTTAGCTAGTTTGGTGATCAAGGATGCGAGTATGGACAAGGGGCATCAATCGAGTCAAGGTTTTAGGGAAGGAAAGGTGGAGGAGAATATTGCATGAGCGAGGTAATATTTTACTTTGATGCTGGAGACGAGGAAGATGTCCTTCAAGGGTTTTGGTGTTTGCTGCCAAGATGATCGGTCGTGTAGGGAACAATTGTTAAGTATTCATGCTACTCTCGACTGTGTGACAATCACCGATTACAGCCATGATAGCATTCTCAAAGTCCTAATCCTTGAAGGCCCTCAGACCACGCTATTGGCCACAGATAGTCATACAAAGCCTCCATGTTCTCCTGAACAAATGTGTAATGCTCCCAATACCACCTGAAGTACTCCCAATTCTCAACACCCTTCCCATCCTCCACGACATTCCATGCTTCGATATACCATTCGTGGCCCATACCGTAAGGCTTTGGCATATTGACTTTCTTTCCAGCTTTCGGTAAGTCGTAGCTTAATCTGTAATCATCGTATCGCTCGAGAACTAGAAACTCCTCCCTGGAGTTGTAGGTCCATGATCCATGGATGTAGCCCCCCTTCATGAAGACCTCTGTGTTGAGAAAGATCCAATCGAAATCGAGCTTCTTGACATAGTACCCTTCCGTCAATTAAGTACATGGTGGTGTCCTTTGAGATCCTCAGGAAGTGCGATGGAAGAAACAAACCTAAGCCTTTTGAAGATATCATAAGTACATGATGATCGCCTTTGGTGCTTGTGAACTCAATATGTTTTCCGCTTCTGAAAAGAGTCGCTCAATCGACTTAGATGCATATACAAGACATGAAATTATCCGAATGTCTTCTCGTTTATCCTCGCGTAGGTCAAAGGGGGACACGTGATGGACAACAGTCCTGGGCCATGGCTTCAAGTTTCTAATTCCAAGTAGCATCGCTAGTTACAGGAGTCCACTTCTATCAAGACAAGGTGCTACATTTACCAGTCTCATCCAATGTCCCCAAATGCTCCGCGTCCTAGGATGGAAGGAAGAGATATTGTGGCGGCGACAGTGATCTCACGTTCTGCACTCACAATCGTCAATGAACTTTTGGGGTATCTTCATGTATGACTCTGACAAATTGATCTCACAAAGGGTTCCAAGTGAAGATTGAATGAAAGCTGACAGTTTCAAATTATTCTCTTTATAATATCGACGGTATGCTAAACTCCCACCCTGCCTCTAACCCTAAGGGTTAACTCGAACTATTCTATAAGTTCTTTGCTTATGCCCTGAACTTGAAACCTTGCTTGGCGACTTGAGCCTGGGCCGCCGCGATGGTAGCCTGGAATGTTATTAGTTACATTGACAAGCACCGAGACTAAGACACTACTTACAGCAGCGTTGGGGTCAGCGAAGCCGCATCCTTCCTTGCCATTCTGAGTGGCTGCTCCAACGGCGGAGCATATGCCCAAGCCGCTACCACTGATCTCAGCACAACAGGTGCTTCTGCAGTCGGCATCGGCGACACATCCTCCAGTGGTGAACTGTTGGCCTTGACCGTTACCGACATCCTTGGCACCGGCATTGTTGGGGGCGAGAGCCATGACGGAGACGGCGACTACCGAACAGGAGGTTAGTATGAGCCTAATCCTGTGCCCATTGAAAGGAACTTACAAGCCAAAGCAGCAGCGAAAGTGATGCGAACCATGTTTGCGGTTAAGTTGATTTGAAGTGAAAGACTTTAAAACGAATGATATTAATAAAATGTAATGAACGACGCCGGGTCGTATGCTGTCACAGACGCAGATGAATGTAAAAGAGAGTGATTGATGGATTGATGGATAACCTTTCAACAACTCGGACTGGCTTTCCTTTATATCTTTCCCAAGCGCTACGTTCGTCTCAACGAGACTTGATTATCTTGATGATCCCCACTCCTGAATCTCGGTATCTTATCAGCCATTGTTAGACGCCAGGAAATCATAGTTACAGACCATAGCGGCATTGACAAACAAGGTGGCGCGAGACCAAAAGACGAAGATCGAAAACGTGGAGCGATTCCAATTCTCCCGCGGCTAATGTGTTGCAGCTGTCAAAGTCCACCATTTCTGACTGCTGGAGTTTGATCGGCCGCGTTTCGTCTGATCCGAACGGCAAAGTCGCTTAGACAACCCTGGAACGCCAGGATCTGATACATTCTTCAGATGAAGTACATCATTTCCTGGAGTACCGGATGAAGATGTGCGAACTGAAAATTCTGGAGCCGTCGGTAGTGCGTGCCGGTGGGATGGCGCTTTGAAGCTGTGCAGCAATCCCCGTGTCGCATACCTCTGCACGTGCCTTTTTGTTCCAACATCTCATAAGTACCATTGTATACTATGTGGCCCATGATTCTATGATCGGAAACTCTGTGACAAACTTAAAACTCTGTTCTACAGTAGGCCCACCCTATGGCATCATCATACCACTCTTTCGGGTGTGAGCATCATCACGAACGCTCGGAAACTGCCTCAATAAGGCATCGACCCATTATGTCCAAGTCCCTCTCGAATTCTTGGTGCGACGAGGTCTCCAGTGATAACTCGAAATCAATAATAACGGCTGACCCATCTTTGCGTATCAAACAGTTTCCATCATGAGCGTCCCCGTGAGCAATGCCTCTATGGTGCAGTTTCCGAAGAGCGGCGATGCAACCATGCACGTTTCTGTCCCTTATCGATGGTATCTCTTCTATATACTCCGTGATGAAGCCGATGATTCGACCGCTTTCCGTGACGTGACCGAGAAATTCAGGCGTGGCTCCCGAGCCGTAAAGGAGCTGGTACACAATAGCCTCTTGCTCGAGAGACGGCATCTCCCATGGGAAACTCGCAATCTTGATCAGGACAGGTGCTTCGAAGTTGGGGTGCGTAACGACTTGCAACCTATCCTGCTGAAGCGTCTCAACATTGACAAAATCAAGGTACTCGATCCTTCGAGGGTACCAACCTTTCATCTCCAAGTGATTTGTTAGAGTCGTATTGCTGATCGTGTATGCTCCGGTACGTCCGTCCAAATAAATGTGGGCTTCGTTCCAATCGCCCGGCGGAAGACTTGGTAAGTCGATTGATATTTCCTCGGAGTTTGTAGAGTAGCCTCCTTGTAGCTTGTTGGAGTCGAGAAAGACGTATTTTATGGCTTGCTTCTCGGCGTCGTTCACTACCACTCGCAATGGATGACCGTACTTTACAAATTTCTGTTGTGTTGCCAGAACCTCTGCATTTGGAAATCTGTAGGTATTCTGTTCGAGAGATGCTCGCTGAGCCGATGCCAACGCAGCACCGAGGAGAAAGCAGAGTCTCATCCAGGAAGACATGCGGGGCCCGTACATGCGCATGAGTAGAGACATGAATAAAACAGGTGCATTTGGCTGGCTTTGGTCGGGCAAGAGGAAATTATCTGTTGAATTTGATCTCGATGAAGAGACGGGGTCGATGGAAGATGCCAAGTCAATGAAGGTCGAAGATGCTGAGACGTAAAACAAGGGGTAAGTGGGACTTGTTTCGCTTAAGTAGCGCCATCCGCCACTGTGGCTGTGCCAACTCCTCCTTCCCTTCGGTGGGATTGTCACTTCTTCCTAATCTCACAACAAATGAGTTCGTCTTAGAATTGAATTAATTCAAACATAGGAATTCAACCCAACATCAATTTTTGGTTGGTCGTGTCATAGAACGTGCTTTATGATCCCATTTTCTGGAGGCTTTTTACTATTCAGCTAGACATTTTCGAACAGAAGATTGATTCAAAAGACTCTCAAAAACTCATTGTATTGTTAGACTGAGAAACGTCACGCAGTCAGAGACTGATCTGTGCATTACATAAAGAAACAAGTCTTCCGCTCCTTATCATCTTGATTGACCGACCATCGACCCATTCCAGAACCCAAAGGTTACCATTATATTCTCAGACGACAATTCTGCCCACCAAATTCCATTTCCATCTTTGAACCTAAGCAGTCGCTGCTCTAGCTTGAGCAAAACCCTGGGTCCTATCCAGATTTTGCTCAGGAGGTTCTCTTCTGGTCCCTTTCGAATCGGCTACAATTTCCATGTTATTTACATTTGGGATTATGCAAATCCTAGTTGCCTACAACAAAGCCACCTATCAAGGTGTCACGACGGTGTCCGTTCAAAGGAATAACCATCAAAGCCACAGCGACGGATAAAGAAAAAAAAATTGCTCTATAAATTGAACATGTGAGCTCATTTTCTCAAGTAACGCTTAGTTAAGATCTTCATTATCATAGCTGAATTTTTGTACTTTAAAAGAAATCAGCTAGCGTGAGTTGTAGTAGTACAATTTGGACTACCTTTGCCTTAAAGTAAAAATATAGTATATACATAATCTTGTATTATCTTAAGACATCCTACTTTAGACGCAATTACTTCGAGGTGTATTATTTTAAACTGAGGTAGTCGTAATTGTAGTACTCAAAATCTAAAATTAGTTTCAGATTAAGTTTTCTCAACCATAAGGTGGTTTCGTTGTAGAGTGAGGGCCACTAAGGGCCACTAAGGGCCTAAGGCGCTGGCGTTGGGAATAGGGCAGGGCAAAATTCAGCGCCTTAACGTTAGCACATCAATTTCACTAGACTTTAATGCGCGCTGAGAGGGGGGTTGTTTGGACTCCGTAGGAGCCGAGTTGGTTCCGGTGAAAAAGATCGTGTGGAGTTGACAACTTTCGTATGGAAGATCCGGATAGAAAGTAAATTATGATTGGTTACCAGAGACGAGAGCAGGCAAGTGACTGAGCATCCTGAGCACTGAGGATGCGAGGATGCGAGGATGTAGCACCGGAGGTCCGAATAGTGTCGTACACCGGGGGCTGAGACATCGCAAACGAGAACAACTTCTGGTAAAGGCGTCAAGTCCGGCGATATCTACAAAAGGGATCCCAGAGAACGCAATACTGGACAAAGTATTATACGTATCAGGGTTCATAACAAGACATCATTGAACCGGGTTCTTCACAATACTGGACGCTAAAGAGTCTCAGCCCCGGACATAACGCAACGCAAGCGAGGAAGCGGATACCTACCTAGGTATTTAACGCCATGGTGGTAATACACCTTGCCTACACGACGATTGTCAATCCTCCTGGTGCCCAATCGATCCTTAGCCATGCTCAGGTCTGGGCTGGACTTGAGCGGAAAGCACGTGTACCACAGGAGTTTGTGCCTGTCGTCGAGACCTGCGAGATCCACTCGGAGAAGGACAATGTGATCACTGCCACCGTCATCTTCAAGGCCGATAGTGCCGTGGCCCACGCCCGTACGATCCGTGAGGTGTGCACTTTGAGCCCACCGTGCCGGTTGGACTACGACATGGAAGACGGTAGCACGGCGACAAACATCATCAGCATGGGCAAAGGCTCAACCGGCGACAATGAGCTGTTTCTGACCTTTATATTCGCATGGGAGCATCCCCAACTCGTCCAAGGTAGTGACGAAGCCAAGGAGGCCGAGGATCAACATAAAACGGTAGGTGGCCAGACTGACGCATACCGCAAGTAAGGAATTCGATTCTAACCTAATCAACTTCAGATAGCTGCTGCCGCGGTATACTCGACTCTTCAAACCATCAGAAACTTGGTGGAGAAAGGCCAACTTTGACCAGGTAGTTGCTACCTTGGGGAATCGAGGGAGATGGAATTCGAAAATGAAGGGACAAGGGAAACCAGGTTTATGCGTCGAGTAGAGCTTGCCTGACAGGGCGAATGGAGACGAACTCATTGGTGACTTAACCCTTTACAATGAATTCTTGTACATCAGCGGAGATGCTTTTCCAAGCCTCAGTCTCCAGTTTCTCCTCCCAAAGGAAGCAGTTCAGGATTGATAAGCCCTGCCCCCAGCTACGCAATCCAAGTTGTTTAACTACCCTGCTCAAATGCAAGATGAACCATGTCCTTTCCTCTAGGTCTAAACTCACTGTGCCACCAACATTTAGGGCCCAGAAAAGCGCAGCAATAGAAGTTGATTCCGCACCAGTCTTACCCCGATCTTCTAGTTCGAAGCGCTCCACACAAGTCATTAGTCGCCTGGTCAGATTTTTCTGTCCGACAGAGGGTCTGGCCTGGAAACCCTGCAGCACAGTCCTAACATATATACTGCCCGCAATACAGCTCGCTTCTCGTAGGCGTGCATCTTTGTCTGGTCCATGCATCATAGAAAACCCTCGACCAGCTAAAAGAAGCATCTGCTCAATAATCCTTCGTCTAGCTGCAAATTTCATGCTTTCGGTGGTCGAGGTATGAAACGGATGGGCCATGAGGCGGGACCTCGTCTCGGTAAGATTTTTGATCTCTTTGCGAAGATGGGATAGCCCCGTGGCGATATCCGTTTGCGAAAGTTTTTGTAGATCGAAGGAGGAGGGGAAGACGGTTGCAGATGGATTACTGGTAATTAAATCTTCTAAACACATTATTGACGCTGACCGTAGAGATCGAGGTCTGTTGTCCTGGAACATGGCAATTGGTACATCGACCCTGAGTATATAGTTAGAAAGATTATTTAAACAAACAGTAAGGGTTGAGGACCACTTGAGAGACATTTGCAGAACTCCGTCCATTCCTAACATGTCTAATCCCCCTTTCATTTCGATCATTCTCTCCAAAGCATTCAAATGCATCACCATTTCCACGACATCGCCAGACAATATCTAAAACATCACTCTAGTACCTAACCCAATGATAATGGTAGAAGCAAACATACCTGGTTTGCCAGCATCATGACAACAGCAGCAATAGTCGTATCTTTGAGATGTAAGTCTCTCGAATCCAATCGTAAGCTCATTAGTCTTGCGGCCTCAATTCCAAACTGAAGGGTCAATCTACTAGGTTGCCTTTTGTAGATCATATCGAGATGTACTGCAGCATGTAGAAGGATTGTACACATGAATAAAGGATCTCCGAAAGCGTGGTGGACCCAGACGCTACTCATGGGATCCTGATTCGTACAAACGGGAAGTAAAAGAGACGCCATGACAGAGGTCCCTTAAATTGATAAGCCTCTTGTTTCGGAATCAATTGTAGAGAA
Source organism: Mollisia scopiformis (assembly GCF_001500285.1). Lineage (NCBI taxonomy): Eukaryota > Fungi > Ascomycota > Leotiomycetes > Helotiales > Mollisiaceae > Mollisia > Mollisia scopiformis. The sequence goes on from NW_017263591.1 coordinate 271,476, forward strand.
TGCAATGAAAAAGAACACAAATTTAGATAGCAACGAGTATAACTTCGGACTTACAGTGATTTAACAAATATTCTTGGTTGGGATATTCCACATGCGCAGGGTAACATAATCCCACATCAACGCGAGTGGGGACAACAAGCATGGCGCGAGACGGGTTCGGTTCTTCCTGTGGACTCGAAAGTAAGGTGCTATCATGCTGTGACTCTGCATCATCCTTTTCTGGATCCAAGCGTGATGCAGCGGCTACTTTTGTTTGTGCCAGCGTTTGATTGGCTTCATTTTGTCTTTTGATCCGGTGAATAGCTCGCATAGCTGTGCGCCGAATGGTAGAGATATTTGCTGCTTGTTTGAGCTCTCTCGGATGGCTAATAACATTAACAAAGTTCCACTGGCATGAGACTTCGCCCATTTCTGTTACTGCGGTCAATTAGTCAAAGCGTGATATGTGGGCATAATTGAAATGTCCCAAATGAACTTACCACCTTCCTTTATTGACATTGCTGTGTTGACTGAGCTGATTTGATGTGAAACAGATAGGACATTGAACAAGTGCCTATTAGAGTATTTGAAGCATATATGTTCTCTAAACGAATTCAAATTTTCATCTGCACTCTTCGGCTGTTCGGCACCAACTGTCCCGGAGGCTGTGCGTCAGCACCGCCGCGAGACGTTTGTCAAAATCCAGCCTCGCTTACGACGCATAAGCATACAAATGCCCAATGCAGTTAATTAAACGGGATACCGACCCTTGTCCGTTCTAATGATATACGTCGATAAATCGGTGTGATATTCTCGGAACCATTCTACGTACATGTTCAACTTTTTCTTTGGGCGAGATCTTTTGCCATTTGTCCAAATCCATCCTCCTTGCTTACGACGCATAAGCGTACAAATGCCTAATGCAGTTAATCAAATAAGACATTGACCTTTGTCTATTCTAACAATCAATTGAAAATGCGGCTTCTGTTGAATTTGTGTCTGTTAATACGAAAACGAGGAAGAAGTTGAAGCTTTTGGAGTTAACAACATGGCCTAACACTTCTAAGCGCTTATAATTATTCAAATTGCATGTGCGTCAATAGATCGGTGTAATATTCTCAAAAACGCATTGGGAATGTGCTTGTACCCACTATTCTAGGAATCTGCTTCGTTTATTATATTTTTTGCATGGGTACGCGTTCAACTTTTTCTTTGGGCGAGATCTTTTGCCGTTTGTTAATCTTCAAAACTCCACGACATATAAGTACCGCAGATTTCATTCTCAAAATTACTCTTTTGCATCTTCAACCCTCCTGCTCTTCTTCCAACTCTACCGAACCTCCTGCTACACTTTCTCTTCGGCATCTCCGTGTCTCCTCAGACGACTCCCATTGAAAATTTCTGATACAGCCTTTCTATATTTTTTGATCTAGAAATGCAGCACACCAGGGGCTTAACAACGGTTGTTTCGACTGTCAGTTCTAATGAATTTGACACCGAAGACGCCTTTATCAGAAATTTGAATCCAATTCACTATTCAAAGAGAGCACAGCAAATAAACAATAACCCACGACCAACATTAAAACAACCTGGTGCCATCACACCTCCTGTCATTTGGGGACGAAACATCCACAGCACTTTGGTTGCTTCGCTTTTCTCCATTGGCGTGGTGTCACTTGCTCCATGTCTAGTAGTCTTTTTCTGGATTGCGCTTGACTGGTTCGAAGGTTCCCTTCTTCACACAGGCTTAAGCTTTCTATCCAACGACAAACTTGCGTGGGTAGCCTTGTACAGTCCACAATTCCACCTACCGGATTTTGTAGCATATGTCGCATGGTTTCTCTTTCAAGCAGGGCTTTACACCTACCTTCCAGGCCCTTTAGGTACAGGTCAATTAACACCAGCTGGATATCAACTTCAGTAGTAAGTTGAGCCCTCTTCCTACTCAAATTCCCAGTTGCCGTTAGGCGATGACTCTAAAAGGGTTCCTAGTTACACAAATGGATTTTCCGCTTGGCTCATAACCAATGTGCTCTTCGTCTCTCTCTGCATCCTTGATGTCCTTGATCCAGCTATCATAGCAAAACATTGGTCCGGTCTCCTCCTTTCCGCCAACATCATGGGCTTTCTCCTCTCATTCTTCGCCTATTTCAAAGCCCACTTCTTCCCAACCCACAGGTCGGACCTGAAGTTAAGTAGCTCTCATGCTTACGACTTTTACATGGGCATCGAATTCAACCCGCGTTTCGGCAGTACCTGGGACTTCAAACTCTTCACCAATGGTCGTCCTGGAATCGTCGCATGGACGCTCATCGACCTCAGCTTCATCGCTTGGCAATATCAAACCCACGGGTACGTCAGCAATTCGATCGTGATCGCCACAATACTACACGCCATTTATGTGATCGATTTCTTCGTTAACGAGGATTGGTATCTTCGCACTCTCGACATTGCCCACGATCACTTTGGTTATTATTTAGCATGGGGCTCTCTGGTGTGGTTGCCATCTATGTACACTCTACAAACACAATACTTGGCTCGGTATCCGATGGACCTTTCTTGGCCTGTCGCTGCTGCAATTCTTGGTGTTGGTGTGGCAGGTTACATTATTTTCAGAAGCGTGAATTGGCAGAAAGATGTGGTGAGGAGAACTAATGGGGAATGTCTTATTTGGGGGAAAAAAGCTGAGGTCTTGGTTTTTGATTATGTGACGCAAGATGGTGGGAAACACAAGAGTCTGTTGTTATGTAGCGGTAAGTCTTTTCCTACTCTTTTTCAAACGTTTACCCTTACGATCTCGATGGGGAAACAGTGACTGACAAAAGTGGTAGGTTGGTGGGGGCTCTCGCGCCATGCGAACTATCTTGGGGACCTCATCCTTTCGTATAGTATGTGTGCGACCTGTGGGTTGAAGCACATTCTACCTTGGTTTTATGCCATCTTCATGACGATCTTGTTACTGCATCGATGCCACAGGGATGAGCAAAGATGCGCTGTGAAGTATGGGCAGCAGTGGGAGAAATACGTTGCAAGAGTTCCTTGGAAGTTGCTTCCAGGCGTGTACTGACTGACAATGGAGTTGGGAAAAGCTACAGAAAGGTAAATGAAGTTTCGTGCTTGAGGGATGAAAAATCATATTTTTGTGAAGGCGGGGGCGTGGCGAGGCGGGGAGAAGGAGGCGGGAGGTAGGCGGTGGTATATATCATCCACAGTCGTTACTTTGGATTAGGTTCACTCTCTTACAGCACATCCAAGTCCTAAGCTCTTTTATCCTTATACAAATATATTAATATCGAGACTACATTGCATTTATTAAATACTTATCCCACGTGCATTTTCTTATGCAAAGACCCACAATAACCCATCCATCAAAGCCCCTCTAACTCAATGTGATCCATCTGGTCACTATCCAAAAGTTCCTAAAATACCCAATCGGAACCCCAAACTTCCTCACCATCAACTTTCCCACCACATCATTCCACGTATCCCGAAACGTAGCAAGTGAGACCCATAGAACCACTCCGGGGCTCTGTCTGCTGAGATTTACAAATGAGACGAGGTTGTAGAATTGCGTTAGGAGAGGAGAGTCCAGAGGTTAGAGAAACGCGTGCGGAGTAAGAAGTTATGGTGATAGTGAAGACTGAAGAGAGAAAGAGTGAAACCAAATCATGATTAGTTGACAAAAGCGAAATCAGACACTTGACTAAGTAACTTAAATAGGGTGAGGCGAGGGTGAGTAGCGCCTGAGTAGAGCGGCGATGCTAACTGACTGCATCAAAAGTGAAAACGTAGAATTGTCGTTTGGGATTACCAATATAATCTCAGACAACAAGGGTAAAGCTCAACAGTCAAGAAAAATTCAATTCTTTTTATGGTGGATACACTGCCACGTACGAATGGATGGTAAAACTGGGGGGAAGGGTAGAGCAGCAGGACCTAGAGCTAGGGGGGAGAATAGGGGTTGGGGGAGGCTAGCATATCTTATTCAGGGGTCGCGCTTAGGAGGGACTTTGAGGGACTATCTCTTATAGAGCTGGGTGGGCCCTTATTACGGAATCATATCTTAGAAGAAATCAATACGGTATACTGCAAAGTTCAGCTACACTGTAATCTAAAACCAAGTTGCTCCGCTAAGGTAGATGTTCTTTTATAAAGGTCTTATTTGAATTCTTTGGGAACCTCTAGATCTGTCTTCTCGCGAAAGTAAGGCAGACTCTATTTTGACGTACTTTGATCCGCAGCATGTTGAATCTGCTTGCTACAGGCTGGAGCACTCCAAATTGTATGAATGCAAGAGAGATTACCAAGGACGCAAAAGTACCCATTCATAATCCCAGAAGTTGAATGCCATCAGCAATCACACCAACAAAGATGTCGTCAACAATCTTGTCCATATCCTCCCGCTTTCTCTTGTAGATGTTGAATCCCTGCCAGAACGATATAGAGTCCGACAATTTGTTCGTATGTCGCAAGTCGTTTTCGATATATTCCAACGCCATGTCATACCAATCTCCGCCCAAATTGTGTGGGGATTTAAGCGGCTTCTGTCCAATTACAGACCGGTGGTTGTGGGGACTCTCACGCCAGGAAATTCTATACCAATCCTCGTAACGTCCAACCAGAGCATCAAAGTTGTCGCTCTGGCTACAGGTTCCCATCCCCGGCTTAACACCGTAGACCGACTTCAGGACAACACGAGACAACCCGGGATAGCCCGTACCGGAACCCACGAACCAGTATTTGCGTCCCACCCATTTTTGTAGATTGTAACCCAGCGCGTGATTCTTATGATTAAGAAAAAAGTTACAATTCGCCGACCATTTGTTAGCCCAACACCGCCATTTTTTCTTTGTATCCCCCCAACCATCATCAGAAAACTCCATCTGATATAGACATTCAACATTGTAAGTCAGGTCTATTGGGTTCGGGTGATATCCCTTGAGATAATCGTATAGCTTGCGACAAGTCAAGCCCAGGCAAGTGGCGGAGCCAGGGCCCAACTCTTTGGCAAGTAAGAGGAAGACTTCGAAAGGCATATTCAGGATATGTGCGTCCGAACGTTAGGCTTTCACTATTGTACGGTAAGCTTTAGTAGTCTTAGAGCTGTCTATTAAGCTTACAGGGCGGAGTCATGCTTCCGCCGCCATTGCGATTAACCTCATCAATTCCGTCTTCAGGATTCTGGCTGTCGGCCAGAGCGGGGGCGTTTGCGGTCAATTCTTCGCTTGGTTGAAGAGCCATTGTGTGGATCAGTTGCAGTTTGATTATCTGTAGTATAGGCTCCGTGGAGAAAATATTTTTTGATAGTCTTGAATGTTGTGTGGTTGCGAAACTGCGAAGTTGCGAAGTGTTTTCTAGAGGAGTAAAGTTACAAAAAATGGCAGAAACAAATTCAATATATAGATCCCTTCCGATTTCAAACCAGCTATACCTAATCCAGAGCCTAGTGTACCTATTCACCGAATTCCTCTTTCCAAGCACAAGTGCGCATTTCCAATGTTCCTCCTTTTCAAGTCTCTTTTGTGAAAGAGAAGCTCTTATCTTATCTCAGAAAATAAGCTGCTTGCATCCACATATATCTTAGAGTTTGTCTGTGTCACTAGATAATATCACTTGGTTGGTATAGCTGATTCATCTTCCTCTAAAAGTAAGTGGTCAAACAAGATTTGACAGAAATTACTCTTTCCTATTGTTAAAGTCAGTCCCAGCAAATGCCTACTGTACGTATTGGGGTTTCATGTCCAATGTACCAGCATGCTCATCAATTTTAATCAAAGGGACTATATTCGTTCCAGGGCCGATTATCGCTCTTAGATATAAGCACGCCTGTCCATAATACCTGCCTGAAGTTCCTCTTAACCCATTGGATATTTGAAAGTACTCGTTTGGCAGTCTGTTCCAATCTGAGAAATTCCCACATCTATTTTCAATTAGTCACATTGCTGCTCTCGCTACGGCTCGGCTCCTCTCAACCACAGGTGAAGTGAGTACAGTTCGGCTAGGCTCTGCCTTATTATCACATTTTCAGATCTATTTATTTTTAGGGTAATATTTGCCTATAAAACGACTGAAATCCCAAACAGGTTCTATAAAGTTTCTAATTTAGTTTTACTTGGATATATAATCTATTTTAGGTTTACTACTATTTTTTATATAAGTAACAAACAATAAGATTCTCTGAATAAGTGCAAAATTTCACAAAACAATCAATAGCCGAAGTCATTCGACGAGCCTCGTGGACCAGCATTCATGACAGCTTGCATTGTGACAATCATGAACACTTTCTACTCTGGATGTTCCGACTAAAATCAAATCCTTGAGCAAAATTTCATGAATGCTTTCTGGCGGCTTGCAGCGTTCATGCACGAGGGATGAGGCTCGCCACGTGATTTTCATGTTTTGAAAACTATTTGTAGATGCCTAGGTAGCTCCATCAGCAACAATCCATTAATATAGGTGCCTAAATTTAAATAACGAAAACAAGGAAATTAGGTTGAACATCTTCGAGATTTGTTTTTGATAATATACATAGTCACGTGACTGTTGATAAACGCATTGGTGCCTCCCGAAACCAAGCAGAAAATGTAGTTGCTCTAAATTCATCATCCAGAACTTCACATGAGAATGTCTCGTGAAAGCGTTATAAGCTAGCAAAGACTGTCCAGTGTCTTGCCCTGGAATCACATTCGTGGAACCATCTGAGAATTGGTTTGCGAATGAAGAATGATGTCGGGTAATCAGGAACTGCATTGAATTGTGCAGACTTCGATACCAGGAGCTACCAACCGTGTCTGTTTGCATACTCCTATGTTAGAAGAGGTCTGAAGGTAGAGTCACATCCAAATTGGTCCTGCTCATCGGCCTGCATGCATGCGGTTACACTACAAGATTTGCACTTTGCTCTTGACTCCCTTTGGCTCTTCGATTTGAACTAACACCTGGTAGCGCAACCGTGCACGAGGAGAAGTTTTTGCACTTTTGTAAGAAAGTTGTAAGTGGTTCGCTTAGCACTCCCTACATTGTTATCGGATTTCCTTGAGAGAGAGGACAGCCTTGCGCTTGTTACCTCATATAAAGCTGTGTTTTCTCGCTCCCTTAGACGAAGCCCTGCATTATCATTCAATCATTCTGCCTTGAAATAAACTGTTCGGTCTCAATGATGGAGCACGCATCAGCAACATCGCTACCAGCTATGGACGACACCTGGAAGTCTATCGAAGCCTTGGCAGCACAAGATTCAGCTCAGCCTTCTAGACTGTCGACTTTGGAGCGGAACAACCAGAAATGGGATGCGCACAAAGATGAGATACGGCACATATATCTTGATGAAGATAAAACTCTACAAGAGACAATGCAAGCCATAGAGTCAACCCATCACTTCAAAGCAAGGTATAGCGACTAACACACCTGTTGACCTTGTAACCACAATAACAAATATATTCAGTGTCCGGAAATGGAAAATGAGACTCAAAGAATGGAACTTTGAGAAGAATATACCATCCAAAGAGATGGGTTTCATGGTCGAAAAAGCCGAGAAACGCAAGCGAGAAGAAGGGAAGGAGACCAAGTTTATGCGTAATGGATTTCAAGTACCTTTGCAGAGACTCGATTATTCAAGAAACGGAGAACAAATGATACCATGGACTCTGGAATACACGAAGCAGATAAGTGACTAATTACAATGTCTGTTGGAGAAAGGGACTTTGCTTACCATTATAGGAACTCCGGCGAATATATCATATCAGACTCCCAGCATTACTGAACTCGACCCGGACTCCCCTGAAGATGGCAACGATGAGGTTTCCGAATCTTGGACTCACGATGGATACTTGGACTATACATCCAGTGTAGATTCTGGATCTACTGTAACGGTTGTCGGCCCTTCTATCCATTCACGTGAATATCCCGATCTTCTTCATGCTCATCCCGATAACTCCCATTCCATCGAAGCCACAAGGTCACACTACGAAGCTAATGATTGGCGCCAAGGACTAGAAAATCTTGACGTGGCTGAAGAGACTCCAGATGATCGGTCTCATCTATCACTGATGGACCGAGCTCGCCAGTGCAAGTCTTCTAAGAATCCAAGCGAAACCGCTCGTCTTTACATCAGAGCTTTATTCAACTCTTTCTTCCCTGCGTACCTGGATATGGATGATGTGATGTGGATGGAATGCTTGAAGGAGCTCTCTTCGCTTCTGTGCGGTGCTGAAGTCGGCTCCGCCGAGGAACAGCAGTTGTACACCATTTTCCAAGAAGAATTCTCAATGACGATCGTTTACTCCGGACTTTCTGCTAGTGATATAAAGCTTCTAGACGATAGCGTAACAATGTCCAACGAGCTTTCCGACAATTTCTCGCCATGGCTGTTGGATATTGTCATTAAAGAGCGTCTGAAGCCGTTTTGGGACGGATTTTTGCGACAGTCAATGAACTCTTGGCCTCTTGCCTCGCAAGCTGTGTGTCAACGCTTTGTGCATTCCTTTCCACGATCCGGATCCGGATCGAACATTCTCAGATGGAGATGCCGGCTCGAGCTTGCTATAGAGCTTTCCCACAGAAAGTTGGAAGAGACACACCGTCAACTTGTAATGTCTCTGGTGGATCTTTTCGCATCACAATGGGATAACTCTCTTGGAAAGATTCGCCAATGTTGCCTTTCTGTAGAAAAGATATTTCAAGAATCTTGTCTCAACCAATACATTAAAGACATTTTCCCCGATGTCAGAATCGAAGGATATTTCTGCAGCCCCTCGCATGGTGGACCAACCTATGGGAGCGACTTCGGAGCCCGAGAGTACGTTGTTGATCGGCTCCTATACCTCATCGTGGTCTTATCATTGCACTGCTTCTCAAGAGCCTGGTGGACATTCGGGCGTGAATTGATGGAAGTTATCAACAACGACTTAGTGTCCCTCAGCCTTGATTATCACAGCTATAAACAATACGGGCGGCCTGCGATGTGGTTTTCACTCCACCTATAGCTCTTCGACATATATTGTAGAAACAAATATTCGTCTGAAGCTGCTGAGAGTTTTTCCAACGCCTTTTGGATAATTAAACAATTTCCTATATGGCGGTCGGCAGCTGGAAGTGACGAGTTGATCATGATTCAAAAGTGCCAAAAACAGTGGGTGAAGCTTGCGGATGCTGCTTATCATCCGAACCTTTCAAAGTCTACAAGGCTGCAGATGACTGAAGTCAACAAAGTACTGGGGGGATGGAACACAGAGGACTTGCGCTTGCTAGGTACTACTCCAGTTGGATGTAAACATAATCTTCATATAGAAGAGATTGCATGCCGTGGTGTTGCTAGTACCTCACGCGGTACCTCAAAGGCTGGTAGCTCGATCAGAAGCGCGTACGGTAGCACATATACGGAAATCCTTGCGTCCGGGATGAGTGGAATGAGTCTCAACTATTCTTCTCTCTTTCCTTCGGAGCAACGATCCTAGTCTTGGTATCAGATTCATGCCCTTGGAAGGGGACCTCGAGGATTGGATTTAAACTCATAGATGTGAGCTAAACGCCACCAAGCGGCGATGTCACAAAGATTATGTGTTTTCTAATAAGTGGTTCGATCTTTCCATTCAACATCTGCCAATGTTGTTCTATGTTAAAATTACAAGGAGAGCTTACTCGACTGATAGGGACCCAAAACGATTCCCATGTATCTAGAAATAGCTTCGGAATGCTCGATCATTCGTGCGACTCTAAGTATAATGGCTAAGCCTTGTCATGCAGGATATGCCTACCTACCAGGGACTTGAGGCGATAACAGGGCATCAGGTGCTCCTGCCGGGAACTTAGAACAGATCGAGCAAAGGAGGAAAATGTGTGTGCTTTTTTGGTATTAGGAAACCAATACCATTATCTCACTTCCGAGGTCCTTAGTCTTCAAAGCCACGTCTCCCAAATTGGGTCTTGGTAAAGTACCAGGACATGTACACTATTCCTATGATCCATGTCATGACCCTTCATCTCAAGGAAACACCACTCCTAGCTTTCATGTTTTTTGGGGGTCCACTTTGTTAATCCTTTGTTTCTCATGTTTCCATTTGAGACTAGTTTCTTTAAATTACCGGTAGATAGAGTCAAATTTTGACTTGGGATCACAGATATCTGAATCGGAACATAATCTGTCCAGACAGGCATTTGTCTCCTGTATCCTCTTGTCAAGCAGCGCTCTATTTTCCTCAAAGAAAGTCATGTTGTTGATTAGCGAGGCTTGGCGGTGGTTGCTATTGTTTGTGGTGTAGGACACTATGGTGTTGGAATAGACCAGCTGCTGGCTCAAAATCTGTTGTTCAGTCTGAGAAGAAAACTGGCCAGCACTCCAGAAATATATTTATAGATGTCATATTTACCAATGATACAGTCAGCCTCTCTTGAATGTGCGTTATTACTCAACTCACATGTAGCTCATGTGAATACATCGACACTACCACTCTTTTTGGGGAGTGTTACTCTTCGATGCGCGAAGCGAGTCCAAGTGATGCCTCAGGGGCGTCGCTAGGCAAGTTCCGGACCTACAATCCTTCTAAGGGAAGTTGAATGCTCTTTTCCTTAATCTCAAGGCAAAGGCGTTGTTTCAAAGGACAGTGTTTAGAGCTTTTCTAGTTTCAGCTCCTAATATTCATCATGCATTTATCTCACCTGCAGAATGCTCATAATTAGCGAGGGCATTAGAGATGTTCGAAATGTTGAATTTCCATACTTGATACAAGTTGCAGCCTTGACTGCTTGCTCCCCCATCAACTCCATTTACTGTCAACAAGATTCATGCTCAGACCATCATGACTCCTGCAAATGCACCCCAAATGCTTTGGCTTATACACTATTAAAGATTGCCTTTGTCCGCTTCCTATGCTTTCACCAATCCTTATTTTGAAGGTTCATCACTTCAGTAACAGATCCCAGAGCCCCTCACCCTCCACATAGCCGTGATGAATAACATTCACCAGCCAATAATCCTCTCTGACGCCTTCAATAAGCTTCTTGCTTTCACTTTCCCTCTCGTAGACACGTCCCCACTCCTCCCAGATTCCAAAGGCTTCTTCAGCCCAAGCTCTGAAGCTCACTTCCTCGATAATGGTGGGCGTGATGATCTCTTTGCCTGGAAATGCTCCCCAAGTCACCGCGTTTGTGCTTCCTCCTTCATCTCCTCTTGTGCCAACACCATTAACCATAAGAGAGTCGGATGAGAAGAATTGGCTACTAGCATTCGCCGCGTACCAGGATACATTCTCCTTAATCTCTTCGCTCATAAGCTTCTCTTTTAGAGGAGTCCAATCTTTGGAGGGTAGGAAAAGCTCAATGAATGCCTTCTGGAAGACGAAACCGTTCCTCGGACCCCATCCGAATACTGGATCTGTACTCCTAACACCATTGACGGCGGGTTGGGAAGCCACTGACCACCATCCTTTTTGGTTGAGTTGCAATAGCTGAGACTTGATGGTATTTGTCTCTTCGTTCAGACCTTCCTCACTCCAAGGAATCGCCGAGAGCGATCCCTCGATATGCTTGATGAATAGTTCGGTGATATCTCCTACGGACTTAGGGAAACCCCACAGCTTGATAGCTTGGTTCACGCTCATATGCAAGCTGACACCATAGCCGTCAATTTCACCGTACGCAGGACTTCGAGCGTCGCCCCATCTGCCGTTGGGGAAATCATCCCAAGTAGCTTCACGTCCTAAAGCGCCTTCGCCTTCTGAGATGGCAAGTGTGTTTGCACGGGTGTTGATAGGATCTGCTGGCATAGCAGCATCTAGTGCTGTGGCTTCCCAATCACTGTTTGAAGTTGGGCCTGTGACTATTACCCGATTGTGTGGATCTGAGCCAATACTGCTCTGCCGCCGAGAGGCATGGTTGCTATGTGCGCCATTGACACTCAGTGACTGCAGTGGTACAGAAATTTCCAGGACTGCGGATTCGTCTTCCAGGTCTTCAGTCGGGATCAGATTCGTCCTCTCTAAAATGAAAGAAACTGCTTTCTCGAGATTGAGAGTGTAGAAATGAAATCCTCGAGGTCCAGGGGCTGCTTCTTGCTGGATATGTGTGACGATTTCGCTCACAATGTCTACTCCAACTTTCTTCACCATCTCATCATCTCCCTTCACCTCGTCCAACCTCGATATGATATTGGGAGGTAACCTCGCATGGCTTAGTTTTGTCGTCCGCTTGATCATCTGGTAGCTCTGAATTGGCATCATCCCAGGTATGATAGGTATTGTCTTGAAAGCTCCGCTCTCATGCTCCCTCAATCGCTTTTCGAATTTGTCGTAAGCCTCCACATCGAAGAATAATTGTGTCATGATAAAGTCCGCACCAGCTTGTGTCTTCCCCACCAAATAAGGTAGATCGTGTTCCAGACTTTGGCCCTCTGGATGACCTTCGTCTGCATGTCCTTCTGGGTAGGCTGCGACACCTATGCAGAAATAGTCTCCATACATCTTCCTGATGTACTTCACCAAGTCAATTGCCCACTCGAACTCGTCCTCCTCTTCCATGCCCTCAATTCCGTTCCCGTTCACATTTATCCTCTCTTTGTATTCCTCGCTCCTTGGTGGATCTCCTCTCAATGCCAATATATTCCGTACGCCAAGTGCTTTCGCATCCTGCAACGCCTTGTCTACCAACTTCTTGCTCATATTCGTGCATGTCAAGTGCAAACATGTCGTCAGCCCCAATTCTCTCTGGCACAGCTCTGCCAGCTCCAAGCTCTTTTCTGCCGTACTTCCTCCAGCTCCCCAAGTTACAGTCACGAACAATGGTCGCAGCGCTCGGGACATGCGATCAAGTCGCGCGCGCAGATTGGCGCTTCCCATTGAGGTCTTGGGAGGGAAGAATTCGAGAGAGAAGTAATTGGAGCCCGGAGGCAGGGCGGCGATCTTGTCGGTGATCTTCTCCATTGTGAATAGAGGGTATTGCATTCGCAGATTCTGGGGGTAATTGTGAATCACAAAGATCACAATCCACCAAGTTGAAGTTTGCTATCGGGGAGGACGGCGATGTTCAACGACCCCACCAAGTTTTTGTTTTTCTGACGCACTTCTTCGGTTGATTCTCGGATGCTTTCAGTGCGGTGCAACTTCACTCAACATCAAAACTCGGAACTGGATGTTTACAGTCCCAAAGGCAGCTACTTGCATCCAGATAACAAGTGTAGATGTGTTGTAGCCGACTGAGGGGTATCCTCGCGTCTATGTGAGTCAAGGTGCCATGACCATGTCCTGAACGTTTACAGGCAAAATCTGCATTTCTTCAAGCTTCCCAAGCAAGTCACCAGCCAATGCTGAGGAAATTGCTTGTCCAAAGCCTCAAATTGTGTGTCTTGATTTGTTTCGCTTGTTTGTATACTGTTCTCCTGTTGTGATATACAGTTCGGAAGACCTTTTCCGTGTCCTACATTGCAGACCGGAATGCATGGCATCCCTTTGACGGTCTTTGGTTCCGCGCTCTAGTTCTCATAGTTCTCAAGCCACAGTGCAACACCTAGGTAGTTCCTGCATACTATCCTGCTAACAGAACCCAAATCTAAGCTGTCGGGCATAAGAATTTAAGCCTAAATTTAGCTTGCGGAGATGGTCGAAAACCGAATTGAGACTTGACGTCTGATCCTTAATTGGGAGTAGATCATCTAACTGTGCTTGGGAATATCTTTGAGAATCCCCAAACTAGACATTGGCAATGATACATTATTTTCAGACCGATGTGGTAAGTAAATCGAACCCATGTCTGTCCGTCAATGAGAGTCATGACATCGTGTTACATTGTTCACGATGATGTCGTACATACAGTTCAGTGACGAACAGCGATTATCTATATATCAATACATGCATGCACAAAGACCAAACATTCTCGCTGCTGCTCATCTAGACGTGATCTCATAATGTTGTTCAACACGATTGCAGCCGTATGGCTCCTTGTAACTCCGAGTCATATCGCCAATGCTGCCCCAGCTCCATCCAGCTTCACATTCTATGACCTTCCTACTCCTCTCTCCGGCCCTTGTGATAGCGCTGAGGGCTCAGATGGAGCTCTTTGGGTCTCGAATATTCTTGCCAACACCATTGCACGGATTGATCCTAACACAGGCGCTATTGAAGGCAAGAATTCCAGCTGCTTCTGCTGACGACAGACTAGCTGACAATGACCAGAATATCCAATTCCATATACACTCCCTGCTCTCCCATTCTCCTCACTGCCTGGTTACAGTCTAACGAGTGGAGTCACTGCTTTGGCATGTGCCATCCGACCAGGTGAAGATGGCAATCTATACGCCGGAAGCGGGATTCGAAACCAATTCATACGAATCAATCCCACTACCCGCAAGATCGATGTGTTCAGTATATCCTCCCGGCTTTCAGTCTTGTTTTCTAACAAAAGGCCATGACCTAACGGTAACAGCACCACAACCATTCGACCCTCTAGGCGACCTCCAACCCTTCAACGACCTCACAGCCGGTCCAACAGGAATGTTCTTTAGCCAATCGACCGCAAACCTCATCACCCACTTCGACTACACAACCGAGCAATTCACAAACTACCCCGTCCCAACACCTCTCTCCGCTCCTCTCGGAATGGTATTCTTTGAAGGCTACTTATGGTTCGCCGAGCTCCTCGGCCAGAAAGTATCCATCTCTCCACCCTCCTTTTCTACAAACAACGAACCCCTAACAAACTTCAGATAGGCCGCCTCAGCCCCACCACCGGCTCCGTAACCGAATACTCCGTTCCCCTCCCGACCCTCTCTGGCCCCGGTGTCGTCCGCGCAACATTCACCAAACCCTCCCGCATCTGCTTCACCGCTATCCTCGGCGGCTCCAACGGGTGCCTGCACACCGACACCGGTACCTTCGACGTCTACCCCGGGACGGGCATCGGTGCCGCTGTTTCGATTCCCGGGGAGAATACGAAGGATTTGCGGTTTGATGATATTATCTGTACGTTTGCTCTTTCTTAGATGACAAGGAAAAGGAGGAGAGGAAAGAAGTTAATGAGGAGAATAGATTATTCTACTGCTACGCAAAATTATATAAATATTCTAAATATAACGAGTGGACAGGTGTCGAAGATTGTGGAGCCGACGACGGTTTTGGCGGAGCCGATCAGTTTGCCATTTTATTTTGATATTGGGATGAATTATGGGCCGGGGAAGGCTGTGTGAGTTGTCCTTTCTTCTTTCTTGTTTGTGGTTGGGGTAGGTTCTAATAGAGGATGTTGAGCTGATTTTGAAAAGGTGGTTCACGCAGGCTATTTCGAATCGGGTGGGGAGGTATCAGTTTGCCTAAGAAGCTCAACTGGTTGGCTTTGGCGTGGGACGGACCCTTGGTGTACGACTGCTTTCTGCCTCTTCTGTTGGGCACACGCTCTATATATCAGTTCCCACTAATCATAATATCCATAATTTGACGGCAAAGATATAAATCTGTTTTATACATCGTAGCTTCGGATAGCTTTGCATACCAGTTTCCCGATCTTAAATAACATGATACAAGCAGGTAAGTCATCGTTTATTCATTAGCTCATGATCAATCTAAATGTGAAACAAAACGCCTACTTGTATCCCCGCCCACCCCACCAAGCTCAATTTAACAAGCAAATCCCATCCCCAAATCCAGCAGCTCACCCTTCTCCGCACTCTCTACCCTCTGCTCGTCCAACAGATCATCAATCTCTTTCTTGTCCCTAATCATCCAGAATGCCTTAATGCCCTCCGCGAATCTCTTGCTGCTCTTCTCCACTTCTTCCTCCGACACAGCTGCGAAACACAATCTGAAATACTTCCATCCCTCCTTCTCCATAATCTCTGGCGTAGGACTGAAGATTGCACCTGGTGAAGCGAGGACTAGCCATGGCTTCGTGGTCAAGAAGATCCATAGAGCAGACGCCAATTTAGAACCTGCGACTTCGCCTGCCAAGGGGTGAGAATCGAAGTGCATCTGTACCCAGATAAACATTCCTCCGCGAGGCCAATCGAAGGAGTACATCTTAGTCTTGGAGATGACGGCCCAATCGGAGTCAGAGGCTTTGATGGGAGTGCCTTGTTTGACCAAGAATCGACCCTCTTCGAGATGGCTGCACATTCTGTTCATGCGACGCTCATAAGTGCCGCGAAGACCAGCCAGCCAACGGACCCAGCCATCGGTCTTCCAGCCAGAGAACGACAATTGCTCGGTCTTTGACTTCTTTGCAAACTCGGCCATTACGGGCTGTGGTCCCATAACCAATTCTGAGATCATGGATTGCACGAATCCTGATGGTTGTTGGGTAGATGTCTCTGTAATGCGAAGAATACGTTCAACGATTGCAGGTTGTGCTGTAATCCAACCAAGACGACAACCAGGAGCGACAGTCTTGGAAAAGGTGTCCAGACGGATAACTCGGCCATCGTAGTCAACGTTCAAGTATGATGGTACAAGGCTATCAATGAAATCGTAGCCTGACTTTTTGGCGAAAGTGTGAACCGGTTGGGCAACGGGTGGTGGTTGGTTTCGAGCCATTGCTTCGTTTCCAGCTGCTGAAGGGAATTGGAGATACCAATACGGATCATCCTCAATGATTATAACGTCGTACTTGCTGCAGAGAGCATAAATTTCCTTTCGTCTTCCAATTGAAAGTGTTCCGCTAGTGGGATTTTGTCCAATTCTATTCTGTCTCAGCAACGCCTTTGGCTTAGCAAAGAGGTGGAGGGTACTCACGTCACAGTGTACATCAAATGTGGTCTCTTCCCCTTTGATTCATCCCAATTCTCCAGAACATCCTCCAAGCCTCCGGGGCCTGTTGCAAGCATTCCCTCCAAATCGATCTTCACGGGCACAACTTGGATTCCTCTTGGGCGTGCACCTTGGACTGCGTTCATATATGCAAACTCCTCCACAAGCATTCCAGGTCTCTCTCTGATCCAATCTCTTTCCTCACTCCAGACATTGCTCAACGCTTCAAGGGATTTCGAAAGCCCATCTGTGCTACCACATGTGAGGATAATATCTGCGCCGTCCTTATATGGTATATTTGGATGCAGAACATCGCGTGCGAATTGTCGCAAGTAGGAATGAAGAGGAGGATAGCCTTGAGCTGTCCCATATTGGAGCGCAGTGGTCAAATCAATCTTTTTCATCAGATCAGTGACCGCAGAAGTATGCGGCACCGTCATATGTATTCCTGCAGCAACATCTCTGCCCTTCTGGAGCTTGGTCTGCTCGAGCTGTTCTGACAGGTCCTTGCTTGGGTCGTTGGGGAGATTTGGGGTCGGTTTCCATCGTTCGGGCTGTGCGATTTGAGCTTCGAGTGTATCAAATGGAAATAAACCAGCGTTTGGCAGACCTATATATCTCTATTAGCTCAACGTTCTTGTTGATTGAAACAGTTACCAGGCATCCCACTCTTAACAAGGGTGATTAGTGATTAGAACTGAACATACCACCAGCTAGATTCCCAATGCCAGGGATCTGGAAATACTTGTAGAACCCCTTGACACTGCTCTCCTTCCTCGCAACCGTCACTCTTGAGAAATGGTGGCTCAAATCCAATGGAGGTTTTGGTCCAGTGCCTTCAGTCGCCTCTCTGGCGTTCATGTATTCAAAGTCCGCCATTTCGGTGGAATCGGTTAACTTTTCTGCAAGTAGCTCGAGTCTATCAAAGACGAGATGATGAATAATGGAAAGTTTTATTAAGAAGAAGGAGAGAAAACGGAGTTCTCAAACAATCTTAAGGTGTTGAGAACTCCGATAAGAAGATAGCTTACCAGCGATAGCCCGGGATGTTTACAAAGCACGAGGGAACCGGCAAATCGGATTTAATGCCTCCTTCCTATCCCGTCATGATTAGTTGCAAGTTCGAAGGGCGTAGATATTTGTTGGCCGTATTTAGTGAGTCGGAATGATGTTTGTGTGCGTTGTCTGTAAGACTTCGTCACGACTTTGAAGATAGCACAATAATTTGAAATGGAGAAGAACCTGGTATATATTTTTGTCTTGCCCCGGCTCGATTGCCGAGACGACTCCACGTACTGCACGTGACGCTTTTCAGAGACGATGAAAGTACACCAGTTGCCCGTCTACGGAGTTTATACATTTAATTCCAGCTGATAACAGGGGTAATCCAACTTAAATATCATACCCCAGACCCAAGACCCGACTCCAGCATTTCGGCCAAGGTGTCCCAGCTCTTGCCTTCCTGGCCAGTGCCTGCTCTCGCAACACCTTTGAGTCCACTTGCTACAAAGTGAATCAACCTGTCAAACTCAGACTTCATCTTTCTGAGCTTCTCGACAAAGAGAGTATCCCCGTCATCCTCGTTAAATGCTGATGACAAAATGCTGAGATCAACATTGATGTCCTCTTCCTCCTCATCAGAACTTGATTCATGTTGCCTACTTCGTACACTCCTACTAAACTGTTGGGACTTTGTCTTCCTGCGAGGCGTCTGAAGGCCCAAGCTAGCCATGGATAGGTCCATCCTCTCCTGTTGATGCTCCATGGTCTCCTTATTGGATGTAGCATTAGCGGCCTGGGCATCTTCCAGCTTAATTCCAAGCTCCAGTATTTTGAGGATTGTCTTATGAATGAGCTCTAGCTTGCTACCTAGCAGAGCCTGGTCGATCGTAGTCTTCAGATATGCAGAATGCACCTGAATCATGGCATCAACATCTCCAGCATCTTTGAGGTCCGCTTGCATCTTCTGGGTACAAGGTTCCAGAACAAGAGAAGTCAAATAGTAGTATAGCATTTGGTTGAACCAGAGTAAACGCATTCGCAAGGAGTAGTAGAGAGCGCGTTCGTCTGTGCCGCTATTCTGCATAAGAGTATCCATAACTAGCCGTTGGCGAGAGAGGATATGAGTGCTTCGCTGGATCTGCAACAGAAACGTAAATATTCTCTTGTAGGAAGACATGTTTGCTGGGGTAATGATCGTCTGAATTGGCCAAGCAAGGTGATATTTGATCTCCAGAACGGCTAGTGCCTTTAGACTCTGCCTGCATTTCACTACGTCTTGATGCTTCCGGTGGAGAGGAAGGACGTTCATTCGTATTCGATCAGCAGCGACTGATGGCAAAGTGCCAAATGTACTTTGGCACAGCTCAGTAAGCGTGAACCGATCATTCCACGATGAATTCAAGGTATCAAGCTTGTCGAAAACATAACTTGAAAACTTGGATCCGGTGATCCCGTCCGCAATGAAGTAGATATGTGACAATGCATCGAGAGCAGTGTGCAAACTACACGAATTGAACAGAGTCTTGCGAAGTAGAGACGAAGCCTGGTGGTGCTTGCTCTTGATCCACGCATCAAATGCAGTATCGAAAAGCTCAGAGAAAGGGGCAAGCTGTAAGATAGCAGGATTGCAGACATTGTAGAAGTCTAGACTAGGTTCGAGATCGCTTCGAGAGCCTTGCAGTATGCCGAACTGCTTGAGATGCTTTAAAACGACCACACTCTTGCCAGTGTTGAATACTTTATTGGCGGCCGCGTGAAGAAACCGAGGTGCGTGGAGAATGCCTGCTTGCGTCTGGCGGATCTTGAACCTCGAGTCCCAAATCAATGCTGGCTCAACATCCCCAGAAGTTTCGATGATGAAAAAGATCTTGTCATCTTTGTCGAGTTCTCCGTCTTCCATCCAAGCCCTGATAGGACGAAGATATACTTGCAAACATTCGAAGAAAATACTGCCCATGAAAGAGTACATCTCATCGTCTCCAGCCATCTGTGATGTGCACGTTTCGTCGTAGAGAGCTTCAAGATAACGGAATGCGTGCCCATATGGGCCATCATCGAGTTTTCTGGCAATCTCTGAGAGACGACGAAGGAGTCTAGCAAGTAATTTGATCTCTTCCTGAATGGCCAGTAAGCTAATAATTATATCCTCTGGAGGTGCTACAAAGCGTAGTTGAATCGAAGCCAGGAGAGCATCGAATTCAGCAAGGCGTGTAGACATAGAACCTTGGAAGGCTTGCAGCAGAGGTATTGACTGAGAACGTCTGGTCCACAAACGAAGTAGCAATATAGTAGAACCCTGCTCGGCAAACGACGTTGAAAGCTTAATAAAGGCTTCCGGAGAAGCATGTTTCAAGATGAATGCTTTCGATGGCTCTATGGTCGCTGGAGTAGTATTCTCGAATATAGAAGTCGGCAAGCCGCCAAGCATGAAGAGCACTTCCCGAATAGCTTGGAGTTCCGAGATAGGCCTTCGAACAGTTTCCAACTTCACACCGTCAACAGTAGGCGTCTTATGCCAGAATTGCTCGTATCGTAAAGTCTCAAGGCCTTCTTTAGATAACGTATGCACCGCATGGTCCTCTGGTCTTCTGCTGGGATCTTCTTCAATACTTGATTGTCCTGTCAGATCCGTCGAACCAGACGCCTCCGACCTAGAGTCATCGTATCTGTCCGTATCCGAATCCTCCGCTCCAAAGTCAACATTGGCCCATACGCTTTTCTCTCGCAGCAGAGGATCGTCTGCAGCCAAATCTTTCCAAAGCAAGGGTGGGTCTGCGTCCGGCTCTGGCTCCTTCAAAAAGTCAAGATCTTCGACCTTGGAGTTTTGAAGCGGCCTGTCTGACAACTCCAGCAGCAGATGCAATATCTCGGGTGCCCATTTCACTTCCAAATTTGACAAGGTGTTTAATCGCTCCCTTAGCGCATCTGCCAAAGGATCTTCAAGGTAGACTCGAAACTTCTCCTCAAGGCCATCGAGGCGGCTGTTAACGTCGAATTGGTTCGTTCGAGGATAGTTGTTTTGTCGCAATGCTCGAAGAGCAGTCTCCTTGTGGATGTTGAATTGTGTAGAGTCAGACTATATATAAGTAGTCAGTAAATATGTTCTGAACGACCGGCTAGGCATAACATCAACAGCCGCCTATGCATGTTGAAACATAATGAAACATCCTTACGGAAGCTGTCTTTGACGTGATCAATGTTACGAGCTCATCTGTTAATGCACCCAGCTTGGCTAGGTGTGCCATGATAGCATTTGAGAAATATCGAGAGTATGTGGACTTGACGCGTTCTTGTATTGGGGAGACGCGACTTTCTCTAGAAATCCAAGCGAGGTTCAATGTTTCTTCACATTGTCCGAAACCACAATATTGATTTCTGCTTCATTTGATATATTTGGCTATCTGGATCAGATCAAGCATTTTCAGAAGATGGTACATTCAAAGCCCAAGAAACATCGGCCTTGAACCCCCTATTTCTAGCACGTGAGAGTGACGCAGCCTCAGGACGTTTCGGCATCTTCCGTTAAGGAGATCTCAAATTCCCATACGCAGCGCATTATTTTTGTTGAAGACCACACACGACACAACACAACATGGCGATAGCAAGGCCAATTCGAGTACTAGGCCTGGTGGCTGTAGGACTATGGGTATTCTTCTTATATCAGGTATTTGGGCCTGCGAAAATTCCCAAAGGGCCTGGGGACACTCTTGCCAACATGGAAAGAGATCCAAATTTAGATCGTATGCTACCCGCCGTCTTTTCCTTTTCGACAGCAAATTACTAACGTGTGTTCTAGTCACGGGCGAACCCGAGGGAGAATTATGGCGAGCTGATAAGGGATATGGACTCGGTGCTGAAGGAACGAATCGAATAAATGCGACTCTCCTTTCCTTGGTCCGAAACGAAGAGTTGGAAGGAATGCTACAAGCAATGAATGATCTCGAGCGAACTTGGAACTCGAAGTTCAATTATCCTTGGACATTCTTCAACGATGTACCATTTACAGAAGAGTTTAAGAAGAAGACGAGAGAAGCAACCAAGGCGGAATGCTTCTATGGTACGACGATAAAGGTTGCACTTTCGAGAATCTTACTAACATACCTCTTCAGAATTGATTCCAAAAGAGCATTGGGATGTCCCTTCTTGGATCGATGAAGAGATTTTCCAAGAATCTGCGAAAATTCTCAAAGAAAACGATATTCAGTATGGCAGCATGAAATCCTACCATCAAATGTGTCGTTGGAACAGTGGTCTATTCTATAAACATCCTGCTCTCGAACATACTCAGTTCTACTGGCGAGTCGAACCGAAAGTCCATTTCTTCTGCGATGTCGACTACGATGTTTTCCGATATATGCAAGACTTCAACAAGACCTATGGCTTCACAATAAATCTTTACGATGCTCCGCAATCAATTCCAACATTGTGGCCAGAGACAACCAAGTTCATGGCCCAACATCCAGAATATCTACATGAGAATCATGCCATGCAATGGTTGACGGACAGCGCCAGGAGACCTGAGCACAACATGAAAGCAAACGGCTATTCTACCTGCCATTTCTGGTCCAACTTCGAAATCGCAGATATGAGCTTCTGGCGGAGTCAAGCCTATGAGGATTATTTCAACCATTTGGACCGAGCGGGTGGATTCTTTTACGAGAGATGGGGAGATGCACCAGTCCACAGCATAGCTTTGGGACTCTTCGAGGACTCGAGCAAGATTCATTGGTTAGTATAACCCTTTCTATGTCTATTGCAAAACTAACAAATCGTCAGGTTCCGCGACATCGGATATCAGCACATTCCCTACTTCAACTGTCCCAACTCGCCGAAGTGTAAAGGATGTATGACAGGACGATTCACAGATGGAGAATCTTGGTTGATGAAAGAAGATTGCAGACCAAACTGGTTCAAATATGTCGGCATGGGATAAATGCGTCGAATTTTTCTTTGGATGAAAATTATGGTTATATCCCTGTATTATGATGATATCGGCATGCGCATTGAGCATAGGCACGGCGTTCGTGGAAGGTCTAGGGAACTATTGTAGAGTAATATACTTTCTCCTAGGGAGAGGAGTTGTCTGAGATAGGAACAGCGTATACGATTATATCAAACTGTAGCCCTTTGTGGTAAATGTGCGAGGTTCTATGCCTTCTTTGAGAAGCTAACAGGACTCGTTCAGTCGGATCGAGACTTTGCAGCTGCTCATACATCAAACGTCAGTCGCAGCTCCAACGTTTTGTGCAAATCGTAGAGGAGTCTCTAGGGAAGCTCTCAACACCGGATCCATTCAGTTGTACCCAGCGATTCTGTTCGTTCGCACTCGTGTGACCAACCAGGTATCTGCAACAAGTCGCTCAAAAGGATCTGATTAACTTTCGAAGACTATCACATTTAATCGCAGAGTCGTATCTCATCCAATCCAATATCCGACAGAGAAGTCGCAAGAGACTGGCAGTCGTAGAAACACCTCACTTCACCAATCACCCACTCGAGGTCGTAAGATATATCGTACTTATTACTGACTGGTCGGTATTGTACAAGCGCGGGGAAAGCTGGGGTTGAGTCCCGAGGTAAGTTTTCCGTCGGCATCTTGGCTTGACATACATAACTCCACCAGCTTCTTCATGCGGGTATCTAGTTAGTGGGGTAGGAGGGGCATACTTTCAGTCCTTTATTACAAATTCGTTCACTGGTCTTCTCTGTGAAAGCACATTCTACGACGGATTTTGAGACTGAGCATACTTTTTAGATCTGACAGTCTCCTCATTCGTTTGAGAGAAGGGCGAAATGGCGGCCGAAACATTTGAGCAAAGAGTTGAGAGAGCGTGTAATGATTTGGAGATCCCGGGCCTGGTGATGGTTGCTGGAGATCGAGATGGGAAATTCTATTATGAGAAGGCAATTGGGAACCGAAGTCTCAAGGACGGGAAGCCAGATCCAATGCCACTGGATGCCACGATGTGGTTAGCATCTTGTACAAAACTCATCACGTCCGTTGCTGTCATGCAGTGCGTTGAAAAGGGACTCTTGAAACTAGACGATGATGTTTCTACCATTCTGCCGGAGCTGAAGGACATGGATGTGCTTGTTGATTTTGAGACAGGTCCACATGGGAAGGATAAACCTGTGTTGAAGAAGAATACTAAGACTGTCACTTTAAGGTAATGCCAATTTCGGAGACATCGGTTGTACGAAGTACTGAAATGGAGACAGAAATCTTCTCACTCATACATCCGGACTTAGTTATGATGTCTTCAGTAAGAAATTCACAAGCTGGGATGATCAGCAAAGTTAACGAATGCATAGACCCTGTCCTCATGCGATACCGTGCTACCCAAGGCATCCAGCCCTCACTTTACGTTACAAGACCACCCAAAGAAGCCTTTCATTTCCCGCTCCTTTTCCAACCCGGCGAGCAGTGGGAGTATGGCGTCGGTCTGGACTGGGCTGGCTGGATGGTCGAACGAGCGACCGGAGTCAACCTAGAAGAGTACTTCAAAAAGAACATCTGGGGACCACTTGGGGTGAAAAGCATGTCTTTCTACCCCAACAAGAACCCAGCGATCAAAAGTAAATTGGCAGATATGAGTATTCGAGAAGGAGGAATCACCATGTTTGGGAACCCCGCGGAGCCGAACGGCAAAACGATCTATATCGATGACAATATCTATAGTCTGGATATGACAGAAAGTACTGGAGGATCGGGACTGTTCGGTGCTCCATTGGATTACTTCAAGTTGTTGCAGAGTCTTCTGCGTAACGATGAGAAGGTGCTCAAAAAGGGAACCGTGGATGACATGTTCAAACCACAACTCAGCCCTGCTCAAATTTCATCATTCGAGGCAAAGCTCGCTATTCCAGAGGTCAATGTGCAGATGAGCGACCTTCCGGCAGGAACCAAAGTCGATTATGGGCTTGGTGCGGGGCTGATCAAAAACGATATTCCAGGACGTTGGAAGGCAGGGACATTGTTTTGGAGTGGATACCCAAATTTGCATTGGTACATTGATCGCGAGAGCGGTATTGCTGGTATGATTGGTTCGCAGCTCCATGCTCCTGGAGATCCGAAGTTCGTCGAATATGCCAAGTTGTGGGGAGAGGAGATGTTTCGGCAGCGGGGAAAAGAGAAACTATGAAGATAGGGGTATGAGGGCTTATGAAAACCCAACGATTGAGTCATTCAAGAATCAACTTAAAATTCTTTGGTTGTTCAAGCTTGAAGGATCTGAACAGACGCAAATGTTGTGAGTGAATGGACTTCCAGCACATCACTGTCAGTTTCGCTTATTGACTCGACTGCTTTTCAATCACTTGATATTTTCTTTAGAACTACCTTCCAGGTTCTCAGTCTCAGAGTCGAGACCAAGTCACCTGTTCTGGAGATCGGGTATCTGCTAATACGTTCTTTCCTCGCAAGTTGCCCTCGTTGGCAAGTGCTACTTTACTTGGCAGGTACGAGTTTCGGACCTTGCTCTCCAAAACAGCTTCTCTCCTCATCTCAATCTTCACCAGATACATCAAACATGCACCTATCAAACATACCCTAAGATTCAAACCCCCTTATGCTACCTATTACCAATATCGCAATAACATCGCCAGCACACGTTTCGTACACTCCATACAGTCCGCCTACTCACACTCACGATGTCGACATACACCAGAATCGACCCAGTGCTCGTTCGACCGCCAACAATGAACATCAACCACGCCGATACACTTCTATCCAGAGGAGACCCGATCAAACAGTTATTCAAGAACCTATTCGAAATCCTGCCCGCAGGCGCTCGTGGTCATGCTGTGGCTGTGATTGGTGAATTCATCGGCACTCTTCTCTTCATCTTCCTCGCCTTCTCTGGTGTTGAAGTCGCCAGTGCCTCTTCGAACAAAGACCAAGGATCTGGAGTCTCAACTGCAACGGCGGAGAAGTCGCCTCAACAACTCTTATACATCGCCCTCTCTGCTGGCTTCGCCTTGGTTGTTACAGCATGGACCTTCTTCCGCATTAGTGGTGGGCTGTTCAATCCAGCGGTGAGTTCCCGTTCTTATGAATACCATTAACCACCCACTGGACGGACATTTGCTAATATTACCATCAATGACAGATCTCTCTCGGAATGGCTCTCATTGGAGCCATCTCCTGGTTCCGCTGCCTGCTTCTATGCATCGCACAGACCGTGGCTACGATCGTTGCATCCTACATGGTCTATGCCCTCTTCAATGGCGGCCTCAATGTTGGCGTCGGCCTGGGAGGTGGAACAAGCAATGCACAAGGAGTCATCATTGAGATGCTTTTAACGGCACAATTAGCTTTCACGATTTTCATGCTGGCTGCTGAACAACACGAAGCTACGCACTTGGCACCTGTAGGCATAGGCTTGTCTCTTTTCATTGCTGAATTGATAGGTAAGGACGCCTTCCTAGACTCCTAGCTCGCGCTGATCCTGCATTCAGGAGTCTTCTGGACCGGTGGTGCCGTCAACCCTGCTCGTGCTTTAGCTCCGTGCATCGTCAATCGCGACTTCCCTACATACCATTGGATCTACTGGGTAGGACCTATCGCCGGTGTTCTTCTTGCAGTTGTATTCTACAAGCTAGTCAAGGCCATGGAATATGAAACAGCCCAATCGCAAGACGACTACATGGAAAGCCACCCTATCCTCCCTCGGGCTGCAAGTCGCAAACCGTCTTCTGTTGTTCCCTTGGCCAGCATACGTTCCGATTCGGATCATCCCGAAGAAGGCGCCACACATCTTCAGCCTATCAAGACACCATTGCGAACACCAGCTCCAACGGCAGTAGTTGAAAAGAAACAGGAGTCAGCCCTCCCTGAATGCTATGCAGACTAGTGCTGAGACTTGTAGGGAGGCATCCGCGTCAGGTTTGATTGTCCCTATCGTTCTCAAAGCGTCGACAAATCGCTCTGTTAGATTCGTAGACCCAGAGAAAGTTTTACCAGTTAAATTGAGACCAGAGAAGGGTGTGCAAAATCTGTTGGTGGTGATGGATGGCTCTGTGGAACACGGATTGGTGCAGTTGACACTCGTCAGCAGAACTTGTTGGCTGAGAGATGTGTCTTTCAGTTTGAAGAGTCCTTTTGTTTTTCTGTTCTCCTGGTTTATGAGTGCTGTAGAAACGTCCAAAAGTGGAAGATATTCGTATTTGTATTGAGGACGATGACTGATCAGTTTGTTGCCGAGCGCTGCAAGAACAATTTAGTTGTTATGCCTCGTCTTCGAATTCAGAATTGCCAGACCTTGTGTCCTCACAGAGAATAGCTTATCAATGTCTCCAAGATCAGTCACATCACAGAACGATCATAATAAATCCAGCATGTGTTGAGAGAAGCACCTTCTATTCGCCCTGCCTAAGCTAGCAAAGGAAACGAAGTATCCACCGTACCATCCATCGAGTACGAAGCAAGCATCATTATTGAAAAGCAAAGCAAAGAAAAAACCACCACCACTTTCCATAATGTACCCACGCCAAGCAAAACCCCAGATCCATGCAGCTACATACAAAGCCACCAGAGAAAGCCGAAAGCAGAAGAGAAGCTTCTCACTAAGTTCCCTCCAGATCCGCAAATTTCCTCCGTGATGATGTGATATGTGTTGTTGAGTTAGGGGTGTAAAGCTAGGAAAGACATATTCGAGAGACTCTGTTTTCCCCTCCACAAGATGTAGAGGCGTCCGTCAGCAACTTAATGCCAGCAGAAAGAAAGAATCA
The DNA here is from genome assembly GCF_001500285.1 of Mollisia scopiformis. Taxonomy (NCBI): domain Eukaryota; kingdom Fungi; phylum Ascomycota; class Leotiomycetes; order Helotiales; family Mollisiaceae; genus Mollisia; species Mollisia scopiformis. The sequence continues at coordinate 298,907 of NW_017263591.1, forward strand.
AGAAGGGCTCGTGTCGTTTTTCGTTCCGGGGAAGAGGCCGAGGACTCGTGGCTGGAAGAAGATGACAGAGTCGGAAGGTGTGTTGAAAAGTCGAAATTTGTTGTTTGTTGACGCCGTGTGAAAAGTTTCGAAGGAAAGGGAATTCGTGGGCTGTTGTTGTGCAAGTTTTGGGGGGACCGAACGCCGAGTTGAAAGCAGGAGGTAGAGTACACGGTGGGTTGAGGGCAGAGGACGTGAGGGTATCGCTAAATCGAAGAATCGGAGCTGTGGGCAAGAATGTTAGTTTGAGGTAGTGGTTGGGGAGGGAGTGGATGGATGACTTACAAACGACAGCCAGCAAGTGGAAAGCCATTTAGACTTCATAATTCTCCTCCTCGGCATCGTAGTAGTCCTTAGCCTCATCACCCTCGGCATAGCCTTGGCTGAAAGAAGGATCCTCGAAAGAAGAAGTACCGTTGCCGTTGCCATTGTGTGCGTTGTGGTTGATGTCCTCGAAACCGGAACCAACATCACGCTCCTGCTTGACCATCTCCATCTCATCATCATCCTCGTCAGATGGCTCAGCATAGCTGACAGGGGCCTTAGCACGACCACCGCTAGCCTTGGCAACACGGCCACCCTTGACCTTGTTCAACGGAGTCTTCTTTGACGGAGTATTGAATGAAACCTCCTCTTCATCATCGTCACCGGAGGAACCCATGCGCTTGCCGTTGAAAGCCGGTGCAGCCTTCTTGGCTCGAGAACCACGCTTGACGGGAGTCTTCTTAACGGGACCGCCATTTCCATCACCACCTATTGAAGGACTGTTAGTACGTTGCCAGCTTGGATCCTTATGTGCGCGCTCAAAGTAGGTGGAGACTGCTTTACCTGTGACACCATCACCGTATTCACGAGCGATGGCTGTAGAAATAGTTAGCAAATGTTCAAATTGTAATGATGATGATGGCGGGGAGAACATAAGGAGACGGATGACGGGGTCGACAAAAAGGAATGGCATAAGCAATAACGGATTGGATAGGCCAAAAATTCGACAAGTAGGGGGAGAACACGATTGAGGATAATTGCAGGCAGTACCAGTAGTCATCTCCTTAGCCTTAGCCTTAAAAGGTCGGAGTTGATGCTCAACCGCACTTGCTGTGGTGGTATCATCCGGACTGTCAGCATTGAAGTGACGAGCGATTCCTGTGTACAACGTTAATAACGACCTCTAAGTTAATTATGTGTGTTGTGTGCATTTGAAAGAAAACGTGCTGGGCTGTGCTGAACTCGGGAAAACTTGGACTCGATAAGACAAAGCCTGACCAGCATTCATCTCTTGTGCCTGCTTCTTGATGTCTCTAAAGCGATGCTGCAAAGCATACGCAGTAGTGCCATAGTCCATTCGGCGAGCGATATCTGCGGCTTCGTCAATACCAAGTCCTGTGAGAAACTTTGGCTGTGCTATGCGGAGACATAGTGAAATCCAAAACATGCTCTTTCCACCAGCAGAGCCTTTGGCGTCTGGCTTGCCCTGAACATTTACATCCACGTTGATATCTTTCGAGTCTTAGCCATTCTTGACGGCATCGATCTGTAACTTAGCACCAGCCTTGTAGCGACGGAATTGCCACTCCAAAGCGCCCTTAGTACAGTCGCTGCCGATGAATTTTGCCATGTCTAGAAGGAACATCAACGTTGAGCTCGCATATGTGGTGTTTGACAGAAGGAAAACGTGCAGTGTCAAAGAGACAGGAATGATGATCAGAATTCTGACCCTTGCCACCACCAGCACCTCCGATGCCAAGATCCTTCGGATCGCCTTTGTTGTGATAGCAATCACGCTGACGCTGTGCATCAGCTCGAATAGCACGGAATTGGAAGCCAATGCCACCGCCGGTGGCGTCTGTACCGAAGTACTTGGCCATTTCTGGGTATATCATCAATATTTTGTTCGGGGTGGGTTTGTTAACAGAAGGAAAGCGTGCTGTAAAGGAAACAAATACAATATAATGCAGCCATCTGACCCTTCTGTTTGCCCTTGACACTGTCAAGATCGATATCTTTAGCATCCCGACCGTTGGCCTTCATCTCCAGCTGAAGCTTTCCGATGGGCTTGAAACGATCTGTGAACTGGAATCGGATCCCATTTGGAGTGGTATCGCTTCCCATGATGCTCGAGATATCTGTGACAAAGTCAATAAGCAGCTGCATGCGCGTGAAAAGCAAGTGCAGATGACAAAATGCAGAACCCTAGACCATTGTTGTTCGCAGCACCTCCACTTAGGGTAATGTTCTTGCAGTCGATTCCATTCTTTCTCGCATTATTGATGAGTTTGACGTCAGCCTTGATGCGAGTTGCGAATTGGAATTTAAGACCGCCAACAGTTGTGTCGGAGCCGAAACATTGTTGAATCTCTGCACGACCATCAATATCGCTCTTGCTTCGTATGGAACAGAAGGAAAAGTGGTGCTGTGCTGGAAGATAAAGTTCTAACCATTAGCACCCTTGCCGTCGCCACCCATTGGAACAGCAATAAGCGGATCTTCACCACGCTCAAGTGCTTCGATGATTAGCTTGGCATGGGCTTGATTCCACGTTGGAATTGCATAGCAAGGGCACCACCCTTCAAGCCTCCTCCGAAGCATTGTGCAATGTCTGTGGAACAAATATCAATAAACGCTGGGAGATTTGACAGAAAGAAAACGTGCTGTGCAACATCCGAGAAGCCAATCTGACCCTTGCCACCCTCGCTGATCAGAACAGCCTGGAGTGGATCCTTTCCATGTTGAACAGCATCAACCATGGGCTGAACAAAAGGAGTGATGTCTCGTCGGAAGCGCTCTCGGAGAGCGTTGGCCTTCAAGCCACCACCATAATGCTTTGCCGTCTCTGTACAGGATGTCATCAATGCTGTCCCGGAACACAAATAAAATGGTGCTGTGCAAATGAAAAGAGAGCAATATTCCCTGACCCTTGCTGCTAGGATCGCTGATGTGAACCACCTCGAGAGGATCCTCTCCGTTGGCCACAGCAGCGACCATAGCCTTTGCGACTGGGGTGACATCTCGTTGGATGCGCATGCGAATGGCATCCTTCTTAAAGTCACCTCCGTAGTGCTTGACGATCTCTGTAAAATACGTCATCAATGTGAGCTTGGGTCATGGAAAGAAAAAGGAAAGTGTGCTATGCAAAATGAGAGCTCCAAAACATTCTGACCCTTGGGAGTACTGCCGTTGCCAGCTTTCTTCGAGATATAGCAGAGTTCGACGTCAAGAGGATTGCCACCAGCGTCCAGTGTATCTCGAATCAGCTTGACATCATGCTTGATGGTCCGGTCGTAGAAGTTTCTGACGTCCTTTCCCTTGGTAGGTGCCCCATAGCAACGCGCGATCTCTGGGTTGATAATTAACAATGCTTTTTGACTCGAGGCCATTCGAACGCAAGGAAAACGTGTAATGTGTTCGATAATCAAATATAAAGAATGAGCTGACGTTTGCCGGAACCAATAGTGCGGACGTTCTCCATTAGGACTACGTCCTTGGGATCTCGTCCATCGCCCACGGCCTGCTTGAGAGCCTTGATGTTGGGAGCCAGATCGCGCTTGTAATGGTTCTCAAACGCACTCCTGGTGCATTCACTGCCATAGAACTTCACAATCTCTGCCATCATCATCAATAAACAACTCTTAACGTCTGAAGGGGTGTTTGACAAAATGGGACTGTGCAATATGCTAAGAAAATGAGGATGATGTCCATGCTGACCCTTGCCTGGCTGACCGTCTCTGACATTCTCAACCATAGTGATGTCCTTGGGGTCAACACTTTGCTTGCGAGCATCTCGGATGAGCTTGACATTAGGCTGGATATTTCGGTGAAAACAATGCGTCAAGCCGCTCTTGGTAACATTACTACCGAAGCAAGCTGCTACTTCTAAATCAAATATCAACTCCAGAACTTCAATGACCAGATTGAAATAGCAGCAGGGCAAACAAAATGAAAACGTGTAGCGTGTATGACAGAAAGCGTGAGTATTGCTCTGACCCTTTCCTGGCTTGCCATTTCTGACACCCTCAACCAGAACGATGTTTTTGGTGTCTTTATTCTGGTCGAGAGCGTCTCGAATTGCCTTGACGTTGGGGGTGATATCGCGCTGAAAATGTGCTACCAAGCCGGTCTTAGTGCAGTCGCTGCCATAAGCCTTGGCGAGGTCTGTGATAAAAGATCAACAAAGGATGTAGAAGTAGTTGAACGTCGAGAACAATAAATGCAACTCCGAAATGCAAACAAATTGGATTACCATTGGTGCTCTGGAAACCCCCAAGTCCCCATGCCGGCAAGTCCTTCGGATCGCCACCATCAGCCAAAGTGTGAAGAACTCTCTTCGCAGCTGGTGCTACTTGACGGGTCCAGATATTCCTCAGTGAATTGACTGTAACATCGGTACCGAAGCATCTGGCCATCTCTGCACCAACATGTTAACACCAAGGCCTGGTGAGAAGGAATAGAAGAAGAACAAGGTGTAGTGTGTAGCATGACAAACAAGCGCAATGTCTGACCAGAAGAGCCGTTGCCACTCATGGCAGCCTCCCCACTCGTGTCTCCAACGTTGATAGTGATTGGATCAACGCCATTCTTGACAGCATCATTGATCAATTTTGCATCTGACTTGACTCGGCGAAATCTGTTCTCAACTGCAGACTTGGTGCAATCTCCACCAAATCTGGCAGCGATATCTGGGCCGGAAAAATCAATAAGAAGATCTGCGGAAACATAAAAAACATGTGTGCAGGACGCAAAACACAAAAGAAAAGCATTCGATCTTTGTACCAGTTTCGCTGATCACGATCTCGGTGGTATCGCGGCCTGCATCAAATGCAGCTCGTAAGGCTTTGGCATTATCGTTGATCACCTTCATCCGACCCCACACAGCTTTGTACGTGGTACCTCCGCCGTAGATCTTGCCGATGTCTAGTACAAGGAAGATTATCAGGAAGTAATAATTGCGGTAAAACAGCAGTTGACGGATAAGAGTGGACGATCATACAATGAAGCAGGTAGAGGGCGATAGTAAGGGACGTAGAGTTCAAGGAAATTTATTACATACCGTCATAGTTAAGCTTTAATCCAGGATGAGCTGCAACGATGGCAGAGAGCAGGCGGACGGACGATTCATAGGTCTTCCAGTTGGGCATTGTGGCGACCGTTGATTGATTCTGGAAAGCAAGCCCAATTAGCAAGGTTGTCCTTCATGTGTGTATCAAGGCAATGATGACGTGAGAGCTAAACGTGAATAGAAGCACGAGAGGTGGAAGATCGAGTAATACCGGTGGCTGATAGAAGTCGATCTGAAAAGGAATGGAATGTGGGATGAGGATGGAAGACAAGAAGCAAAGGAAGTGTTTATGACTTGAATATGGCTCGAGGCTGGTGTGTGTTTGTGTGAAGAGGTTTGTTGTATCAAGTTGAAGGCGAGGCGGGGTAGAGGTGGAGAAGTTTGAAGATGAAAAAGAGGCGAGAAGGGTTTGGAGGAAGAAGGCAGAGGAGAAGCCGCGCAACGGGAAGAATTGAAAGCAAGAGGGCAAGGACAACGATGGAGAACGATCTGGAAGGATGGACTGCTTACCTTGCGGGATCTTATGAGATTGTTGTTATTTCAAAGAGTCTTGACGTCGTTGGTCAAGATCGATTCGAGTTGTGAAGAGTGCGATCTGTTGTGACGAGAAATGTTCAGTTGAAGTTCCAGAAGAGGGAGAAGGATTCAAGAAAGAATGAGTTTGGATAGAGTTGAGTATGACTTACTATTTGAGTGTGGATGGGTGTAGCCTGTGGTAGTTGAAGAAGTTGTTGTTGTGATCTGGAGTTGAGGCTGGGTCGAAGTTGTTGTGGAAGAAGAGAAAGGCGAGGACAGAGTAGAGAGGCAGGCTTTAAATAATTTTTCCGGGGCGGCGGGAGTTCGAGTTGGCGAGGGCTGGGACTTAGCTTGGGAGTGAATTCCCGAGGAAGGAAAGAGCTCTAGAGGAGGTGTGGTGAAGTTCTGTTTTCTGGCTGTGCAAGTTCAAGAGCAAAAAGGGGATGTTTTCGAAGCGAAATCAGGCGAGAAATCATCAATTCTGGTCGCGAAGAGCCCATTCGAATTTCTACACTTGTCTCCCTTTATGATATTCTTACTTCTACAACTTTCAAGTTTGAATTGCGCTGTTGTTGTCATTGTCAGCTCTTTGGTAGATAATGGTTGTCCCGATGGCATTCACAACCAATTCACAAACTTACATGCATATTACGCGAGAACCTCGACAGGCTCCCAAAAACACCAACCTCCACATCCCTCTTCTCACAAATTCCCTTGCCTGGCTCCGCGCACCTATCAATTACTCTTATCTTGAAATTTGCAGCTTGTTTGTTTTTTTCGGGCTGTCGCACAGATCTCTCGGTCCGTGGCTTCGAAATGTGATATATGATGCCGATTTGGAGGGCCAGCCAGCCTATCGCGAAGAGCCAACATCTTTTTGTGGCAATTGATTTTGCAAGGACAGGTACTCAAGGACCTTGAATCTTCGGGATAGTTGCCTTTCAAGCAGAATCTACGAGGGATATCGCAGTCAGACGGGAAGAAGGCGCTGGAATCCGGCCGATCGTGTCATCGAGATCAAACAGAACGAGGAGCGAAGGTGTGGAAATCTCGAGTCGTCCACTACGCCAAAGCGGGGTTCAGTTACAAAGTCTTTGGTCTATACAAACAAACAATTATCTACCCCAGTCTCACATCTTTCTCGCCCACTGGCGTTCTCATTCCGGTGGAATGTGCATGAGGATGTGCAAGTCCATTCATCCTCATTCCCATCTCATGTTCCTTGATTACAGGTTCTCCCTTGTCTCCATACACCCAATACTGGCCACCAAGAAACAAATCGCAGCACATCTGGAAGATTCCGCAGAGCTTGAATGTCCACGGAATCTCACTGGTAGCCGTAAAGAACCAGAACATTTTCATAATGTCACCCGCTATCCAGCTCGCAAGTACTGACAAACGGAAACCCTTACACGATCGCGCCTTGTAGTTGGCAAGAATCTGCGGGAGCGGGAGGGTCGCTTCGATCGAGAGACCGATGATGCCAAGACTGGCGGAGTATAGTGAGTATAATGAAGGAATCGGGGAAAGGAGAAGCTCGAAGACTGTGAGGCCAATGAATAGGTAGAGGAGAAACTGCCAGTATCTGCATGTACCGTCGTCAGTGGCTGGTAACATGGTTTGATATCCTGAGAAATACTCACGGCTTCGGCGATCGCCATTGCCAAAAGTTGTACGGTCTTGAGACCCCCAGTTCGCCTTCTCTTGCTCCTACAAACGGCATGGATGCTTCTCCTCCCTTCGATGACGGTGATGGTCGATGATCCAATGCTACCTTCAGCAAGACTAATTGGATTGCAATCATGATGAATGACTGTATAAGTAAGGAAATATCGAACTTCGCGCCAGGATAATAGAACACTCTGCAGGACGACCCATCAGCTCTGTCTGCATCTTGGTTTTGATGCGTACTTACCTCAGTAATGATGCTACCAGCATAATCAATGGAATATCCATCGAGAAGCCGGCACTAGATTTTGTCCGGTGGATTGAATATGTCTGGTCTGCGTATGAAGTAATGGGCGATATGATTATGAAAATTGGAGCAATAAGCCCTGTAATGAAGGACACGATACCCATCTTGAAGGTGTTGCGCAAACGCGACGTGGAATTCGGATATGGGGTATTCGAATCTATAAATCGTCCATGTATGGTGGTGATATGTACAAAGAAAGAGAGTGAGAGCGGAAATTCATGCGTTGAAAGTCCGACTGTTGCTGAGAAAGTCGAGGCAAGATTGACGAGGACGAGGCCAAGTATTTTCAAAGCATGGAACTTTTGGGTGCCAGCACGGAGATTCAGGAAGGCGTTTCATTGGTTCTCGCGTTAATTGGCGGCCCCACGTTAAAGCCACTGAAAAGCCGCCTCGGTTTTACCTCGAATATTTTTTGACCCCGCCATAATTTTGAATCTCAAAAGATCATGTAGTCAGGCAGAGACTGTTGCACCCTGACAATATGGAGCATCTTACATTCCCGGGCGACAGCTGCTTCACCTCTTCCGAGGCTGAAAAGCTCAAGCAAAGAATCAATAGACTGGGAACGCAAGTCCGTGAAGTCCAAGGAATTGGGATGCACTACACGCACTTGAAGAACCCCGGAAACGATGCAATTAAGGCCAAAATTACCCAGCTTATTCCAGGAACCGCGGATGCCAAAATTCTAGAGAAGCAGCCAGGAAGCTTATCTGAGATTTACTATATTACACCTCGGAACATCTCACCATGGAGCTCCAAAGCCACGAGCATTGCTCATGTATGTGGCCTCAAAACCGAGGTGGAGCGCATTGAGAGAGGTCGCGCTATCTTGGTTACCTTCGTCGAGCCATTCGAAAGCGACGATATTCCTTTCAGAGATGTTCTCTACGATCGAATGACAGAGAAAATCAGCACGACTGAGCCAGATCTCCATCAGATGTTTGCTGAAGGCCAACCATTTCCTTTGGAGGTCATCGACCTGTCAGCTGACGGAGCCGAAGCTCTTGAGGTACTGAAGGCGTACAACAAAAAGCGAGGACTTGCTCTCGATCAACTTGAGATGGAGTATCTAGTCCAAGCATATAAGCAGGTTGGGAGATCTCCTTACGATATTGAACTTTTTATGTTTGCACAAGTCAACTCGGAGCATTGTCGACATAAGCAATTCAATGCCAACTGGACTATCGATGGGATAGGTATGGGCAAGAGTCTTTTCGAGATGATTCGGAATACCCACAATGAGAATCCGAAGTACACTGTGTCGGCGTACAGCGACAATGCAGCTGTGTTAGAAGGAGAGGTGGCAAGCTTCTGGGCACCTGATTACTCTACCGGAAGTTGGAGACAGACAAAGGAGAAAGTGCACTTTCTTGCTAAGGTCGAGACTCACAATCACCCGACGGCTATTTCTCCCTTCCCTGGAGCAGCAACTGGTTCGGGAGGTGAGATTAGAGACGAGGGAGCAGTTGGTCGAGGATCTACTCCGAAAGCAGGACTTTGTGGCTTTTGGGTGTCAGACCTATTGATCCCAGACCACAAAGAACCTTGGGAAATGGATTTCGGCAAGCCAGCACATTATGCCAGCAGTCTGGATATCATGCTCGAAGCGCCAATAGGTAGTGCGCGGTTCAATAATGAATTCGGTCGCCCGTGTCTTACGGGGTGCTTTCGTACTTTGTTGGCTGATGTCGATACTGCTGACGGTCACGATATACGTGGGTATCACAAGCCAATCATGATCGCAGGAGGCGTTGGTACAGTTCGTCCTCAACATGCTCTCAAGGATGGACGAGATGTCAAGGAAGGTGCTCATGTGATTGTCCTCGGTGGTCCAGCAATGCTCATTGGTCTTGGCGGAGGCGCTGCATCGAGTAACGCATCAGGTGAGGGTTCAGTGGAACTAGACTTCGACAGTGTCCAACGTGGAAATCCTGAGATGGAACGCAGAGCCCAGATGGTCATCAACGCATGTGTGGCTTTGGGAGAGAACAATCCGATTGCCTTTATCCATGATGTAGGTGCTGGAGGACTTTCCAACGCACTTCCTGAACTTGTTAAGGATGCTGGATACGGTGGGCATTTTGAGCTGCGACAAGTCGAGAATGCTGATAGAAGCATGAGCCCTCTGCAAATTTGGTGTTGTGAAGCCCAAGAGCGATACGTTATGATTGTCAACCAGGATGGTCTCAACAGATTCGTTAGCATTTGCAGTAAGTTTGCCTGACCCTTGGCTTATGATATCATGCTTACATTATTTTAGACCGAGAACGATGTGGATTTTCTGATGTTGGCACTGTTCTGGCGAAGGATCAAAATGGTGTCGCGAGGTTGATTGTCACTGATCGAGAGTCTACCCAATATCCTCGACCGATCGACGTCCCGATGTCAACACTCTTCCCTAAAGACAGGCGACTTGATCGCATAGTCAAGTCAAGGAAACCTGTTCTGAAGGCTTTCGACGCCCGAAAATGTCTTGTCGAGAACTACCCTCAGATTCCTGAGCATGATCTGTTGAAGAAGGCCATAGAACGTGTCTTCAAACTTCCCGCAGTCGGCTCCAAATCGTTCTTGATCACCATCAGCGATCGGACTGTTGGCGGTATGACCGTCAGGGATCAAATGGTCGGGCCATGGCAAACTCCTGTTGCTGATGTTGCAGTTACTGCTACCGCTTTGAATATTGGTGACAAGATCAAGAGTGGTGAAGCTATGAGTATGGGCGAGAAATCCACACTTGCACTCATCTCCCCCGGTGCTTCTGCAAGAATGGCCGTAGTAGAAAGTTTGTTGAATCTTGCTGCAGCACATATCCTTCGCGCAAAGGAAGGAGATCTTGCACGAGTCCGCTTGTCCGCAAATTGGATGGCTGCGGTCAACCACCCTGGTGAAGGTGCCGCTCTTTACGAAGCAGTTCATGCTATCGGTATGGACCTGTGTCCCAAACTTGGTATTAGCATTCCCGTTGGCAAAGATTCAACATCCATGAAAGCGTCATGGAAGGATCAACAAAGTGGCGAAGCCAAGAGTGTCACCGCACCTATGACTGTCGTTATTTCCGTATTTGCTCCTGTTGCAAATATCAGAAACACTTGGACGCCTGCTCTACGGAGAACCGAGGATGTCGGAGAGACCATTCTCATGTACGTTGATCTTGCACAAGGTCACAAAGCATTAGGTGGATCTGCATTGGCACAAACTTTTGGTCAACTCGGAAACCAAGCTCCAGATGTTAGAGATCCAGATTTGATTCTCGATTATTTCGATGCTATTTCACAGATGCACGAGTCTGATGTTGTACTTGCTTACCACGATATCTCAGACGGAGGAATGATTACCACCCTCGCAGAGATGATGTTCGCAGGTCGATGCGGAGCTGAAATCATGATTGATAACTTCACAAAGAGCTCTGCTCTTCCAGATGTACTGGATACTCTCTTCAACGAAGAGCTTGGTGCCATCTTCCAAGTCAGGAAATCAGACGAGATCAGATTCATCAGCTGTTTTTCAACTTGTGGTCCACCAAAGGGTCTGGTCAGAAAGATTGGGCGAGTTTCTCAATCGTCGAAGCAACAGTTGTCCATTCGTTATGGCCAGACTTCCATTTTGCGTATGGAACGCGCCGAGCTACAACAATTATGGTCAACCACTTCCTACCAGATGCAGCGCATTCGTGACAACATCGAGTGTGCAGACGCTGAATACGAAAATATTAAAGATGACCATGACCCTGGCCTCCACTACAAACTAACATTCGATCCCAAAGAGTCCATCCTCCCCCTCACATCCTCAATCACCTCCGTCTTCGCCAAAGCACCTCGCGTGGCAATTCTCCGAGAGCAAGGAGTCAACGGCCACGCCGAGATGGCCTTCGCTTTCAAAGCCGCTGGCTTCGACCCCATCGACGTCCACATGACGGATATCATCTCTGGCCGCTCTCTCGCAGACTTCGTCGGCATTGCAGCCTGCGGCGGCTTTTCATACGGTGACGTCCTAGGCGCCGGTCAAGGCTGGGCGAAATCCATCCTCATGCACGAAGAGAACGCTCGCCCCGAATTCCAACGCTTCTTCGCGCGTCCAGATACCTTTGCTCTGGGAGTTTGCAATGGTTGTCAAATGCTAACCAGGATCGCGGAACTCATTCCAGGGACTTCGCATTGGCCGCTCTTCTTGGAGAATAAGAGCGAGCAGTTCGAGGCTAGAGTATCCATGGTCAAGATCCAAGATAACTCCAAATCCCCCTCGGTGTTCTTGCACGGTATGAATGGGTCTTCACTCCCTATCGCAGTCTCGCACGGAGAAGGGCGGGCTTCGTTCAGACATCAAACCCACATCGAGGCTATGAACGCCGATGGCTTGATCCCGATCCGCTACACAGACAACAGGGGAAGCGTCACGACGAGATATCCATTCAACGCCAACGGTAGCCCGGAAGGTATCGCTGGTGTGCGAAGTCTTGATGGGAGAGTGCTGGCTATGATGCCTCATCCGGAAAGGACGATCATGGTTGATGTTGGGAGCTATGTGCCGAAGGAGAAGGTAGAGCAGTGGGGTGAGTTTGGGCCGTGGGTTAGGATGTTTAGGAGTGCTAGACGCTGGGTTGGCTGAACTTTGATATTCGGCCTTTGTATTTTGATTAGATTTCCATACTTGGGCTGGGTGTTGTTGAGAGAGTGGACAATTGATTATTGCATCAAAGTCGCAACCTATATCTCGTGTGCAACCTGATGATCTATTACTGTTGCTTTAGGATTGTCCTCCGTTTCTCCCGACTGAAAGGTGACATCCACAGATTGCTCAGTGCTTTCTTTCATTTTATTGTCCGACACAAATATCCCACTTCGCCAGTTCGAGCGTCAGCTGCCCGCTCAATTGCCTTTACCCAGATAATGGACAGATGTCGGAAACAGGAGACTTATAGTTCCTCCTGATATTGTCCGTCACTTGGAGATTGATTATGGGAGTATAATGTTGGGTATTTTAATATCGATATTTTTGACTTGAGAATGTTCGTGATTATTATCTGAGATAAGAGCTGCGACCAAAAGTTTGGTAGCACAGACCGACAGCGACAGACGTCCAAATTATCCTTCTAATAATGCAATGACCTTCCTAGCACTGTGAAATGCCCGCTACGCGCTCCTTTTATATGCCAGTACTCCACGCACACAGGGGTATTGATCTCAATCTAAACAACCAGTCTACAATCCTCAATGTCCCTTCCACATCAATTGATCCATCTTCTGCATAAGTTCCGGGATCTGAAACGGTTTACCCACAATATCATCCTATAACATATCATCAGCTAAGTACAGTACACTCCACAGATCAGATATCTTACCATCCCAGCCTCGATCGCCGTTTCCATCTGCTCCAACCTCGTGTTGGCCGTCACGGCAATAATAGGCACATGCCCAATAATCTTCCCTTCTCGTTCCAAGTCCCGAATTCGTCGGGTGCAGGCCAGCCCATCCATAACGGGCATCTCGAGATCCATCAGTATGAGCGAGAGGTCCATTTTCTTGCTCTGAGAAGAAGGTAGAGTGTCTTTCCATTTGATCGTTTTGGAAAGGAAGTCTAGGGCTTCGACGCCGTGGTTTGCGACGTGGACGATTGAGCCTGTGCTACGGAGCTGTTTGCTGAGCACTTTTTGGTTGATGAGATTGTCTTCGACGAGAAGGATGTGATAGTCGGATTTCAGTCGTGTTGGTCGCGGGGTGCCGTTGGATTCGGTGTTCGAGGAGGTTGGTAATCGTGAGTAGGAGATTCCGATGGGTGCTTCTACTAGGACTCCTGTGGCTTTTCGAGCTTTGATATAGAATGCGAAGGTGCCTGGAGAGTTATTAGTGGTGGTGTTGTCAAGATTGGAAGGAGTGTGTTTACTTCCTATTCCCTCACGAGATGCTACCCCGATTTCTCCTCCTTGTAGCTCTGTGAGTTCTCTTGATATGAAGAGGCCTAGCCCAGAGCCTCCGTATTGAACATGAGTCTTAGGGCTTGCTTGGCTGAATCTGTGAAATAGTCGTGTCTTCTCATCTTCTGAAAGACCCCTCCCTGTGTCTGTCACAGCGAAGTACAGGTATACTTGTTGCCCCGTACCCCAATCAGGAGCGAGAGTCAAGTCTTGAATATCATTAGAAGCCTTGGATGGAAACCACTGAATCTCTGTTGCTATTTCGCTTGGTGGGGTCAAGATTGAGGTTGCGAGATGGACAGAAATTTCGCGTTTGGATTCTGTCCTAGTGAACTTGATGGCCTGGAATACATTAGCTGGTCTCCAAATAATAGTATTTTTTGACTTACATTCGTGAGAAGATTAATGAAAATCTGCGTTAGTCGTACAGGATCACATAGGACCCAATCTATACCTTCTTGCTGATATGAGGACTCTACTGTAAAGTCTATACTAATCTCATGTGCTTGTAATTCGCTCTCAAACATTTTCAAGGTTCTCCTCACTGTAGATTCGACTTGGACTTGGACCGGGGTAACATGCAACATGGTTGAATTCAACTTGGAAAGTGTTAGAACGTCGTCAATGATTCGTTTCTGATGCTGAGCGCACAGAACAATGGTCTGTGCTGCATCGAGGTTGTTCTCTAGGAGATCTTGCAGCATGTCGATAGTCTGATCTTTGGTGCTTTGATAGTCGATGACCGAATTGGCAACACCATCAGCACACAGCATGATCGCGCTCAGAGGATTCCGCATTTCGTGACTAAGGTTCATCAGACGAACTTCTCAGAATGATGTGTGAGTTGTTCGTATACGTACGAAGTCATGTCTATGAAAGTCTCTTGTTGCTTTTTTGCTTCTTCTGCCTTCAAACGACTTTCCATCTGAATTCGCTCAGCAAGCTTGAAGCCTGAGATATCTGTCGTACATCCGAAAACTTTTGTCAAAGTTCCGTCGACAGAGACTTGAGGCAAAGCCAAGAACAAGATCCATTTTGCATCTCGTACTGCTCCTTCCTTGTCTTCTATCCAGGGCTTCTTCAGCCGCAGTCTGAAAATAAGGTAAGCATTCATACATATCACATTAGTTCCTTGTGAATGTTTGACGTAAGGGAAGGGATGATGAAGGGACGCCGAGACGAAACACATACTCCATGCTAATTTCTTCTCTTGCGACTGTCAACTTCTCCCAAGCCTCATGAAATTTTTGCCGATCTTGCTGCTCCACGCAGTTAAGAAAGGACATTGGGGAATTCTCTTCAAGGTTCCTTGGGTGGCCTATCATTTCGTAGCTGGAAGATTATCAGTATATAAGTTCGCTTGTTTCTCTAGGTTGAGAAATGGTCGAATCGGAAACATTAACTTACAACAGAGGGTTCGCCCACGTGATGGTGCCTTCATTATTAAATGTAAACATGCCTTGAAGACATCGTTAGTCAATCAAACCTCCTTCGGGATTGAGACTTGCCACAAGGAGCCAATTCTGCCATTTGTTGGAAATTCTTCGCGTGGTGCGCCGCCTCTTCAGTGGTCCTGGCAAGCTCTTCCTTGAGAGCTGCTTTGTGAAGAGCATCTTCCTGTGCGTGCTTTTGCCTACTGATATCGGTTCTAAGGTCGTTAGCAAACTCGTCGCTTCGAGATTGAGTAGACGACGAACATGCAGCCCATGATAGTCTTGAGTTTTCCATCCTCATCAAACTCCTGATCACAGGACGCAAGAATCCACCGCTGCTTCTCCTCTTTAGTGATCTCGTCGACCCATGGCTTCCGTAAGCGAAGCTCAAAGTTACGTCTGGCTTTCGTCGTGGTCAATATCTCCCATTCCACCGCCATCATTGGATGGTCAATTTCGGAAAGTACATTCATGAACGACCTTTTCAAGTCAGCACTAGATGCAAGGGACCGGGTTTTTGCGAGACGTACATTTCTCCTTCCAAGCCTCGAGGATGACCGGTGATCTCATACCCTAGTGCAATTCGTCAGGAAATCCAAACACAGATAGAACATATCACAGCTTACACATGTCGTTACAATATAAAATATTCCCATCTGGAGATAGGTAGTACATCCCAACAGGGTTCAGTTCCGTCATCACTTTGAATTTGGACTCACTGTCAGCAAGTTGTTTGTAGAGTTCGGACTCCTCCGAAGTCATGGTGTCAGTATTAGATCTTTCAGTGCTGAAGCTTCGACTAGAGCCTGGCGCAGATCTCGAACTTGAGCGACTTGATCGAGGGGTGCCGTGGCTCTTCTTCCGCTGACTTGGAACCTGCGAGGCACTGATCACTCTCCATCGTTTTCGAAGAGTACAGCAAGTCCAATACATATTCTTAAACTCATATCGAGGCATATATCCGTCAAGTTCATTATCGAAGTCAGGCATGCTGGTTGCCCATTCCTTGAACGCTGCCTCTGCTGCGGCTAAAGCAGCTGAGGGTGTGCGCGGTGGGGTAAGAGAAGGATAGTAAGTTTCTGCATTGATGACCCTCCTTAAGCCGTCGAAGAATTTCAACGACTTGTTCGACCAAGTGACCTTCAGGAGTCCATTAATCTCCTTTTCAGAAGCAACAAGGTCTATGATGAATGTTGGTCGACTGTCATTTTCAAGTAACTCTGTGATGCCAATGCGGTCCAGTGATCGCAGGTCGCTTTGTTCGGAGTCTCCAAACTCCCCAGTCTCTGTGTCTTAAGTCAGCTTGAAATTCATAGAGGCGGAATGCAGGGCGCTCCATACCTGAGGGACTTGGTGACGATGAGTCTCTGGTAGATAAATAGAGGTCTGATTGTGCACCACCCCGTGCCCTCTTCAGATGATGCCGATGCTCACCCATGGTCGGTCAGGCTGCACAGGATCGACAAGTCGAAATGGGTCTGGGCGATCTCTGCGGAGATTCTTCCGAGATGCATATAACTCTCTCTTTTAGCCCAAGGGTCAGTATCGAGGCATTCCGCCTCTTGTCGTTCATGTCTCATGGCCGGTCGTCGTTCAAGAGACCTCGCAGTTCCTGCTGTCCAATCTCGATGGTGGCGTTTTGATGTTCCACGATGGCTGAACATTGTGTACCATTTTGGTTAGGCCATGTCCACGTGACTGACTCACATCGCCGATCAAGCTGCGCGGACTGGTTCCCTTCTCTTTGAGAATGCAGAACTTCCTTTTGACGAAGACATTTTCTGACCTATCACGATGATGGAGAGTCAGTCACAACATTTATGAGCGAGATCACGAGAGAGCTTCAAACGGGTGATCGGTTCTGATCTGGAATCAGCAGCCAGATTCTGGATGCTCCTCCAGTGGCTCTCACTGACATCCCCTTTCATCCTCCCTTACTTGAAACTTAGGTAGCTTGGGCAAGTGTACTGGGCTCCAAAACAGAGAGGAGGCAAGAGATACAAGATATCTCTTCGTCAGAGAAGTTATGTTTTGTTACTTGATTGAAAACGATGCTTGTTGTTAATTGCTTTATGGGTTTCCTAGCCACATCCAATGCTACATCATAAGACTAGACCGAGACATTTCGAGTCGAGGATGATGCCCAGAATGTCGTAACTTCTTGTCACGTGTTGCTCAATTTGCCAAAACGGTGGGGAGGTTTATAATGCTATCTTTCTGAACGATTTCCAGTCGCAAGATCTCCATTTCATGCGATCTACGTTCTGTTTACTATGTACATGTTGCACTTCCCCGCCCCTCGCCTAGTCCCTGAGAAACAATTCCAAACAGACCCAAGAAAAACAAATATATGCCTCCCTTCTCCCTCAACTCCCCTTTCGCTTGCCCACCAAGTGCTGCTCAATTGCTGGGCGCAGTTATTTTGATCGCAACAGGCGTGCTATCCGTCTGGGAAGAGCCAGCACTATTCCACTTCAAAAACCACACGTTTGTCTCGTCGGTCGTCTGGGCCCAGAACTGAGCTTCATAAGTTCCGTTATCGATGAAGACAACTTGGCTTCCGAATGTGGCGAATCCGGACGTAACAGCGCCGGTGACGTTTGTGGTTTGATTGCCGGACATGAATCCTGCAGAGTCGTAAGCAGAGTCTGCTGTGACAATATAGAACTCTCCGACGTTGGTGGAATTGGTGATAGTTGCGTTCCCTAGATGTTTGTTAGTTGTTTGTACGTAAATGACTGGCAAATATGGAGAGATTCAAGGGATCAAGCGTTGTCTTACATGGAGCGGCACCAGTGCTGTCGATGGTCCATGTCAAGTTGGAGTAGCTTGATGAGGGGTCCGTGGCTATGTAAGCCATACCTAGAAGATCTCAGTCATGTTCGATGGCCGCTGGAGCTGCAGTCGTAGTCAGTGTCGTCGATCCGAGTAACGCGGGGCCAGACGGTGGGCTCTCGACGGCGGAAACAAGAAACACTGAGCCTCACTCAGATCATGTTCTCAGCCAAGAAACATCACAGACTCGTGGCCACATACGACGACCTTGAATATCCCAATTCAGGAAGGCTAAGCTTGCAATTTCGGTGTCGGACGAGCAAGTCAAACTCTGCTTCTGTCCATCCAGTTAGATATATAACAAATGTCCACATGAACGCTTGACAATCCTCATCTTCTCCCTGGTTCATCATCAAGTCTCTCATTGCTTCTCATTTCCCCTCGACAGGCTTCTTCCCTGTCTTTCATGTGGACAATGTTTTTCTCTTCTTTGTTCTTGGCTGCTTCTGCCTTGTCAACTGCTTTTGCGGCTCCCGCTTCTACTTCCAATCAACTCTCTAAGAGATGCACGAATAGTGCTACAGATCGCTCTTGCTGGGGTGATTATGATCTCTCCACCAATTACTACGAGACTGTCCCAGATACTGGGGTAACTCGCGAGTATTGGTTTGACATACAGAATGGGACTGCTTCCCCAGACGGATACGAAAGGCTTGTCTTGACCGTCAACGGGTCTTTCCCGGGTCCTACTATCATTGCCGGTTGGGGTGACACTGTTGGTGAGTGATTCCGTTCTTGGTATCTGATTCAAACTGACCAATTCAGTTGTCCATGTAACAAATTCTATGGAGAACAATGGCACCAGCATTCATTCCCACGGTAACCAATATTACCCTTGCCTCGCTTGCCAGAAGATACCTGACTCTTACTTATAGGTATCCGTCAAAACTACACCAACCAAATGGACGGCGTAGCATCCATCACCCAATGTCCCACCGCCCCAGGCAACAGCATCACCTACACCTGGCGGGCAACCCAATACGGCAGCTCCTGATACCACAGCCATTTCTTCGTACAAGCCTGGGACGGCATCCTGGGCGGCATCATAATCAACGGCCCCGCAACCGCCAACTACGACGTCGACCTCGGGAACCTCTTACTGAACGACTGGAGCCACCAAACCGCCGACCAGCTCAACGCCATCGCCGGTACCAGCGGCCCGCACACCTTCGACAACTGCTTGATCAACAGCACAAACACCTACAACGACTCCGGCTCGCGATTCGAGACCACTTTCGCATCTGGGACGTCGTACCGGCTCCGGCTGGTGAATGGCGCCGCGGACACCCATTTCAAGTTCAGCATCGACAACCACACCATGACGGTCATCTCCACGAATTTCGTCCCCATCGTGCCCTATAACACGACTATGCTGTCAATCGGGATGGGCGAGCGCTACGACGTGATCGTCACCGCCGACCAAGCCGTGTCCAACTACTGGATGCGCGCCATCCCGCAAGAAACATGCTCTGACAACGACAATGTCGATAACATCCTCGGCATCGTCCGCTACGACAGCTCCTCGACGGCGGATCCGAGCTCCACGGGGTACGACTACGAGGATTCCTGCGACGACGAAGATATCTCGACTCTAGTCCCGTACCTATCGTACCAAGTGGGCACCAGCGCGTCCGTCACGGACGATTTTATCGGGACGTTGACGGGCGGGGCAGGCGCTATTAAGTGGGAGATGGGATCTACGTCTTTTGTATCTCAATGGGATTATCCGACCGTGCTGCAGGTTGCGGAGGGGAATGATACTTGGTCGGCGGAGCAGAGTGCTATTGAGCTCCCGACTGCTGATCAATGGGTGTATTTTATTATCGAGACGACGTTTGCGCAGGCTCATCCTATTCATTTGCATGGGCATGATTTCTGGGTATGTCCTCTCCTCGTCTCTGAGATGTTAAATGTGTATACGTAGGTACTGATTTATCACAGGTCCTGGCCCAGGGCACGGGGACGTATGATGCGGATACGGTTACCCTGACCACGACTGATAGCCCGAGGAGAGATGTGGCGATGTTGCCTGGGACGGGGTATTTGGTGCTGGCTTATATTACTGATAATCCTGGTGTAAGTTTATTTTCTTCTCTTTTCGTGTGGTATTTGGAAGCTGACAATAATCATAGGCGTGGTTAATGCACTGCCATATCGCATGGCACACATCTGAAGGTTTCGCGCTACAATTACTCGAGCGTGAGAGCGAGATGGTGGCTTTGATGGATGTTGCGACTGTTAATAGCACGTGTGCGAACTGGGATACTTATGCTACTGAGGATGATATTGTTCAGGATGATGCTGGAGTTTAAGCGCGTTGCGATATATCCACAGGTTGAAGCATTTGTATCGGCGTTGTTCGGGGGATAGTCTTTTTTTGGTTTCTTTTGTTTGTTTCGATGGTTGGAAAATGTCAGAATATGGGATTCAGAACAAATCAGTTGAGAGAGGTACTTCCTATTGGGCATTTGGTGAGCTCAGTCCGTGTCTATGGCTCGAGTGTGGTGAGGAAATGCATCCCTCGTTTCATAATGATTTATAAGCTAGATAAGCCAAGAACTCAACACTAAACAGCCTGTCCACCTCACCTCTCCTCCCTCTATCCCCATTCCTACTCAATCTCCTAACCCCCTCCCAAATAACACACCCACTCACTTACCACCTCCACCCCCCTAACCTCCACCCACCCATTAATCAGCCATCTACACTGCATGTCCGGATCCAGATCTACTTACTATTTCAATACCCAACGCTTGAAATAGATTTCCGGCTCACTTGGAAGAAGGAAGATGAAAGGAGGAGTATGCTGAATGAGCATGGTGTTTGTGAGTATTATTAGCTGCGGGGAACGTAGAAAGGAAATAAAAGATATAATAGAAAGTATGAAGGAAGGAAGGAAACGTACAAGCTACTAAACCGAGGCAGAGTAGGTAGGGGGAAGGATTTCGCTTCGATTCGAGTGAGGCGGGGATGAGAGATCAGAATCGAGGGAAAGGAGGCGGTGAAGAGAGTCGGAGAAAATGTTGGGGGGGGGAGGTCATGTTGAAGACATTAAAGATTCTAAACAATAGTTCTAGTTCCCGTTCTAGATTGAAGAAATTACCTGTCATACAAAGAAGGAATCTCAACAACCTAAACTTCAAACCACCTCTTAAATCGAAACTACCTACCTACCTACCTACTTACCTACTTCAAACCCCAAAACACACATCATTCAAAAATGGAATAAATAAACCCCTTAATTACCTACCAACCTACCTACTCAGCTATGTACTCAAAATTAATTCCCTATAAAGAATACCCAGCCAACTCTACTTATATGAAGAAGTACCGGTAAATAATACCCACCACCCAGCTTACCCAACTTCAATAAATAAATCCTCTCCTCCCCTTTCCTTTTTTCCATGTCCTTCTTTACAAACAGAAGCCAGAAGCTTACCCCAACCAACCGAATACCATCCAACAGCAAAACAACAAATAAAAACCCAGCTCTCACTCTCACTCCCATTCCCATCTACTGTAAGAACACCGGACATCGGAACGAAACCCCCATGCGTTAGGCAACCATATATGTACCTAGCCTAGCTTGACCGTGACAAGCGAGAAGAACCCCTCCCCTGTTTCTCATCCCTCGCGCCCTCACTCCTGCATGTTGGATATTGGATGTTCACCGGAAATCTCGGATTTGATGACTGCCGTTTATTTCATTTCTCTCCTTTTCCTCGTCTCCTATTCACACTCACATCCTGTTTCTGCCGAAGCATTCCGACGCCTCCAGCCAAGCCAACACCGCAGTCCAATTAACCAGCCACCCATCTCTAACCACGTCCAGCGTCTCTCCATCCATCCATCTATTGATTGCCCGAGCCCGACCGGAACGCCAAACACTTCCTCCCGTAGGGAAGACAGAACCCCACCATATAACACGAATCAAAACAAAACAAAGAAATAAAAATTACATCACCACCACCACCACTACTCCCAATTCACGATTAAGAAGAAGAAGCCGTAGAATTCGCCGCCGACCAAACGGTAAAGTTGCCAAACTCCCAATACGCATCCGTAAACGCATCCGGATAATTCGCCACGTAATCGGTACACGTCCCCGGACCTATTTCATTTCATCCACATTAGCACATCACTTTCCTTTCGATAAGACAAGACTTACAATTCTCCCCATAAACACTCTGCGTGCCCGCCCAACTGCCGCAGAGATCGATATTGGCAATGATACTCTGATTCCGGAAATGGCTCGAGATATCACAATCCGTGTTCGGGAAATCGGCCGTGGCCTCGCCCCACGTGTCCGGTTCCGGACCCGTCCAGACGTCGACGGGGACGCTGTCGCGTGCAAATTGCCACATCCTGATCCCCGCGCTTCGTAGTTCCATGGCGAGGACGCCACCGCCGTTGGTGTTGAATGTGCTTCCGAAGGTCGTTTTGTCGGTGCTGGAATCGACGCCGCAGCCAGCGTTGTCGTCGGTGCTGTTCACGCAGGATGTTGTGAGAGACTTGCCGGTCTCTTTGCGTTTGACGCTCATGCTGCACCCGGATGAGGTGTGGAGCGTCATCTGGTTGTTGGTGGAGGAGACTACGTTGACGGCTTCCATGATGTCGATCTCGCCGTTTGTGGGCCAGTTGCTGGGATCCGAGAGCCATAATGCAGGCCAGGTTCCGCAGCCGAGAGGAGAGTGCTTTACGTCGAAGATGAAGAGGTTGTCGAGGCCGTATTGCTTCTTGGATGTTACGCGGACGGAGAAGCGGCCAGTGGAGGCATTGGGGACGGATGTGTTGGATACGGAGGTGTCGACCCTGAGGAAGGCGGAGGATGAAGAGGCGTAGGTAAGGTTGAGGGAGGTAGCTTCATCTTCCGGGACGTAATGGACGAAGCCGGATGATGGATCGTAGCCTGTAAAGTAATCGAAGTTGTCGAAAAAATCGGCTCCGGAATCTGGGTTGGTTAATGATTGATCTGAATGAGATGAAAAGGGACGAAACATACAAGTTTCCGCAAGTGAATAGGACAATTCGCTATAGTCCGGATATCGGTTCGCCTTGGCTTCGACCACAGCAACAACAATGATGATGATTATGATGGCAAGAATGACGGCCGAGAAGGTCAACCATCCTTTCTTTCCCCAATACTTGAAGTTGTACCACGGATGGTGGTGGTATAAGGTATCGTCTCTATCGACTTTATACTCAGGCGGTGGTCCCAACGGTCGTCCATAGTTATCCGTCATCTGAAAGTTTGAATGTGCACCGTTCTTTGCTCTCCCAGCCATATCCCGAATCGTAGCGAATGACATATCTTTCTTATCGTGCTCCAAATCTTCCACAATACCCACTTCCAACTTTGACGCAATAAACGAATGTCGGTCCGGTGCTGAGGATCTCCCAATTCCAGTCGAGGCAAGTAGATCCCGGCTTTTCTTTCGAATGTGCTTCACTGCTTTTGGAGGCTTCCAGTACTCCAACGGTCGAAACGACTGTGGTTGTTGTGATGGCTGCCCAGCAGCTGCGTCGGCGGGTGGCATCTCGTATATACCTCGCCTCAAGCGAGAGATTTTCTTGATAACCTAAAAGAAGGGGCAGCCCACTCTTCCAGCTAACGACGTAGACACCCCACTTGGTTGGTCAATCACCGCCTTCCGAGCCAAATTATATCGGGGCCGGTCTGTGAGGTGTGGTATGGGTGGTGTATGCACGGCGGCGTGGCGCGGACTGGATTTGGACACGATGTGCAGGGGTCGACGAATACACGAATACAAGTGCGATACGATGACATGCGACTCGCCAGCGTGGGCGACGGCGAGAGCGACCATGTGGACTTTTAATATCAAAAGCCGGAAGGACCCAGTCTTTATGATCGGATGGGGTTGTTGGGAGATGGTCGTCCTTGAAACGCGTGGCGAACTGTCAGGACGTTTGGGTTTGGGACAATTCGGATCAAGCCTGTCGCGAACATGGACTTGGACGGCAGTATGGGGGAAACAAGAAAGGGTGTGTCCCTCCGCGGTGGGGAAGATGGGAGGGAGAGAAAGAGGGAGGAACGAATGGGAAGGGAAGGGAAGGAAAGAAAAGGAACGAAACAGGGGAGAGATATTCGGTTTATGCCATCTGATGTGACTCGATGTGATTGAGGTGACGGCGACTCCAACAGAACCAACTCGGTCATCGTCTCCGTCACTCCGTCTCAACTTACTCGAGTACCGGCCTCAGTCCAGAGCGTGAAGCACATATGGTTGGTTGATACGGTGATGTGACGCTGCAGAAGGTTTGCAATGAGAGGACTCTGTTGCAGTGTGTGCATAGGAAGAAGCACATGCGTCGTTTCAGTACCGCCAAGATGTCGCCCTCGACGCCAGAAACAGGGAACCATCCCTCAAAACGTCCCAGGCCAAAGGAAAACTGTGGAAAACGGTGGCCGCCGATCAAACGAGGGAAGGGCCGCATGCGATCATAGCGCTGGCTGTCCTGAACATCGTTTTCTATTAAAAGAAATATCCTCTCGGAGATCTTGATCACTTCATTTCGAGAAAGGGATGGATATCAAGCTGTGCAGGCAGCTGTTTCCTGTCCCTGTGAGCGTTGCAGTCAATTGATAAGGTGCCGCAGACCCCGATCTTGCATGCACACCTGGGCAAGTACCGGAGCATTTCCCTCCTTCGTCGGATGTCGAGCAACAGCGTTTCAAGCACTCCTAAACAGAATCTTGAATTATCATGTCTTTTATGCGACAAGTCTCGATTCATCTGAGCTCGAGGTCAATTCTCTGTGTGGCGTGGAGGGACTTCGGCAGTGCCAGTCTTGAAGTCTTTGGAGCCGATCAATAAACCCTGCCGCGTCACCATCGTCGTGGTTGATCCACTCGCGGTATCAAGCTTTGCGTCCAGACTTGGCTTTCTTCTATTTAATTCCAATTCTCCAGCTTCTGTTGGATCTTGACATTATGATTCCACCTCCCACAGACTCCAGTTCATAGATGCGTTGTCATTGGTCTGGAATCTTTCCGTGCAATAGTTCCTGGTCCCGGATACCGGAGTAAGCCAATCTGACCCAGCTACCGGCCTTGCGATCACGTACTAGAGAGCCATTTCCCTCTCCCGACTCTTAAAGACTATAAAACATTTAATGTGATTAACATTCTTAAAAAAAAAAAAACTTATTCCAAGCAATGATCTATGCGTAATTTAATTTAAACTTAATAATAATCGTTTTATAAAAAATTTATATAATCTTAGCAATCCCTGATCAACTTTCAAAGAACAAGCAAGAAACGAGCACAGCATGCTTTTATAATTTAAAAAAATATTTATAAAACGCCGCAATTAATTTTGAATACATAACTCTGTATACAATATATACTTTAGCAAAAAAAAATTCGGGATATTTGAACCTATTTCAATTATGCGACCAAATCCGGCTTGATTTTCTTGCTGCTTGATGAATATTAAATATAAAAATACATTTGAAACTTATAAAATGCTTTAATTTGTATTTGTTGTAAGAGTTTCAGAGCATAGCAGTAAAATAGCACCAGAAATATTAGTAGATCTTTCAACATATTATGGGATTTCCCTAGGGGGAGGACTGTACTTGGCTCGTTCCGTTATACCTCAACTTATTTATGACAGTGACCTCAAGCATGTCGCCCCAACAAGCCTGCAACTAAGGCCCGGGATATACTTCGTTGAACAGCTTCGCTTCTGTGAAGTTGAGTCCATCGGCATCACATGAACCATCGGCCACTACAAGTGTATGTATATTGACACAAGACTCCCTCGGGAGCGAGGATTTCGTAATCAGTGTTGATGTCGAATCGTCGCCCAGTCTTCTCGCTCTTGAGCCAGCATGAACGATCTTCGGGTGTAGAACAATTTGTCCGTTCTGCACCCATATTGGCGTACTTGCACATAAACTCTGACCCATCACCTCGAGGTCGTCTACCAGGAGGGTAAAAGATTGGTCCATGGCGAGCAGGCCTGATCAATGATGATGGGATGTCTCCAAATAATGGCTTCTGCTGGATGCCATACTCGTGGAACGATGGAAAAGATGATAGACTGAGAGCATAAGTTACTGCTGTCCAGAATCTCTCAACAAGCTTCATTTGGGCGTGTTATAGACAAGTTTTGACTCGGTAGAAGGTCTGGCTTCTGAATGACCTGGGAAATAGTCGGGGCATGATTCAAGTTAAATGCAAATTTGACGGGAATGGGAGATGATGGTTGGAATGCGGCCATACGGAAGAGAAAGGCGGACTCGGCAAGGGACAAACCGCTACAGAGACATTGATGACATCGGCATGTATCGTGCAGTGATTTGAGATAGAGCGGATTTGAGTGATCGCTTAGGTAGATCTTCACAAGTTCGTGAAAGCTACAGCTTCTTGATCGGTTCTGCCTCCATCGCCAGGCAAGTGAGAAGGTTAATCAGTTCAAAAGTTGCACGGCAATGGAGATGGGCAAGGGCCAAGTCTTTTTCAGAAGTTCAATTGCCTTACAACCTTTCGTTCCCCCCGTTCCCTGGAGATGAGAGCAATTTTTACTTAGCTCGAGCGACTTCATCAAAAGTAGACCAAATTCCTCCCTCAATCGACGAAGCTAGGTCCAGCAAATCCACCACGACCACCATCCGTATCCATCTCACTTTCCTTCTCCATCTCCTCCTTCTCCATCTCCTCCTTCTCCATCTCCTCCTTCTCCATCTCCTCCTTCTCCATCTCCTCCTTCTCCATCTCCTCCTT
>NW_017263591.1:325427-329438 GCF_001500285.1 Mollisia scopiformis
TCTCCATCTCCTCCTTCTCCATCTCCTCCTTCTCCATCTCCTCCTTCTCCATCTCCTCCTTCTCCATCTCCTCCTTCTCCATCTCCTCCTTCTCCCTTTCCAACTCCGTCTCAAAGTATTCATCAATGCCGCCGGCCGCAACACCCCTGGCGTCCTCGATTCCACCATCCTGTTGTCGACTCTTCACCTCCCGACGCCTGGATTTCCTGGGCCTTGGAACTGCATGCTTCTTCTTAACCCAGCCGTCGCCCAAGTACTGCTTGCACAATCGAACATACTCTGTAACATGTTGTTTGGTGACGTAGCTGTTGATGGCGTTCCAATGCTTTGGAGCAAAGGTGTTCATTTGTGAAGTTATGCGTCCAGAGAATAACGGGGTACCTTTCGGGGTGACGGAGCCTTTGAAATGTTCATTGAAGGCATAGGCAATTTCCTGGAAATCGACGCGGCGTAGCGCGTGTCTATGAGTATTGAGGAGCTCCTCCACTTTGACGAACAGATAATGGTGTTGGGTGGTAGTCCATCCGCTAGAAAAAGTTTTCCTGGCGTCTGGTCGTGGAGGGACATTGTCATCACCTTCTTGTTGGTGTAAACTCTGTGTATTGGGAACATAGAGCTGTGTATCGGATGGCTATGAGGAGTTAGAACATTGTTCTGGCCACAAAGTCCTTGAGTAACTTACCACGCTGCTCGGCTCAACATCTGGTAGCTGAGACGCGACTTGGAAAGGGTAAATGTAGTGCGAGGCACTGGTGAATTCTTCCACGCTACTCGGCTCAACGTCTGGTAGCTGAGACGCGACTTGAACAGGGTAAATGTAGTTCGAGACACTGGTGACTTCTTCTGGATACAGCGAGTATGATCTTTCCGGACTCTGAAGTTGAGAGGTTGTTGTTCGACTTCGGGACAGATCGGGAAAGTCATTCGCAACTTCAGATCGATACATGTCGGGTATGCCCTCCATTGTCTGTCAATCTAATAAGTTAGTCCTGTGGAGCAAGGCTTGTGGTTGACAGCTCCGGGTAACTTACTTTGAAGTTGCGGTGGCGGAGTTGTTTGCGAAAGAAAAAACGCGTCGTCGAGCGAAGTTTATATAGAAGAAAAAAAGGAAAATATCTAGCGAGAGCGCGCTTGTTTACTCTTAGTTATCGATTATCGAAAAGCACGTGAACGTATAGGTGAATTTAAAGGTAATCGGAGATGTACAGACTTATCTGTCTCAACAAAGCTAAGACGAAGCTATTCGTAAATGGGCAATGGAAATATCTTTGACTGACCTCTATAAATGAAGCTAATATTAAGCCTTCAGGACATGATTAGGTTGGTGATGTTTGAATTTCAAAGCCTAGTGCTTTGCCAATCGGTGGAAACGTATACGCAACAAACATACTTTTGCTTACCATCTCAACAAGATCTGTGCTTTCCAAAATGCAGAAATGATACAAAAAGTCTCGCTATGCTCTCATGAATCAGTCTTCATTATATATGTTAAGCAAAAAATCTGGATGTGCAACATATTTCGCTTGTCAAGTTGAAAACAAACAAACAAACCCTCTTTCTCGTTTGCTTCTTAATACATTGGCTATTAGTTGCAGAACTAAGATGTGCAATAAAATTCTCCCACCTACCACCTAATTTGGTGCTCGTTAGTTTGCTCAATGGTCTGAAGGCCGATTGACACTTAACAGTGCAATCAGGTGTCCCGTCAAGCAGGATCAAGTTTCTTATTCATCCTGTTCTTTTATTCGTCGCACTTCAACTTTGGATTACCTACTTTCCTTCCTCTACTATTAATATATTTCATTAATTTATGCACCAGGATCGTATATATTCTTCATTTCCTGTCCCCGTCTCGTTGCAATTCGTCGGAAGCAGACTTGACTTCACGACAGTGAACCTAACAACTTTCCTTTGTCACATTAACCCTAACCCTTCTTCGTATGCGGGTCCGATCGAGTCAAACATTTCTTCTGCAGACATGCAGTCCTGAGGAATCGCCTGGGGAGCAGCCATGTTACAATCCAAGCAGTCTGAATGATGGTTGGCAGGAACGCAGGTAAATTCATGTCTAATATACTATTGCGTATGGGGTCTTGTGGATGGCAAAGTGGCAAGCGGACTGCATTTATGCACTTCGGCGATCTGTTCTGCACAACATTTCCCTCCGCTAGCGAATCAAAGCACCTAGACTTCACAAGGGTGTTATCTCTGATCGACTTCTCAACAGCGCTATGCATTTGCACCCAGGAAATGACGCAATTAAGTGATACTCCAACCATTCCTTTTGGGTGCGCTTTCAGCGGCACTACTTTAAAAATATCAACCGTTATGTAGAGATAGATGCAAAGGCTCACTCCTGGCAATTATTTTGCTTGACAAAAAATTAGATTGTGATGTTACGAATAGGCTAATCATCAGAATATTTGGGGCGCTCGGATTTTGTTTCATTTGAGGCGCGTGACGGAGATGGGAACAAGTTGCTTGTATCTCTCATGGAACGAATGAGAGGTACGGACCATTACAGCAGTCAGGATCTCTAGTGATATTGCAATGTCTTGTTTGAATTGAGATTGCAAGAGCGTAACGATCACGCATTCTTGACATATCTATATGTACCGCAACTAGTAGGGTACTACAAGAGCTCTGGTCGCTAGTTACTAGCAGAAGACAGAACCAGCAAGCCATTGGTTGTCTAGTCCTCTGTATCATGCAAACTGAGATCCTGCGTGGCAGTATCTTCCTCATTGACTAGCAACAGCGATTAGGAGGCCTGGGTCCGATCGTTCTGGGAAGTTGCTGTGTCTTCTGAAACCTTTGGTAATACAGTCGACATTCCATAGCTAAGAACGATGAACAGCTAGAAGTGAGTAAGTTAGCGTGGCAATGAAATGAGCACTATTTGACTAGGGAGGGAGAAAGGTATTACCATGGTCACCAAAATTGGCAAAACAAGCCATTGACCTTGTAAATGTAGTCCTAGTCGCCAGATGGCTTGCAAAAATAGATCTCCAAGGGTATGGGATAGTGCATCCGTGAACGCAAACCAAGTATAGAGCCGTGCCGTTTCTGTGTACGGATCGATGTATGATGCAGCGATCACAAGTAATGGAGCTCGAACGCCGTCTCCAAAGGCAGATATCGCGAGTCCTGGAATTCAATTAGTTACCAAATCTGGTCTATGCCAGCCGGATTTCACTCGCCAATAGTGATCAGTAAGATGTTAGGAGTTGTAGCAAGGATAGAATCGCTAAAGAGTAGCATTAGTAATAGGACACGGAAGAATTTGAAGCCACGCTTCTGCTCGCTTGAGTCATGACTTGTTGCGTTCAACATTGCTGGTATGGTGAGAAATAGGACCAGATTGACGGCGGGCTGAATTGTCATTAACTTGGCTACCTGCATTAATCTAGTTAATTTCAGATCTCGACTTAGTCGGCCACGAAGCAGATTGCATTACTTGGCTGATAGTCCATTTAAAGCGGATCGAAATATACGACAACAAGATGGTTTGAATGAGCATACGGAATTGCAAACAGAAATTGATGTAGATGCATAACAGTACCGGCCACCTGGCAGAGAATGGTTTCAATATGCTTGTTGTTACTTTTCCTGTGCCATTCATTGCGACTGAACTGTTTTGACCTCGCCCGAGGAGGGTCAATGGTTCTTGCATTACCACAGTCACGAGTAGCGAGCCCAGAAGACACAACATTGCTAGCAGCGTGGGAAGCCATAGTGAATGATCCAGGGCTGCGGAGGCGGCGTAAGGGCTGATTAGAGTAGCCAAATATCTCACCGCGAACGCGATGTATAGCTGCCGGTCCCTGCGCGAGGATTAACATCCGATGAGCACCTAAGAAAGACAAAAGGACACCAACCTTGTATCTGGAGCACTCACGTCGGACACCATTGTGAGCAGGCTGGTAAATCAGTCAGTCAGTCAGTCATCAGTCGAGCTTATTCTCCAACTGATTGACTGATTATAATGAAGGCATCCAACTGACTCACTGA
>NW_017263591.1:974510-1075350 GCF_001500285.1 Mollisia scopiformis
GTTTTCGTTTTCGTTTTCGTTTTCGTTTTCGTTTTCGTTTTCGTTTTCGTTTTCGTTTTCGTTTTCGTTTTCGTTTTCGTTTTCGTTTTCGTTTTTCTTTTTCTTTTTTCTTTTTATTTTTGTGGGAGAGGGGAAGGTGAGAATGTGCTGATAGTTTTGTGTAGGGAATATTCTGACAGAGTTCGGGAAGAATGTGGGGGAGCCGTTGGGACAGCCTGGTATTACGGTCGTGGTATAATGTGTGATGGGTTGAACCCATTCTGTGGCTATGCCCCTAAATGGGCATAGCCGTCACGTGAGCAGACGCTCGGGCCTTGGCGCCCTCACAAAAGGATTTCTCCGGGGAGAATCCTTCTTTCCTTAACTAGTTCTTTTTGTAATACACATAGCTTGTTACTTTGACTCATTGTATCAGCCCGTGACATAATGAACATGAGAGTCGTGTCTTACTTCTGAATCATGACTGTTGGTGTGTTGTAGTTTACGCTGATGTTTTAATGATTGTGGACATTGGATAAAGTATTGGGAAGCTCAAAAGGAACTTAGATGCGGAACCTATGCCTTGATGGAACGGATCCTAAATATATTAATTAATTAAGGAAATCTAGGTGAAGCAAGCTGGTCCCATAGTAGAGCGATACTCCCTACCGCTTTATTGTGACGGGTTGAACCCGATATTTGGCTGCACTACTACGTAGTGCAGCCTGCACGTGACTACGCGGGCCTGCACATGACTGCGCGAC
Organism: Mollisia scopiformis; assembly: GCF_001500285.1. NCBI lineage: Eukaryota > Fungi > Ascomycota > Leotiomycetes > Helotiales > Mollisiaceae > Mollisia > Mollisia scopiformis. The sequence continues at coordinate 975,254 of NW_017263591.1, forward strand.
GCCAAAGCGCGCGGGCCATTCTACGAACCAGCGAGAGCCCCTTTTAAAAGAGCTCCTCGTACAAGATAGAACTCTTCTCTCTTTAGTTAATTCTTCTTGTAATACAATCAGGTTCTTGCTTTGACTCATTGCATCCAACCCGTGACATTTATCATAATATATAATATATATCCAGAAGAATCGCTCAAGCACACATGGTTGGCTTTGAATTTGCTTTGATAAACGAGCTCGCAATGTTCGCTCTGAACATCTTTGCTCAATTCTTCGTGGCCAAGGGTTTGTCTCTTCTTCCCCCATCATAGCTGATTTTGAATAGATGCATCATAGCCTCCTCTCGTGTAACATTCTCTTTCTCCCGCGACGATGCACTCCCTTTCTCCAAATATCTCAAAAGGGTAAACACCAGGACAAAAACGCCCTTAAGTTCGGTCTGGTTCGTGATCCTCGTCGCCGCTCTTGAATGACTTTTCATCTTCGCAGGGCCGGTGGCTATCGGCGCCGTCTTCAGTATTGCTGCAATCGGCCAACAAGTCGCGTTTGGGGTTCCAATTGCGTCGAGGGTCTTTGCAGGGAGGAGTTTTAGACCTTGTCTTTCAACCTTTCCGTTTACTATCTTCTCTCTCTTTTTTTATCTTTTTCATTTTCTTTTTTCTTCTTCAATCTAAGAGAGAAATAGGACCCTGGAATCTAGGACGTTTCTCTACACTAATAGGCATTGTAGCTATTGCGTGGATCATCCTCATCATTCCCGTCCTCTGCTTCCCAGCCGTCAAAGGAAAAGATCTAAATGCGCAGACAATGAGTTACGCATGTCTACTCTACGGAGGCGTGATGTTGCTGGCCTTGGGACGGTAGCTACGCGGTGGATGCGAGGAAATGGTTTAGAGGGTCGAGGGTTAAATTTGAGCATTTGATTCCGGGGCAAAAAGGTGGAGGTGAGGTTGTTGATGAGGAGAAGAAGTGAGAAATGCTTTAATGAAGACATTGAGAGAAAATCTCGGAATCAGAATTATCGCCGATGTCTGAAGAGTGAACCTGAGTCGTGCGCTTGGCAGTGGAGGTCGAGACCACTGAAAGCCACTGGGGGCTGACAACCCCGCATCTCCACGTTCCCGCCTCCCCAGCTGGTTCTGTAGCTCCAAGAATCTCGAAGAGTATCGACCTTACTTGGCGATCTTTCTCGTTTCTGAGTGTATCCATCGTTTTACAGGTGACAAGAATTCATCAACCCTTGAGGGAGTTTATTCGGAACACCTGCTTCTACGAAATGCACAAGTGGAAATAAATGTCCAGGACTACCATAATGCATCTTGCACATGAATATCTGCATGCGGAACCGAAAGCACAACACGCATCCGATGCAATGCACAGGACAGGCATCCGAGCCTATGCTCAATGGAACTTGTTCCGCAGTATTTCTTCTCCAATCCATATGACATTAACCTACCCGCTGTCACAGCCCAAAGACCTTGGTAACCCGATAATTTTGGTACTATTTCTTGACTCGTTTGACAAAGACCGTTCCCAAAAGCCGTGGTACCTTGCCGACGCCCCTTCCCCGCATTGGCTGAACATTGGCCGAATCATCACCTCGTGGCTTACCCTCACAACTTCTCTGTCCCAAGCATCGTTTTCTCCAGAACTAATACCCGTCTTCCATTCGGGACTTGCCAAGATTGGGCCAAGATCGAGCCAAGGATCTTTTACCTGCCGACAAGGTGGACAAGGTGGAAGCGAGGATATAAGGTGGCAATGATTGGTCTATATCAAAGGAGCATGTCCGTCCACAGCTGGGCAATGGCCCACGGGTTGCTGCACTGAGTGAGCGGCCATTCTTATGAGCCCCGCCACTTAGATAGATTTTCTGGGGTCCCCGGAAATGGTGATAAGAAGAGCTGGTTCCCCCAGATCTAGGTACGTAGCTCTCATTGCGGGGTTCACCAATTTCTTCTTCGCGCGAACTGAACAACGTCCGAGGAGCTCTTTTACGATGGCGCTCGACGGCGAGAAACAGATACATGCTGAGCATATGCCTGAGAGTCCGGCTGAGGAGAAATCGGAGGCTATTCACAATGAGACTGCTCATGTGGCAGCAGAGAGAGGGCATGCTGCGACTGATCAGTGAGTGAAGTACGGCCTCCCTGCACCGGTTCTGTGGCTGATACTTTCCCAGATATGGAAATGCTCTCGTCCATTTCGACAAGGACGCTGAGCGACGACTACGATTGAAAATTGATCTCTACATTGTCCCTACCGTGTCTCTCCTGTACCTGTTCTGCTTCATCGACCGTGCGAATATCGGTAAGTACAACATCCTTCGTTGCACTACGAGTTCTTTCTGACTCGATTATCACAGGTAACGCAAAGCTTGCAGGGCTTGAGAAAGACCTCGGTCTCAAAGGTTACGATTACAATCGAGTTCTTTCCGTGTTCTACATATCGTACATCATATTCGAGATCCCTTCAAACATGGCCTGTAAATGGATTGGTCCAGGATGGTTTATTCCTACAATCTCTCTTGGCTTTGGTATCTGCTCCATCTGCACAGCATTCGTGCACAACATCCATTCAGCTTCTGGGGTGCGCTTCCTGCTTGGTATGTTCGAAGCTGGTATGATGCCTGGAATTGCATACTATCTCTCCAGATGGTACCGTCGTAGCGAGTTGGCCTTCCGTCTCTCACTCTATATCGTCATGGCTCCTCTGGCCGGAGCATTCGGTGGACTTCTCGCATCTGGAATCCTCAAGCTACACCATTTCGGCGGTCTACACACGTGGAGAATGATCTTCGCCATCGAAGGAATAATCACCTGCGGCCTGTCCCTCCTCGCCTTCATCACCCTCACCGATCGACCAGCAACAGCACGTTGGCTGACACAAGAAGAAAAAGACCTCGCCATCGCCCGAGTCAAATCCGAGCGCGTAGCCACCACCGAAGTCCTCGACCGAATCGACAAACCCAAGATCTTGCGCGGAATCTTCTCCCCCGTCACCCTAAGCACAGCATTCATCTTCCTCCTCAACAACGTTACCGTCCAAGGCCTCGCCTTCTTCGCTCCTACCATCGTCAAGACCATCTACCCTAAGAACAGCACTATCAGCCAACAACTCTACACCGTACCTCCCTACGTCGTGGGTGCTTTCTTCACGGTCCTATTCCCCTTCCTAAGCTGGAGACTAGACAAGCGAAACATCTTCTTCATCATCTCAGCTCCCCTAGTAATGGTCGGCTACATCATGTTCCTCGCCTCCTCCGCCCCGCACGTCCGCTACGGCGCGACATTCATCATCGCCTCGGGCGCCTTCTCCTTCGGGGCCCTGTGCAACGCGCAAGTCGCCGCGAACGTGGTGTCCGACACGGCGCGCTCGGCGGCCATCGCGACGAATGTCATGTTTGGCAATATCGGGGGCTTGATCTCCACGTGGAGTTTCTTGCCGTTTGATAGTCCCGATTATCATATTGGTAACGGCTTGAATTTGGCGACTAGCTCGACGATGTTGCTGTTGAGTATCATGTTGTTGGTGTATATGACGTGGGATAATAGGAAGCGGGAGCAGAAGAATATGGAGAATGAGTTGGAGGGTCTCAGGGCGTTGAGTCAGAAGCAGGTGCAGGATTTGGATTGGAGGCATCCGGCTTTTAGGTGGAAACCTTAGGATGCTCTTCGTCTTTGATCGAACGTGATGAGAGATGATGAGAGGAGCTTATGTTCAGAACTAGTCTATGTAATATCTAGTTTGATGTATGTATATTATGATTGTGTCTGAAATTAATCTGGTCACCTTATGATCAAGGAGTTTCATTACGAGCTTTGTTCGTTCGAAATATTTATCAATCGGTGTTCAGAAGCTTCTTCTCGTCTCATTCACAGGACTGGGCTCAAAAATGGAGCCGTCGACGAGACTTCAGGTCACTTGTTCTGGCTGCCAATGTCTACTTTCCAGCGCTAGAGGCTGCGGCTAGCGGCTTACACAAAAATATGGGAGATGTAATGTGCGTAGATTTTGAGATACTTAAAGTAAACATCATTCTCGTCAGCACAGTGCGTTCTTCAGTACCTAAAAAGGCACATTGCCCCTGCACTCCACTCTTAAACAGCAGTCTTCTCATCACCACCTTCCACAACCTCCTCACTCTTCTCCCCAACCCCTCTCTCAGGCGTTGGCGTCTCAACCAAATCATGATGTCCCTCCTCAAGCTCTCCATGCCTCTCCTCATGCCCCTTAACAACAAACGTCTCATTATGCTCCGACATAAACTCATCATTATCCAAATGCCTAAAGGTGAAGTAAAAATGAACAGTCAACACAAACAGCGCAATCGCCGGCCCAGCCCAGACCCAAATTAGATGCGGGTCGACAATTGCAGGAGTAATAGCCTCGCCGAGCGCCGCACTCAGGGAATTGGTGAACAGGAAGATAGCCATGACCAAGGAGCGCATGCTCTTCGGGGACCGAGCATACGCCAGCTCGTACGCTGTTACCCAGCAAAAACACTCGGACAGAGCACCGAGGGCAACGTTCGGAATTTGCAGCCAGACCGAGAGCGGCGAGACGCCGTCGCCGATGAGGCATCCTGTCATGCCTGGGCCGCCGGCATAGTATCCGCAGGGCGATGTCTTGTAGATGCGCCATTGCACGATGGCACCGATGATTCCCGAGATCCACGCAAGTGTGAAGCCGAATGTGATACGGCTGATACGTCCAAAGGGAATTTTGTACCTGCGCAGCAGTGGGTAGATAACGTAGCTGAGGGTGGGGATGGCGACGATGATAGTCAGCGGGTTGAAGTTATTGAGGAGATCGTTGGGAGCGCCGTTTGTTGTCATGGTTGCTGCTTGGGAAGTGGCTACGCTACCAATGCCGCCGTCGTTGTTATTGTAGACGATGAAGTAAAGGAAGATTTGACATGCGGAGAACGTTCGTTGAACATCGTCGACGAGCGCATCGTCCCATGGGATGGGTTTGCCTCTCCATTCTGTGATGCCGTTCGCTCGCATGACGGATGGGCGAGCGGGGTCCCAGAAGCCTTTTCGTCCCAGGCGCCAGGTGTTCTTCTTTAGAGCGATCCAGATGACGGCAAATACATTGTCATATGCAGTCTCGCTGGGTGCGATCTTGATGGTTCGCTTGTAGAAGAAGATGAGTAGGATTGGAAGCAGGAAGTAAATGATCCCGGGACTCAGATAGGCGAGCCAGTATCCGACATCTTTCTCAGAGTAGGTTGTCGCTACTGCGAAGAAAGCTCCAACATTGACTAGGCCGTAAAAGATCAACATCATCCTCTGGATGGTTGTTTCTGGGTCTACAATGACCTTCTCGCCGCTCTTTAAAGTTTTGACGAATTGGCGCTGGTGCTGGTACTGGTCAAGAACAGTTGGTGTAATATTTGGCTTGAAGATACCTATTCAGATCAGCAAACGTTAAGGGACAATTTGTGACAATACATACCTGCTCCAAAGGCAAGAATGAAAAATCCTATCAAAAAAGGCGCAATGGCGTGTCCACTCCGGAGCACGCTGGGAATAGCACCAAAGATCAAGACAATGTGGGCTATACCGCAGACCACAACACCAATGGCAATGACTTTGTACCGCCCCAGACGGGTATCCGCCCACCAAGCACCAAAAATCGGAATAACATAGGCTAAGAATTGAAATAGCAATACAAAGGCATTAGAGAACTGCTCGCCCTTGCCTAGAGCGCCTGCCGTTTCCTGAGTACCCTTTGGTGGGGCACCCGCTCCATTGCCGCCGAGAGGAAGAGGAAACTGCATAAAGTTCGAGAACACATTTTGGACTCCATAGTACGAAGCGCGTTCTGCGAACTCCACAGCGCAAAGAACGAAGGAGATCATTGGAATATTGTCCGCCACCCTTCGAAGCGCGACTTTCTCTTCCTCGGTCGGCCGAGGATAGTCGGGATCATCATGCGCTCCAATATCATGGGCTTCAATGAGGGATTGATCGTGGTAGGGCTTGCCAACCGCTTCGATGGGAGCGTAGGAGCTTCGGCCATGAGGCTCAGCGACCTCGGGAGGGGCGCTGGTCGCGAAGACAGACGGTTCGAGCGGGTTTGCGCTCGCTAAGAATCCGAAGTTAGTTCGCCGTCTCAATTTGAGGAATTGATATACAAACACATCTTGATATTTGTCGTGTCTAAAACATGCAAAGTTTCGACGTTCTGGAGCTGCTGGTCTTCCACAGAGGGATCGATGCATTAAGTAGCTCAGCGATCCTCGCACAAGAAATGCAAGGGAAGCTGTGGGGACAGGGCAATTGCTCCATTATATTGCCAAAAGGTGCCATCCCCGGCCATGCTTCTAGAAGGTAAGGTATGGTACGGCATGGTTGACGACGATCTGTCGATAGCTGCTACCTTCCTAAAGCAGTTCCGTATATCCATGAACAGGCAGGGTCGCGCATAGGCTCGATAGCAGCAGCACGACGCTCATCTCTTATCATTTCCCAGAACCGGAGACCATGCGCGATTCGTCGGATCACACTGTGATACGCAAGGATGCATGTCCTAATTATCAGCTACCAATTGCAATTACTTGCCCGAGATTTGATAGCGCTTTAAAAGAGGCACGGATGTTTACCTTGAACCCCGGGAATAGTGAAGAGCAGCCGGATAACACGCACCCTTGGTGTCGGTGCGAATGCGGGGCAGGATTGTTTCAGGGAACTGAACACGCAAGACCGCTGGCCCAATCACCAGGGCCGAATGGGTCAGACGAGTTGCGACGAGCCGTGGGCTTGCAGCACGCAATATGTTACACCAGAGTGCGAATGCAATTTTGAGCGTTGTTGGTGATTTCTCCTTTCTCCCATATTGGAAGGTGTTTAGGGGAGTACAAGAGTAATACGGCCACCAGCCGCGCAAGCAGGATCAAATCAGCAATCTGCATAACAAATTTGCTGTTGTTCTGCAATTTGGAATCGCAATCGCAGTAGGAACCAACCAAACACGATACGAGATAACGAGAACGGGAAAGATAGGTGAAAATGGCACTATCTGCAGATCGCCCCGCCTTACGGAGAATGCAGAAGGTGGTGCAGCTTTGGCTCAAATGACGAACATCGAAAACCAACATGAATGAAGAAATCTCGAAGGAATTAATAAATGCAAATAGTTCGTGAGAAGAAGAAGAAGAAGAAGAGATGTCGTTGGTTTTATGTCCTTGGTGCCAAGCAGCCAAGCAGCCTAGGAATAATTTCCTACCGATGCTTATCTTATTTTCTGGAACGATTCCCCACGATGGCTCCTTGGTGTCTTGGCTGCGTGGCTGATCCAGGTATTCTGCGAGGGTACCTAGGTACTGTAAGCAAGACCGTGGATCTGTTCATGTTAACATATTCAAGTGAATGATAGATATACCACAAACTTCTGCTGTTATATTCGCTTCCATTGGCGTTCGCAATATTTGAACGAGATGGCAAAGGCTTGGCAGGGAAGTGTCCACAGCCAGACTCCTTTTGCAAACGCAAGAATACTGCCGAAAATGGGTTCAATCGTTTGTCGGAAGATTTTATTCGTTTTGCGTGATATTGTGTTCTGGGTGAAAATTGAACCTTACTGAAAGAATGGATATGCTGTGCACAAAATATGTTGAGTTGAGAACTGTGGTGGAAACTGTAAGCTTTTTATATACATAGGAGCAATGTTGGTATCCGTGTCTTGTGTTCCTACACTGAGAAGAGCCCGGGATTTCAATGCGATAGATTGAATAGGCAAAGTTTTGATAGGATGGAGTTACAGCCTATTCTTGAAAGAATTTCCCCAATGGTGGTATGAATGTTGGACGGATCAATTCGACTGGATGGATTGGAGTCATCCAACGAGTCACGTGCATATCAGAATGGAAGTTCATTGGGATACCTGCATAAATTTATATCGGGATAGCATGCGGCCACCACCGAGCCTATCTGTCTTATGTTCGAAGAACATTCAAGTACGAGCTATATCGTCTGGAGGCTCTATAACTAGCTGTGTGGTGCTAATTGTAGTGATTATAGAGTCTTGTTACCGCACAATTAGTTGTAGTAGAGCTTGTAGTGTAGAGTGTAGTACATGTTGCTCGATATAGAAGGAAAGTATTAGTCTGTTAACGCATGATTCAAGTTAATGGAGCAAATTTGCTTAAGAGCTAATAAACCTGGGAATATTTTCTATGATTAAAATCACGTGAAAATGGTTCGCGTGTTGAAATTTCTCAAAACCTTCGGGCGAAAATTTTATCTTTCAGATAAAGGCATTATCGGGCTTGAAGAAAGGTCAGTGCAAAAACTAGACTCTTATTGAGACAAACATCCTCCAATTAAAGAAGAGATCTTTTTGCCTTTGCGGGGAAGCAAGGCGTGTGAGCACGTGATTTCACGAAACCCTCGAGGGTGCCCGCAGCCTTCAAAAGTCATACCTCTATTACTTCTATCACAATCCAGAGGTCTCGGTCGTTTCAATTGTTTGCTGTTTCTCGACGCGCTGAACACTGCCTTCCCAGCTATTTCTGGACATCCAACATCTCGGCTACCTCGTCTCGGCCGGTGACACGGCCCAAACCTCAACCTCCTTAGTGGAAATGATCCTCAAAAGTCCCCATAAGTATATACCTGGCCTCATTCGTTCATCTTTTCTATATACTCTCCCACAAAGAACTTCGAAAACAATCGATAACCATTCTCGAATCTCGCGAGAGAATTCCTCAAAAGCATGGCTCCTCCGAGCCGCATCTGGGATGCCTACCGCACTCTCGGAATCACGAATCCTAACAAAGCGGGGCTTACATGTGTTGGTGAGATCCGGCATGGCAAGAGATGTCGCTGGGACATTCCTAGTGACGATGAGCCGCAAGTCCGTTCGATATTGAACAAGATGGAGACTAAAGCGCCATTCGACGCCAGACCTCTACTAAAACGCCTCGGAAGGTTGACGCTTTGCGAGGATTATCATCGAAGTCAACTTATGGACAAATTGAAGGAATGGGAGGATGTGATTGAAGATGCTGAGAAATTTTGGCAGAGGGCATTCTTGCAGGTCAAAGCGAGGAAGGTTGCTTTGAAGATGCTTGAAAAAGAGCGTGATAGGACGAGTCAGCTGGAGCAAGAGATTGCCAGATGGAAAAGCGGCGAGCAGGTTAACATCGCAACACTCGTCTCGGTGGTGAAAGCAGAAGCCGAGGCTGTAGAGGAGAATATACTGAGACAAGAAACGGAGAAAAAGCTACAGGACAGTCAAGCTCATGCCAAAAAAATGTCGGATAACCATCAAGCAGTGTTGGGTTATTGGAACGATCTCATACGCACATCACAGTACAAAGATAAAGAGGCACAAACAATGCTGGAAAAGCATGCTGAAACGGTCAAAGAATTGCTGGATACGAAGCATTTGTTTTCAACGTGCCAAGGCGAGTGCGAGCAATTACGAATTGATATCAATAAACAAAACAGCATATTCGACTTGAATGGCGCAGAGCTCGATAAGCTCAAAGTCAATCACACCGAGATGTCTACCTCGATGGAACAGCTGACCGTGCAAGTTCGAGCCAAAGGGCGGACGAATGGCAGACTGAAGGCAGAACTTGCTCAGATAACGGACGAACGAGACCTGAGCCTGAAAGAGAAAGTTGATCTTAAAACTCAACTCGATTATGCAAATGGGACGATCGACTTGTTGAAATTGAGTTTGGCCGAGGAAGGAGCATCCAGCATTGCTCTGTCCGACTCGCGACAACAACTCGAACAAGAACTGAGACTCGAAAATCAGAAATTGATGGACCTCAAACAGTCGAAATCGCAGCTGGAGGATGACCATGCAGTGCTTGCAGAACAAGAATTGGAGCTCAAATCTCAACTTTCGAACGAACAATCCACGTCTGCGAAGCTACAGCAAAGTTTAGAAGATGCTATCCTGAAGCTTACGAGTTCCGAAGATCGTTGAAAGTTACTGAGAATAGACTATTGCTTAGTAAGACGAGATTGGAAGAGCTCAGTGCCGATCTGCTCAACAGCCAACGCATTAATGAGACAGCGCGCAAACAGGCGCTTGAGGTTGAGGCAACTCTCAATTCACACTTGACCAAGTTTGCCCGAGAGGCAAGCTTGGCAAGAGCGTATCCATTGACGACATTTCTGGGACAAGTTTTTCGAGGCTTGATTAATCGAACTCTGTATTCGCCTGGTTTAACGGGAAGAGGGGGTGGACGGGATTCTATGGATGGTATGGGCTGAACTTGAAGCCACGAGCATCAAAGTGAGCATCGAGAAATTACTGTATCATCAAATCAAACGCAAATGAGGAACACCAGCAGCCTCAAGTGCCCGCATCTCCTGTTTGAATGTGCTTGCTGTCCCTGATCACGTGAAATCTCGAAGCTCCATCTTTTGATCGCTCCATGAGGCTTCCTACTCTTGAACAGGTGATCGTGTATATTTCGGTGACTACGTTGATGTGTAACGTGCAGTTCTTTCCTAGGCGCCAAGAGAGTGTCTCGAGACTTCTTTGTTCAAACGAGCATGTCTCAGCTCAAAAGTTGTATTTGTCTAAATTGCCACCACCTCAACAGTTTGTGACGAAATTAGATATGATACCAATGTAATCTTGTTTTGGGGTGAGAAAGTGATTCAAAGTGCAAAGCCTTCCGGGGTCAGAACTCTGGTTGTTCTGCTGTGGCTTTTTCCTCGTCCAAGAACTCCAATCGACCCGCTCTGAGACATGCAATGCTTACATCAAAACTTCAACCGAATCATCACCTCATTCTAACAAGGCGGATGAGACATTGCCACATCGTTTGTCCTAGTCCTCCACATCGGGCTCGGTTAATGAAGGATTGAGACGAGGAGGTCTCTTTGCCATGAGAAGCCTCTTTCTGAAAGACCGAGACGGGTGTTTCTTTCAGCTCTATGATGTTCAAGGTGAAGTATAAATCGAAGTTCAAGAAGTGGCCGGTGCTTCCAGGATGAGCTGTGTCGGGAACTTGCATATCCCTAATGCAAGTCCTCTCCTGCTTCACCGCCTAGATCAAGGCTGCACCAGAACAATGAAGGTTGTTTCAAACTCTCTATCATGAGTGCCTAAAGAGTATTTCTGATATGTATAATGCTACCAATGCTGTTGAACAATATTTTTATTTTGCACCTCTGATCAAGCACACAAATGGAACCATCGACAAGAGCTCAAATGAGCTTTTCAAAGGACTCGATCCGTCTATGGGACGCCTACTCCAGCCTGGGCTTTACCGAAAGAAATGGTGATAAGATGAGCTGTGCCAGTATTAGCCATACCAGAGACAGGTGTCCCGATCGGATGCCAGAGGATAGATATCGGAAAATCCGAGGGATTCTAGATGAATTCGAGAAGAAGCCTCCCCATGACGCGTTGTCCTTGTTACCAGAGTTAGCACAGCTATGTTGTTGCCTCAAATACCACCAAAACGACGGCTTTAAGCTAGTAGACAATTGGAAAAGATTTGTCAAGGGAGCGGAATATGGGTACCAGCAAGCAGAGCGCATTCGGAAGGACAACTCTGCTCTCCGACGGCAGGTAAACTTTGAGATCGCAAAACATGCAACGGTGAGCGAGGAGCTCAATCGTCTAGAGCGCATTCAGAAGGACAACTTTGCTCTCCGACAACAGTTGAATATTGAGATCGCAAACCATGCAACGGTGAGCAAGGAGCTCAATCGTCTAGAGAACAATCAAGATCTTCGCGACTACAGCGATTCGGTGGCCAAGGGAGTGACTTTGTATTCATTGAAGAAGGACATCGAAGGAGAGAAAGCCGCCAAAGAAAACGCGAAAAGAGAGCTAGAGGTTTTGCGCGAGATCAATTCGAGGTCCACTAGCCAATGCGAAGCTAATTCCAAACCATTGGCACCAAAACAACTTCCACTTCCAATTCAACCAATGCCACCTATCATTCATCCCACAACACTTCATCCTACAACAATGCGTCCAACAAAACGATCTACAATGATGCGTGCTGCAACAAAGCGACCTACGGCAGTCCGTCCTTTCCAAAACACTCCAAGAATCTTCGGCCCAGACGTCCAGAGGATCGAAGAGCTTAAGGCGCAATTGGCAGACCAGAAGGAGACAATCAACGCGCTCAAATCGCAAATTTCCGAGCTCAACGCAACCAGTCGCGCTCAGGTTGATGCCTTGAAAGCAGAGATTCAGAGTGATCGTCAAGGATACAGCCAAGGCTTAGCGGACCTCGAAGAAAGAAAGCTCAATCTCGAGGAAGAGGAGTGCAAGTTACTTCATAGGATGACTATGATACAGATGGCACAAGATATGGGAGTCGGACATCGCTTGGTGGCTTTGATGTTGGAGATGCTGAAGAATACTCGAGCTTGGGGAGTTGATGTCTTGGATCGGGCTTACCGGGCGGCGGAGAGAAGGGCTATTGAGTGGGAAGAGGGTTTTAAGAACAGGGGATTCGATATCTTGAATCGGGATCATCGGGAGGCGGAGAAGAGGGCTGCTGCATGTGAAGAGGGTCTGGAGGATAGGGAGCCAAAGAGACGGAAGACGAATATATGATAGCTGTTGGGGGAAGTCTTTGGAAGCTTGCTCACAGGCAAGGGGTGGCAATTTTCCAGTCTGAGATGAGCATAAGTCTATGGAGTTCTCGTGTTCGCCGTTGCATGGTGGGATAGTTGAGAGCATAAAGACAATCCTTTGATCCCGATATCAGACGCAAGTCAGGTTAACCATAACTTCACATAATGTGCATGCATCTTTGTGCAAACTCCAGTGAAACGTTCAGGGCTTTGTACTGTCAGGAACTCTGTCGTTGACAAAAGGTTCAGGCAACAAGTCTCAAGTGATGCACAACAACAAGCTTGCCATTTCGAAACTTCTTTGCGGTCGCAGGGAGGCATACTGCATAACCTGCTCCAATCAAGGACTTTCCAGAAGATCGTCGAAACTTCGGGTAGCTGGCAAGCGCTGATGCCTCGCCATGATTTCGCAGTTATAAGTCTTGATCTCTTCGACTGAGCTTCCAATTGACAACTAAGAGTCTTTGGTTCTTGGCAACTCAACATACGATGGCTTCCCAAAGCTCGGCAGCACACAACTGCCTCGAAATCATCATCGTCGGTAGTAATGCCACATGCGGACTGGTGAACGATGGTAAAGGAGAACCCAGCATCAGCATCCAACCAGAAAATGGATCAGTCATCGATGTCTTCCTTACCAAGTTGGACGAATTCAGACGAGAGTAGGCAGATCTTTCCAAGCAGCTTGCTCAGTCTCATGCTAACATCCGACCCAGAAAAGCTCTCTCTGAACGAAACGAGCTTCTCGCTCAAGTCACTCGTCTGAACGAGCAGATTAGGCTTCTCAAAGTCACGCACGAATCAGAGTTGCTCCTGTCCAAGATCGAAAGACAAACAGCAGTCGAGGAAGCAACTGAACTTCGAGCTGCGCTCAACACTGGGGGGTACTTGCCCGACGACAACCCCCTCTCTACTGAGGCGAATGCTGTCAAAGCCAGCGCTAAGGTACGCGCAGAGTTGAGAGCCCTCGCAGAAGAGAACATGCAACTAGCTCGGAAGCTCGCGCGGTTCGTACTTGGAGAGGAGCAGATTGATGACGACGAAGGGAAAGCTCCGAACTGACGATTCTTCTAACGAGCGAAGTCCGTTATTGGAGGAGTAGATATCGTCATGGTGGGCATGGGGTATTGTGTTCTTCGGTCCTGGTGAGAAGTTTGTTGTGGGAGGAGTGAACATTGTCATTTTTCATTTTGCGTTTGCTTTTGGCGTGGGAGAAGTCTGATTATCCCATAGCCATTATCGAAATGGAAGTACATCTCCACGATTGTCATCAGTGAGGCCCATGAAAGAGAGTTTCCTCTTCCTGCGTCTGTTTCTTTCTTTTCTGATCCGTATACTGAAGCTGAAAGTGCGTGGTTTTGAAAGTGAACCAATGTCAAAAAGTTTGTTTCGAGAGCCTGGCCTTCCGTTATTGAGGATAATCACCTTCACCTCTTACCTACTCTTCGGAGTCCAAAATTGATTCCGACAGCAAACCTATGCCATCTTCAACTTCAAATTCGATCTTGACCTTGGGCCTCCCAGTCGTCTATGCTTTCTCCGTCTATCCCCCAAACTTGAATACTTCTTTGTACGTTTCAGCTTCAACTTGTTCCAGCTTCTCCTAACCCGATCTCCACAGTCCTCCTACCAACATAAGCTCAGGATGATAACACCGATATCTAAGAATATAGACCAATCAGACCAAGCTAAAGCGACAATCTTCAGGTGTCTATCAGCATCAACATTATAATGCTCTCCAAGACTCCCTCCCACACCAACCAACAAGACACCACCGCATCCTCACCAAGCACAATCGTCATTGGCGACCACACCTGCATCAACGTCCCCATGCTCAGCGTTGCATACATGAACGCCCAAACCGGCGCATGGGAACGCTACCAATGCAACAACGGAAGCAAAAAAGCGCTCAAAGACACCGGTAGCGTCACTTCCGTAAAGGACAGACAGCTCGCAACTCGGGGCTTGGTCTCTTGTATGGACATCAACCTCATTTCTTCTACCGGCGTCATAAAAACACACATTCCTCCTTATATGTGCCCAACGCTACCAGGATACGTCGGGAACGCTCCGTTGCCAGGGCGGAAAGATAGGATCAACATTGCTGCGTTCAAGATAGCGCTTAAAACATTGTTGAGTGAGCATAGAGAGGAGCTTGGGAGATTCACGGTCGAGGTGGTGGTTGGGTATTGGGCTAGTCCGGCGAATGTGGTGTCGGTGTTGGATCAGTTGTTTGATGTTGATTCGTGCAAGGGGACGACGTTATCGACTGTGAATGGAGGGACGGCTGTTTCGGGGACCACGAGAGTTGATTTGAGTGAGGGCAAGCCGAGGTTCTTTTGCGAGGAGGTGGAGAGGGTTATTGACGTCCCAAGACGCGAGGAGAGAGGTTCCAGCGATGTATGTGGGTTGTGGGGCTGTTGAAGAAGCGGTTGGCGGTGTCTGAAGTACGTAGGTACTTGCTGACCTTCAAAGGTACATCTCCTTGGATGGCTAATGGATGCTCAACCAGGTCATCACGTCTCCTTTTCGCTCTTCTCTAGTGACCACAAAGTGCAATGCACTAAGCTTCAGCTTCGCTCGTTTCTCAATCCGTTCAAAATCTCTTTTTTCCCACCCCAATTCCTCCAAATCCATGAACTCGCCACCTCAATCTTCCACTGAGTCTGTATCCTCTGTCCCAGGTCGACCCAGAATGCTGTCTGGAGTTGGCTTTGCGGAGATGTGGTCGAGAGTCGAGAAGGATGTCGAAATGTTGTGCAGCCAAGCGAGCTGCTTTGATGTGAGGCAGGGGTTTATTCCGGAGAATTGTTCAAGCATGTTCAGATGATCTTTACTCTGCCGGCAACAGGATACTTGGCAGAATTATCCTGCCTTCTGTTTCCAAACGCAAGAGAACAAAATTCTTATACTTCGAAGGCTGTATTGAAGATTCGAGCATCGGCTTTCTTGGTGCCAATGACACAAAGCCCTTGCGAGAACCCCACACTCGTTCTCCCGCCCCCTGAAATTAGCGAGCGAGCGAGCTTGAACGATCGCATCCATAGCTCAAGCTCAACTTATCATCCGAAAGCACCAATGATTACTTAAACGCCGAAAACGTTGTAATCTCCAAGATCTTCCCGTAATACAGGGCTAATGAACATGGATGCTGTAGACGAGTCCAAGCTTCTCTACCAAGCAAGACTCCAGCAAAAGGAAAGAAACAAAAAGCAAGGCCAAATCTCACGAGATCTAATTGGTCCCGTGTAAGAGCATTTTCTGCTTCAAGCTTCGATTCGCATTAATCTGATAGTCAACTGCAGGTTCGAAGTCACCGCTGCATTGCACAACTTCGGTACAGATCAACTCCACTGTCTTCTGCCAACTTTAATCTTTTCCCTCTCAAGGCCACCAACGATCGACGACCGTTGAAACACCCCAGCCCTGCAGAATGCGACCCCACCACGACATTGAAACAATAGCCGGCTCCAATCACAACGAGCGAGCGACACTCCAAGTGTCCCGAAACTTGCTTCGGCATCCCGAAATGTGTCTTGTCACAAAAAGATCAGCGGACCCTTCTCCGTAGATCACTTCGCGCGCACCTGGTTCGCGTTTTTCATCAAAAACAAGATCTAGATATCTTCTTGCGATCTACATCTTGATTGCTGTCCGAACGAAGCTTACTCCCACTCTCCACACACCTGCATTTCGCTATTCCTGTTCCGTATAACAGTCAGATGTCTCGCCATCAATTATTTCTCACCGGAGGCATTTCCGATTTCCTGCACCCGCAAAAATTTAGATCAAGATGATGACAGCACAAACCATAACCGCGAAGAAGGAAGTTAAACCCCAAATCCTCTCCTCGGTAACGCCCTTCCAACCCCTCACCATCCACATAACATGGATCATCCCACCGTCCCACGTCTCTCAATTCTACGACGCCTTGTACCCTTTGAAAGAAAAACTCGTTTTGGAAGACGAATGTCTCTATTTCAACGTATTCGCGATTCAAGGAAAGCCGGGATTTATGCGCCTGGTCGAGATGTGGGATTGTGACATGGAGTGGATGGTTGAGGTATGTACGTCCTGGGTCTTGGTGGTGTGGGCTGATTTGGAGCGAAGGTACAATCGCAGAAGGAGTATTATAAGGGGTTCTTTGAGACGGTGAGTAGGATTGCGTTGGAGCCGCAGAAGGTGGAGGTTTTGTGTAGTGTTGAGGGGTTTCAGTTCGTTAGGAGGGAGAGGGGGAGGTCGTTTTAATTGTTCGGTTGGGTTCGATTAGTCAGATCCCCTTCTGCCTGTCAGACAAATGGTACGAAGTTGCAGAGCTGTGTTGAAAGTCCTGTCATAGGGAATGCTGGAGAGGTTACCGGGTCTCACGTACCTATCGCTTTCTTGCTTTCGAGTTGAAGCAGTATTAGCTGTACCGCCTGAGAGGCGAGAGATTTTGGAAACAGCAGTAGAAATCATCCTCCACGGATGGCTTTAATGCTCAATAAACCAAAACAATCCTATTCTTGCAAAGTTCAAACTCCTCCCCTCTTCAACCTTTCCCCTCCTCTCCAAGAATCTCACTCCAATCCTCCACCAACTTAACCTCCACCTCCCTCCCGCCACCTTTATCACCTTCCACCCTCCTCCACCACCTCTGTACTCTACTTTCCCACATCCTAATATCCCCACTACTAACAACATCCCGCCTCTTCAAAACAAAAACACCCTTCAACCCCTCCAACCCCATCACCTCCCCCGCCAAACACCACTCCCTCTTCCCCTCCACCGCCACAAACCTCACCTCCCCAAAATCAAAACCCCCCACCTCTTCCCCTCCCCACGTATAAACCCTCTCCCCCCTCTCCGCCCACCCCAGTTCAATTTTCACAACATCCCTCTCCGGATCCCAATACACGCCCCTCTCCCCTCCCTTCCCCCCGTGCGCACAATTCTGCTCCACCGCAAACCCACACTTATAATACCTTAGCCCAACTTCCCGGGCTTCGGGACAGATATGCAGGATCGTGGGGATCGAACGCTGTTTCAGCGCGAGAACGTGCGGGTGTGCGAAGCAGGGCTTGCGTTTATGCGGGACGTGGTCCAGGTCTGCGGGGCAGAGGCGGAAGGGGAGGAGTTGGGGAGGGGTGAGGGCGTGGTAGTGGGCCCAGATTTTGAGGCGGAGTTCGGTGGGGAGGAGGGGGAAGAGGGGGAATGTTGATGAGGGTGGAGGGTGTGATTTTGGTGCTGGTGGAGGTTCTGCGGGGAGTGGTGGAGGGGGTGGTTTGTTTGTAGGGTTGGATTTATAGGCTGGTTTAAAGGGGAGGGTGAATGGTTTTAGGTCGAGGTCGGGAGATGGTTTGTTGAGGTATTTGTTCCATGATACGTAGTACATGGTGATTGCTGTTCTTGCATACAGCTGCTGTTGTACAATAAAATACTGAAAAGCGTTTGGTGACGTCTTGCTTGCAGCGAGTAGAAGCTCCAGCGGGGCGACGGGTCATGCCGATTCGTGGCCAGGGGTTTCAATTGTGTTGCTAAGCTTTTTGACCTTAATAAAATCTTGGCTTCAAAGAATTATTACTGATTGAAGCTTCAATGCTAATATATATTATATATACATAAAAACAAAGAAACGAGAGCACACGACACACGCGGGCTGCCGCAAGGATTTAAAAAACCTCACAGAACGCGTTGCCGCGGGGGCGTGGGGGTTCTCTTACTCATGCCGAGTAATATTGTTTCTCCCGTCCTCTCATGATTCGCACCTGTTTCACAGAACTCCACAGGCCTCCTTCCCGATGCGAAAAAGAGATGTCACTAGTAAATGATGCCGAAATCCGAGTTGCGGGATGTGGAACTATTGCTGTGGACACCAAATAGGTGAGGCGCCAAAGAATGCACACTGTCGCGTGAGGCGGCAAACTGTAGAATTTTTGACTCGTTGACTCGTTGCTTCTTTGGAGTACATATCGCCAATGAGATATATACATGTGTAGAGTCAATGACTCGCTCTAGAAATCCCTCCCTGGAATCCGGGTCTTGATCTGCTCGAGGAAAAAAGGAATAGTTGTATGGCCAACGTCTCTCTGGTGATGGAAACTCACTTCTAGGGCAATACCAACGTCAAATTCGATTTTTGCTTCTGCACACAATTCGACCGCATCTTTGAAAGGACGGAGGTCGAGTTCCAATTTGGTGTCTCTCAGGGTCCAATGCGGCTCTCGTGTCAATTGAATGCTGATCTTTTGAAGCTTGGGGAGTTTGTTTCTTGCGTTGCGGATCATGTCCAAGAAATTGAAATACCAGAGGCCATTGTCAAAGATCGTTTGTTTGTCGCCTTGAGCGGGACCCGTTTGAATTACCTTAACAAAAAGTGTAAGTGAATTGAGATTCGGAGGTAAAGAGTCGATCAATCGGATTCCGCTTGTCCGTTTTTGATGGCCACAGAGAGAATCGACATCAATAGTCAGAGACCGCAGCTTGGGGTACTCCTTAAAAGATCCAATCAAGAATAAATCAGCAGCCGGCGCTGGCTCCATTGCTCGTTTGCGCACTTCTCGGTCTCTGTCGTCGAAGTACAGTTCCTCTAAACTATCCTTATGCGCAGCGAGAGCTTGGCCAAATGAATTCTGAAACCCAATACCTTCTGTGCCACTACCGCTGCAGGTATCTGAGAAAGTCCAGCGAAAGTATTTCAGGGCTTTGAATATGCCGAGAGACCCTATCACGTCAGATGGACACAATACTGCTTCGTCGTACACGAGGGTAGTGATTTCTGATGTTTGTTTGAGAGGTGCAAAGTCAATTGGTGATTTGCGCTCGTCCCAGTAGATTTCCGGGGTTAAAGTGTATAGTGAACGCATACTTGGAAGTCGCATGAAAGGCAATAGACGTCGGAGATCAAGCTCGTATTCACGATGATCTTTGCCTCCAAGATCTGGTGATTTAATGTCAGAGTGACGATCAATTTTGGGCGTCGAAGGAGGGGCTTACGCATAGGACTACAGACATAAAGAGTCTCGAGTTTTTGCAAAGCTCCCGAGGACGCGAGCGCTGACGTGTTATCGAGGTATTGACAAAATGGGTTCTCTTTGTAGCTCCAGTCGAGGTAGACTTCTGGCATGACCATCCAGATAGTTTTGAGATTTGGGAGCTTGGAAAGAACAAGTGTAACAAGTTCTTCCTCGTTCTCTTCGCGTTGAATTTCAGAGTGGTGATAGACAGCGTCTTTCCATTCCGGTAGTATTTTCAGATCTGTTCATATCTTAACAACGTTTTTCATCAGGTGGAAACATTGCGCCATGATATGATGTGGAATGTATGTGAGAAGGAGAATGAGATGGAAAATAAACATACCTGAATCTCGACCAATTTGTCTAGCCGCAAACTCACGACCATGACTACAATCGCCTAAGCACGTATCATACGCCAAAGGCCTCAGTGGGCCCAGCGTCTCCACTTCATCAACCTCAAGCTCTTCCTCGTAATCATCACCCTCACTCTCAGCTTCAGAATGCTCGCTCTCCTCACCTTCAGACTCCTCATACATCTCATCCCTCCCATCCTCCTCATCCCCCTCCTCCCCAATTAACTCATCATCACTAATCGTCCCCCTCAACGCCTCCTTCCTCTTCACCTCCTTCACCCTCTCCCGCTCCTCATACTCCTCCTCCGAATACATCCCCACATGATCCTCCAGCCTCGGACAATCGCCCCACTCCCTGATATCAAGCTCTTTCACATTCGCAGCCAAATCCGGTCTCCAATTCAGCGTTTCCAGAAACTGTTTCAGCGGCTTTATTTCTTGCTGCAATCCATGGTACGACCACGAGCGATACAGTTCTTGCACGGTGCGGTGATAGAGTGCACGTGAGGTCTTGGAGAGGGAATTGAGGTCGCGTTGTGATGGGATGTTTTGGAAGATATTGTCTAAGAGCTCGTTGGAGAGGTCTTCGAGGTAGTTGGTGCTCATTGTTGATAGTGTTGATGCGAGTTCGAAAAGTCGATGCTGTTGAATTTATGGGTTTGAGATTTTGATGGTTCGGTAAGGTTAGGGTGCGGCGCAGGCTAGTTCAGGGGGTGCGGCTGCCTGAGATTTGGACCCTATCCTTGCTGCTGCCTGTCGTGAGGCCTAGATTAGAAAGGTGCTGCGCTAAGTCAGTTGGTAAAGTGTGTTTGTATTGCTGGATTGAAGGTCGTTGACAGATGCGAGGAGAAATCCCCGAGCGCCTTCAATTTCGAGTTCGCCAGCACCCGTTGACCGCTCGGCTGTCTTACTTAGAGACAATGGACGAGGTTCAGAATTTAGAACAAAATGTTCAAAGTCTTTCAAAGCATGCTGCGAAACTTGAGTCAGTTGGTCAAAGAAAGTGGGTTTACAGCTTGAGATGGGCAATCTCTCCAATATCCCTCCTTTCATGGCACCATGCTATAAATAAATCTCGCTCCATTGTGTATGATAGCAAGACCCGAGGTTGCGAAAAATGTGTTTGAGAGTCCTCGAAAACAAGTCGTTCTAGACACAAGGTTTCGAAAGACCTCATGTTTTGAAGATGTTCACGATAGCTAGAGATTGTTATATGTTCTCTCTTGTCTTTCTAAAATTCAATCACGAACTTTCATCTCCTCATTATAACTACACCACAAGTTATTTCTTCGGTTTTCCTTTCTAGCTCTCGATCCACATCTTCAAAAGATCTCGATGCCATTTTTCGCACCACACAGGGTCAATGAATCAGACCATCAACTTCTAGTGATGGGGCAGGGAACCGTTGCAGTGACCGCCAATGCTGAAAAGATATCATTCAGCTTCAAGACAAAGACCGAGAAGGGCCACACATTGACACTGGAAGTGCGCGAATCGATCATTGATTGCTTTATCGTGGTCGACGGCAAGAGGAGTTCGAAAAAGTCTGATTCGATCAAATGGGAAAAGCTGAGAGAAGGTGACCTCCGGCTGCTTGAAAAGGGTGTCCTAATGCCTTATTGGGTCTCATTTGATAACGTTCACGGTGTCATCTGTTATGGGAAGTACTCTGTCAACAGGAAAATGGCAATTCTCCAAGCGAATCTGAAATGCGAGCTTAATGGGATTGTGTGTTGGATGGGCGATCACCAATGGATGGATGCACTGGAAAATGTTCAAGTTCAGGTCTGGCACGATGCTTCAGCTCAAGTAGGCGTTCCCTTCACGGTTGATACCATTCTTGAATGACTTTTGCTAAGATGTGATTAGAGCATTCCCAAGATCAAGATACACAGACTTCCGGTATTCGATGTACCTGCAATCGTTCTGCCAGGCTTCGACACGCTTGGCGGCCTTGAGAGCGGTCACCATGCAGCGCTATCGGATCTACCAAGAGCATGCCAAGATCTCTACCAAACTATACAAAGCATCTCCCTGGCCTCGGAGTTTCCAGACTTCGCCAACGCAGTTCACCGCAGCGTTAGTATAAAAGGTCTGATTGGTCACACCTTGTTGACGATGAAGGCGACTACATTCTCAGCTGCAGGAAATTTCCTAAGCACCTACCTTCGCATCACACTTGGTCAAAATATAGGCAATTCTCCTGGGATCCCCAACGTCTTGGAGATCTGGCCCGCGGGCCACTTCTCCCCAATTCACGACCATGGAGACTCTCATGCAATCATCAAGGTTCTACACGGAGAGATCGAGGTAAGTAACTACGATTCCGTAACTGGACGCCGTCGTCCTCAACAAATTGGTGATCCGTTGATACTGAAGACTGGGGATGTGACTTGGATTGGGCCAGAGAACTATCAGATCTACAGACTGCACAATAAGTTTAACGATGTATGCATTACGTTACAATGCTATCGGTGAGCTGAGAACATGCACCAAACCTTTGATGCGCGACTGCTAAATCGAGTAGGTATGATGAGGCAACGAACTACCATCATAACAAATTCAGATGGGTGGAAGAAAATGCTCAAGAAGCTGAAGTCGAGCGCAGAATTGGTCCCGAGCACGTTTTCGACTTTGTGCCGAACGGGGATATGACATATACAGATTTCTGCGAAAGCATACAGGAGGAGTGGAACTCCTACCAACAGACTTTACCTCATCGGTGGAACGTCGCCAGATCACAGCGCCTTATGACAACACGATAGGCAAATATTTGGATAAAGGTGAAGAACCGGAAGAAAGATTTAAACATGATATCTTTGACATAAATGACTACAGACGCAATAATCCAATAGTCCACTTGAACCAAATCTGGTAAGCTGTCACACAAGCGAATCCTCGGCCAACCCCGCCGTCCGTGGCGCAGCGCCGCCAAGCCATTTGATCTCGGCGCAACATCCCGTTTTTCGATATTTTTTGTTCCCTCCGCCACTGAAATACGATCTCGCCCCTGGAAATCTAAACTCGGACACGGAATGGCGCTGTCAATTGGTCCCAGACGCACCCAAGTGGAGTCCAGAGTCTGGTTACCTGGCTAGTCGATGCGGCACGGTAACGTTGACATCAACCTTAACTTATCTTCGCAACTTTTTCAACTTCGCGATAATTTCATTTTGCTTCACTCGTTTTGAGCAAACGTCTTTCGTTTTTCATCTCTGGAGAGGGTCAATACTCGTTCATTCGCTGAATACATAATCAATAATATACGCGCGATGAATCTGTTTCTCCTCCCAGCGCTCCTCGCGACCAGCGTCTTCGCTGCTCCGTACCTCGTTCCTACTTATGTCGTGCTGTCAGTCTACACAGAGGAGGGCTTCACAGATTTATTGACTACGGTCCCCGAATCGCGTTACACCTACACCGAAGCCGTTGTGCCCGCGACTCCAGTCTTAGCCATCACCACAATCACCACACCCGCGGAATATACACACGTAACGATCCTCGACATCGTGGTCCCGTCCGGTAGTCCAGTATCCGAGACCTACGACTCCAGCTACATCGAAACAAGCTTTGTGGTTCCAGTCACGTATACCCCCGACGCAACCTGCACGAGTCAAAACTGGACCTTCACAACAAACGTACCAGTCTACGTCCCGGACATCGTCTCATTGTCTCCCGTCACAACCTCTCTCTCCGCGACCACATATTCGTACGAACATTACAACCCGACGCCGACTACGAACTTGATAGCAGTGTTAAATCCCACGGATGTCAACGCGGATGATCTCGCGTCTGCGAGCTCGGAATACGCGCCATATGGAATGAGCTATTGCTACACGCCAACCACGTACTGTCCTACAGCTTCGGCAGCGACGTGCACTACGACGTTTGTATACGATGATTCGAGCTCGGGGTACTATAATGGAGATGAGCCATTTGAGGACGACGACAATAGCTGGCTGACACCGCTCATCTTGATCTGTGTCTTGGTACCAGTCGGTTGGTTCTTGATCTGGCTGTTAATCGGGCTGTGGGAGAGTTGGATGTCATTTAAAGGATTGATGCTAGGACAGCATCGGAAGCGAGGATTGCCGTATGCGTGGTGTTGTATTAGCGTTATATTCTTGTGCTGGGTGGGCCCGACGTATAAGGCGAAGGGTGCGGAGGAGCAGGCGGAGTTGGCGGAGAAGTGGAAGGCGATGGGGAAGAGGGAGAAGTTTAAGTTGTGGATGAAGTGGGGGTTTAGGTGGAAGTATCCGGATATGATTGGGGAGGAGCCGGAGTATGCGAAGAGGGCTTTTAGACAGGGTTGTTTGTGATACTGTACGTACAATACTTAATAGTTAATTTAATCGATCAAGACTGCCTTACGTTTCATGTTTTTTGTGTCGTGGAGCTGTCAAACTGTCACTTCATGCAAGCGCGCCTGTTTTGGTCTTGGGTATCTGCTTCTTCGCGACTTTCAGCCATGGTATGTCTCATGCTCTTCTGCTCTGCTGTCCACATTAAACATTACCTATCCCCTTTCCTCCATCTCCACCGCAATGCTCACAGCACTACTACAATAAAACAATCCCCAAACCTCCCACCACAACCCATCCCGCAGCGTCCACCCGTCCAGCACCACCCGTCTTCGTCGCCGTCGCAGCCACACTAGTACTCGTCCCCGACACCGACACACTGGTACTCGACGCCCCTCCCTCACTACTCGTACTCGTCACGCTCCCATTCCCCACCCCCGCCGCGGTCCCATTACTCCACCCCAAAACCCCACCCTGTACATCCCCCGGCTGCGTATAACTCCCATTCGCCACTTTCGCGGCACCAAGCGCGTAGTTCTCCAGCGTGATATTGGTCCCCTCGGGTGGTGGGTTGATAACGCCTACCATTCCCTTGGTGCAGTGTCCTCCGCCTGCCTTTTGGGAGCAGTAGAACCAGATGGGATTTGTGTCTTCGATTGTGATGGAGAAGGTTAGGTTCTATGTGTCGTTTGTTAGTGATAAGTTTTCGAAAAGAAAAAAGAATTGATTCGATAGTTTGTTTGGATGGGGAAAAGTCTTACAGAGGGACCAGAAGACGAAGGAATAAAGCTGGAGTATATCCCAGTATTGTTCCCGGAGGTACAGGGCGCGGAGAAGGGGCCTTGGACGACGTTGTGGGAATAGGGGTAGAAGGTAAATGTCACGGTGTCGCCAATAGACGCGAAGGTCGTGTTGGGGGTGTAGGTAAGGCCGTGGAGGCCGGCTGCTATTTCGTGTGTTGTTGCGGCTGCGGTGAGGGAGGCTAGGAGGAAGAGCAGGAGGGCGTGCATCTTGATGAGACTGGTGGTTGTTTTGGTTGGATATTCTGGTTGGATGTTCTGGTTGGAGAGTGTGGCTGGAAGAGGAAGGAGAGGGAGTTTGAGAGGTTTTTATGTTGTGGTGGGAATTTGGTGTTTGTGTTGGGAGGTGAATGTACGGAGCTTACTGACGTAGCCCATGGTTATTCACCTTTTTGGTAATGGTGTATTCATTGAAAGGCATTTGTGGTACTTTGCATCACCTTAATCTTATTTCGAGCTTAGATGGGCGTATTTTGGAGTGTGAATTACTAGTAGGTCGCACAAGGCGACGGGAGGAGCTTTGTGTTGTGTTAGTGTTACCAAGACAGTTGGTTTCCGAATCTTCAATACGAGCTTCAAGTAATACGAGATTTACTTTGGTGAATCTGGGTGCTCTATGCCCCTCTTATAGTCGGCAGTAAAGCTAATTCGTCACACTGAAGAGCTTTCTTGAATAGTCTTTAAGAGTTTTGACTCATTGGCCATAGTATAGATTTTGCCTTGTTTTTGGAAGGATTCTTGCCCAGAACTATGTTTAACTCCAATATGTAGAAATACAAACATAGTATAACTCTCTTATTATGGGAAAAAGTATCAGGTTGTGATGTTTGCCTAGATCAATGGTTAGGTATGCGTGGTTCGAAGTTACATAGAGCTTTCGGAAGCTTAAAGTAAAGAGTTCGTATGGGCGGAGCCTTTCCACAATCAACACTGGCTTCTGGAATCTGCTTGATTACTCTTTCATACACAACAAGCCTGGCACCTGGTTAGATACCCTGGAGATCTGGGTATAGATACCCTAGACTGTGCAATACCGTTGGGGAATACAGAGTTGTTGGGATTGATAGCTGTTCGCTGGATCGTTCTTTCCTCGGCTGTGTACTTTTCTATCCCTGGCCTCTTCAACCTACATAGTATCTCAAAACACGGCTCTCCGCCGAGTTTCAAGAACCATCTCAGCGAATTCGATACCACCCCGAAGTCAAACCGGTAGTATCCGGCTCCATGAGCTGTCCTTCCATTATTCCTTTGACATAACACGCTCCAACGATTACTGGATCCTCTCCTTCTGCTTTACGCAGCAAGAACGGAGTTCGTGCTCCATGAAGAAGACATATCCCGTCTCCTGGTTGCATCGATGCCGGACCAACGCCAGCAAAAGACCGCCCACCCCCTCCTGCCGCAAATGTCTTATCCTCGTATTGTCTCATCATCGCCGACAACGAGCTCATGGTATACCTCCAGCCATGCATGGGATCCGGATGGTCTGGGTCTGTCTCGACCCATTTTTGCATGTTATCTTTGGGGCCCATCAAGGTGTTGCCCTCGCCGTCATCGATCACGCAAGCTCACGTCCCCAATGAAACCACGTCGACAAGATTCTCAAAGTGTATATTTGCCCCTGGGAGACCAAGCTCTGTACGATAGTATTCTTCAATTGCAACAGAATCATCTGCTTTCCAAGCCTCTGTTGCTTTTAGGTGGTCTCCCACTGAGCAGATCCAGCGGCCGGCTCCAATTACTCCCACCATGGTGCCTTTGATCCTGAGAATCCGCCAGTCTTGCGTTGAGTATACAAGTAACTCTTGATCATCACCACCTGCTGACCATTGACGAGAGTCCTCATTGGTTGCGTTAAAGAGCCATTCTCGATCCAATACTTCGCTATTATCGAAGCTGGCCCTCTTCAAAGTTCTCCAGTCAACACACCACGACGGAAGATCATCAGTGGAGCGTTGATCAGTCCCGGCTAAGCAGAGAGCCATCATTGTAGGGTCGTGCTGAAGCATTACCTTCATCATCGCTGCATAGGCTTGCTCAACCGGAATAGAATAATTGACTGCGTATCTTTCCCTTTCATCTTCGTCAATGAGGCCCAGCAACGCGTACACCTTGTCCTTTGGATCCGTTGCTTTGTGGTAGCAAGCATATTTCAATGCTGATAGGAGGTTAGCAGGATTATTCTCTTGTACCCGTCGCCGTAACGCAACAAGTGATGTTGGCATGACCTCGGAAAGAAGCTTGATATGGTACATATCAACGGCTCTGATTATCGTACCCGTCTTGGGAATATGAAAAGCCAAGGTGCCGTTTTCTTGTCTGAACCAATTTTCCCGACGATGCAATTTGATATATTGGTCGGCAAGCTGCGCCATCCTGATGGCCTCCTCAAGTCGCGACCACTCTATCTGGTTTTGCCCATAGATTATGAGGGCCTTTGAAGCGACTGCAAGCTCCTGTATGGTCCAAACTCGGGTAAACCATGCACTTGATAACATGGCGGAGGTAAAGTTCCAGATATCCTCAGATGGAGGAAACCTTGCCCACATTTCTGAAATCATCTTTTCCATGGCATGCTCACGACCTTCAGCTTTCCACCTTTCCAGTTCGCGGTAGCACTCGGATAGTGCTGCTACAAACGGAATACACAAGTGAACGTCCTCAGCTTCGTGATCATCGTCACCGAGCATGATACGGGTCTGCTGAGCTGAAGCGTAGATGCGACGCATTTGCAGAATCTGGTTACGGCGCTTATCTAGGTCGCTTTGGTTGATACAAATGGCATCAGCCCACAGGGCGATAGGTTCAACGTGCCTGATTAAGGTCAACGCCTGTCTAAGGTTCTTTGTTGTCTGAAATGGTTACTTGTTGACCAGAATTGGGTCTGTCGAAATTTCATGGCCCCAGACATACGAGAGAGCATCGTAAGCGGGTTCATCGTCTAGAAGTGCTAGGGACAAGCTGCACTCAATATTATCATTTGCTTCCTTTGGTGGCAGAAGTGTTAACAGGTGAATTGTGCCGGATGTTGTGAGCGGAGTGTATAGCAAGGGACCCTCGTCGATGGACATGCTTGACATGACAAATTTGAAAGAACCCGGGGACAAGAACGGTAGTATTTACCTTGTGTCTTAGTCTGGACGTTCCTTCTATAGTACTTTCGTTGAACTTGTACACCGGAGTGGCATGCAGTCAGCATGAAGCGAGGTTCAAGGGGGGTTTTAGCGTAGGATCCACGTGATACCAGACAGGGGTAAATTCAGCCACGCCGTTACAGCAACGGCACCCCACTCCGACGTTTATTTCTCTCGAATTTCTTTCCAATCCAAACCTTACTTTCTCTCTCGAATCAAAATAACCTCTGAAATGTCAATGTTTATACCTCGTACAGCTCCTCGAGCTTTCCACGCCCTCCGCGCAGCTGGTCTGCGCCCGGCACAGTTTCAAAAGTCTGCTACCCCTCTATTAAGACGTTTCCTTGCCACAGAGCAACCACGACTCCGTCTAGGATCAACAGGCATTACTTCTCCCTTCCTTTCCTCAATAAATTGGTATGCTTGACTAATTGATATCATGTAGCACCGAATTTCAAAGCCAAAACCACGCATGGCGATATCGATTTTCACGAATTCTTGGGCGACAAGTGGGGTATTTTATTTTCGCACCCAGCGGACTTTACGCCTGTTTGCACGACGGAATTGGGCGCTTTTGCAAAACTAAAAGATGAATTTGAAGGGAGGGGAGTTAAGATGATTGGATTGGTACGTTTATTACAGCTCCAATGGCTTGGGAAGTGCTAATGTCGAGGAAATAGAGCGCCAATGGTCTCGACTCACACGCAAAATGGATCGAAGACATCAACGAAATCTCGCAAACGAACCTCCAATTCCCCATCATCGCCGACGCAGATAGAAAAATTGCCTACTTATACGATATGCTCGATGCACAAGACCTGGAAAATATAGATGAGAAGGGCATCGCGTTTACGATCCGGTCGGTGTTTATCATTGACCCGGCGAAGAAGATCCGTTTGACGATGATGTATCCTGCGAGCTGTGGGAGGAATACGATGGAAGTTTTGAGAGTTATTGATTCGTTGCAAACGGCGGATAAGAAGGGGATCACGACGCCGATTGATTGGCAGGTGGGGGATGATGTTATTGTGCCGCCGACGGTGAAGACGGAGGATGCGAGGAAGAAGTTTGGGGAGGTGAGGGAGGTGAGGCCTTATTTGAGGTTTACGAAGATTTAGGGGCCTGTAAAGTGTATGATATTTGGGTTGAGAATTGCTACTTTAGAAAACAACATAGAAATGCTCAGCTGAACAATGCTTCTAAAGTTCTTTAGTCTCGACCACACATGAGTCTCGAGCACATGTCACTTAGCATAAAGAGAGATGGCAATTGCAAGAGCTGAGCATATTTGATTTTGAAGTTTCCTTCCACAAGACGCATATTACTTCTGTCAAATTCTTGCACTCCCCAATTCACCCTTCTCGGTTCCTGCTTCAATCCATTCACTAACTCCTCTCTCCAACTTCCCCTCATCCCCACCAAACGAAAACTATAAAGTGCCCTACCCTCCAACTGACTATCGCCATCGACAATCAAGAGCCTCACACCTACACAAAGAAGAGCCGGGCGCTTGTAGCAAGCGCCGGGTTATGTACATCGTTCTCTTCTACCTGTCCGTTTCCTTTTGCTTGCTCTTTGTAGTATTAAAAGCTCACCATTGCCCTGTTGTCAATACGTGCTTCGTTATCAAGAGGGCTGCGTTGTCATGACTGTGGACGGGCTCGGCGGAGAGGGGGTGGACATTAGCGAGAAAGAAGTGCATTTTGGCTCGGGAACAAGGAAGTTTGTTATCTAATGTGAATAAATTGATGGGAGAAAAGCTAGAACTTGGTTAGGGATCGTGATTGTGTCTCCGTGAATGTCTCCTGCGTGTTTCTACGGCCCTCAATCTCCCAAGCAATTTCCAAGCCTTTTGAGCTTCAAATGTCCCGGGAGCTTGTTCCTAGAATGTACCACATATAAGCCATAAAGCTTTTTGAGACAATCTGATCTTGAAAGTTGGGAACATCTATTAGTGTATTGTCAAGATTCTATGTATTGGGTATCGCACTAGCATTACCACCAGCACTCCCACTGTCCAGCTTCACGCCTCCATGCAACTTGAACCAATCCAAGAATTGGAACATACTTGCTTTCGGATACCGCTCCAAGGAAGTTTGGTTCAGGTATTGCAACCCAAACTTGACATGACTTCCCTCAAACCACTCGAAGTTGTCGAAAATGGCCCATCCAAAGGCACCTGTTACGTTGACTCCTATTCCTTGGTCAGCATCTTTCTCACTTCAAATCCAAAGAAAGCAATACTCACCATCAACATTCCTCGCCGCTAAAATATTATCCAAAAACCCCTGATAATAATCCGCCCTCCTCAAATCCCACAAAATCGTAGCCAACGACCCCTGATCCCCCTCAAACGGCTCCGCAAACCCAAACTCACTCACAACCACATCCCCCACCGCCGGGAAAAGATCTTTCGTGATAACATTCAAGAACCTCCTAATGCTCACCGGCGTACTGTACAGCCAGCTCACATCATTATCCGCGCTAGGTCCGATCGGGAATCCGTCTGCTCCAGTACTAGAACTGCCCGCGCACTCGGGATACCCAGGACTTGAAGAATTAGCCGCACACGCAGCGCTACCTCCTTGAATACCCGTGGCGTAGTACCCCGTGTACCCATCAATGGCGAAGAAATCGCATGAACCCTTGATCATATCTTTTTCCGCCTGCGTGAAATTCGGCAGCGAGGAACCAAGCGTCTCTTTTAACATCGCAGAGTAATCCCCGTCTCGCCACGGACCACCGAACCAGCCGAGCGCAAACTCGTAGTTCCGGGCTACGGCGTCGATATCCGCAGCTGAAGAGGCGTTCAGGGCTTCGTAGTAGTTGCCGCTGTTCTTGAAGGTGATGCGGCCTTGGCCGTGGAAGTCGTCGTGGTACCATTTGGCGACTTTGGCGTGTGCAAGGAGCGTGTAGTGGCTGCATGCTATGCGGGCGGGGAGACCGCCTGTTATGCCGTGGTACGCGGGGTAATTGCCTTTGGTGTTGCCAGCGGGGTAGGATTCGTATTGCCAGTTGCAGTATTGTGCTGTGCAGTGTTAGGGGAGGTTGAGTAACGGAAGGGGAAGAGAGGGACGAACGCTCGTTGAAGGTATACCAGATGGGGACGTATTGGTCGTAGCGGCTGATGACAAATTTGGCGTAGTTGAAGTAGTCATCTACGATCCGTTCATCGGTCCATGCTCCATAGGAGTTGAAGAGAGCGAGTGGTGTATCTGTGTATCGTCAACTTGAGTTGGAAATCGAGTGGAAGAGAATGTCCGTACCCCAATGGAAGAGAGTCACAGCTGGCTTGATACCAGCAGCAACCATGCTGGCGATTACATCGTCGTAATGTGTTACCCCTTGCTCGTTCACAGGCCCATTGCCAAAAGGGAAGAATCTCGGCCTGTCTCCAAATCAGCCATCTGATTACTCTTAATGTTAGTAACTTACCATGAAAAAGACGGAGAAAAATATGGCACACCAAGATTTGCAAGACGAGCAAAATCTTGCTTGTACAGGTAATAATGACTTGCCACTACATCCCCAGTTGAGTTGTCCGCTACTGCCCCATAGTCTCGATGTGCGATCAAGTCCCAAATGGAAGGTCCTTTGCCTTCGTCTTTCGCTGCTCCTTCTACTTGATATGCACTTGACGCCAAGCCCCAGATGAAGTCGTCGGGTAGATCCTCTGAGTTCAGAGAAGTATCATACGTTGGGACCTGAAAAATGTGAGCTAAAAAGTTGTCAACCGGAGGAAATCCATACTTGAGGATGCATGGCACCAGGTCTTGGGTATGCCGTGGGTTCTGGGGTTGGAGAAACGGTTGTGGTGATCGGTCCTACAGCAATGCTCCCAACTTGATTCCACAACATGGCCAATTCCTCGTTCGAGTAGTCGTATGTCAATGTCGTGGTCGCTGCCGACACATTGTAGACTTTTGTCGAAATATTTGCAATTGAAGGAAATGTTGGAGACGTTGATATTAATGTGGTCGTGGCATTGCTTTGAGCACTCACTCCGTGCAAAAGAACCATGGCCGCAAGGACCTTCAAATTTTGTAGGAAAGCCATCGCTGGGAAGAGAGAGATGACCAGCGCAAGGCGACTCACAACTCAAAACAACGGGAACACAACTTTATAGCTACCTTGAGCTCCATGCTCTGGTGAGATCATATCTACCCCTCCATGTACATATTTCTCCGAACATTCTGGATAAACGAGAGAGGTGGAGACGACAAGAAAACTATACCACTCACGGACGTAATCGATGCCGGACTTGGACATCTTACGAGAAATATGAGGTTGTATGAACAGAATTATAGAAGTTTAAGTAGATTGAGGGGTAGGAGAGGGTTCGTTTCGGGAAAATAACCTTAGAACTGCCTAGCGTTCGGGGGAAGATGTTCCGCAAAGTTGCGGCCTCAGGTTTATAGGGCGGCATTCATGAAGAGCTCATTCTGCTCGGAGCTTCATATAGATACGATGTCTGTGCAACACAAAATTACTTTCAACCTTCGTCTCCAGCCATTGAGACACATCTCGCTGCATATGACTTTGAGAGTAGCTGCAATAGCCAGGCCTCATGTCCTTTCCTTTCCCTGGGTACAAGCTTGCTCGAACTGGAATTAGGGTTTCAAATGGAACCTCCATCGATGCCAATTGTCTTCAAATAACCCATTTCACGACTCTCTCTGTCTGATCTTTTCATGCGAAACAACAGCATAGTTCTGTACACGCCGAGTGGTAGCCCCAAGTTGTGCCTCCAAGCCAGGTGCATCCTTACAAAATCAGCGCGGTTCTCGATCCACTTCCCCGCCCACTCCTCACTGCCAAGTGCTAGTCATGTGGGGACTCTAGCTGAGCATCCACTATTCTGTGTTGTTCTCCGGGCCTCGAAATCTGCGTGATCAAACTTCTAGATTGATGCATAACTACGAGTTCGAGGACATAGGTCTGTTACTCCAGCAATGGCCACACCTGCAGGAAACGCGTCTGCCAGCCCTCCCGGCACCAACATCAACGGAAATAAAAGAAGAGGTAAAAAGAGAATACGATCGTTCACAGCTGACGAGAGGGCTTGCCACTCCGCCATTGAGAAGCAACGTCGAGAAGCTTTGAATGCAAGCTTCATTGTGAGTACTATTACTCCCTCTGAGATTCTATGCTGACTGAGTAGGACCTCGCACGTCTCATTCCAGCACTCGCTCCAGTACACCGATTATCCAAAGCCCTCATCGTCCAAGAAAGCATACAATACCTCAAAACACAGCGTGAAATGTGCCTTGCCGCCGCCAACGAAATACAAAGCATGTTGGCTGAGAATATGGAGCTGGTTGCAGAAGTAAATAGCTGGCGGAAAGCATACGACGTTGCTGGTACCGGGTCACAGCAAGTTACACCGGTTGGTGATGCTGTGAGAGCACTGTTGGAGTTTGATCGACAAGTCTATGGCACATTCCCAGCGGGCTTTGGGGATAATGGACCCGCCGAAGAGCACGTCGAAGAAGGAGCCGAAAACAATAGCAGACCGCGGATTGAAGAGCACAGGGAAGTAGTGCAGCCAAAACCTCCGCAGAACATGGCCCCCGTCCCGGATACAGGTTTGAGTTCACAGGAAAATGTTCCAGCCCAACCTTCTTTCCCAATACAGCAGACGTTACATCCAGATCCGAACGAGTTGTCGGAAGCTATCCAAATACCTGACAACTTTATGATACTGAATCAACTTCCGGAACAACCGTCCTCGTTGGGTCAAAATATTCCACCTTCTTTCGATACTGTGTATGACCTTATTTCAACATCAGATGCGGATATGCTTCAACCGGATCACTTTGCAGATTTGAATTTACGCCATGATATATTTCACGATTTCACGATTCCACTGCCAGAGATTGGCTATGATATGGCACCAGCACATGACATCCCCAACTTCGAGAACTTGTCGTGAGCACATTATTTTCATCACGGGCAGACGTTCCTTGTCAACGATAAAATGCCATGCAATTCCTCTATCCTCTATACGAAATCGACAATTTGGGGTATGCTGAAACCTGCCTCACACAGTCTTCATCGCCTCCTCAATCGCAGCCTTGCTCCTCAACTCTCCGCCCTTGAACAGCTCCAGAGCCTCATAGAGACGAGTCTTGGTAATCGGATCAGCCTCGATGGCCTTTTGCAACTCTGCTCCGTTGTTGGCCAAGTAATCGATATCTGTACTCGCAAGCTTTCCATCCCAGTCAGCTGCTGCGAGCGGATCGGTCTTTGACAATTTCGCTAGACGAGTGGGAGTAGGGCCAGCCTTGAGATAAGGGTGCATTGGCTTTGCTACTCCTTCTCCTGGTTGCTTGCTGCCATCGTATGGAAGCTTGGCGAGCTGCTTGATGACATCGGCAGAAATGGTGGCGTGGTGGCAACCCATTTCTCCAGCGGCCATCGCTTCCTTGGGGCTTATGAAACTGTTGTGTATCGTTAGAATACCAGACTTTGAACAACGGTTTGGGAGAAGTGATTACCTGGCAGATTTCACCATTGGCTGCTCCTTCCCGGTCTCGTTGTAGAGACGCTTGTATGTCTCCAGAATCTGCACCATTCGTGCGGACATGGTGTGTTGGGTTGCCGGATCCTCGACGTTGGGCCACAAGTTCAAGTCGGCATGTGCTCTAACCTCTGCGATGTTTCTTATCAGCGAATTTCCCTACGGTATTTGAGACATTTCTACTACGTACCATTGTAGTAAGGGCTGATGTAAAGGCATCCAGCTTGACTAGCAGCGATTGCTTGAGGCAAACCAAACAGAGATGTTCCTAATGTTCGAATACCGTCTTTGAGAAGAATAGGGCCGGCATTCATAGCAGGTCCAGTGCAAGGGATCTTGATACAGAAACGATCCTTGGAGATTCCAACCTTCTCAAATTCGCGAGCGTAGCTGCGAGCATGTGCCACCACCTTTTCGGTATCGTATGCGTGGAATGGAGAAGTTTGGAGGAGGACCCGGCCTTGGATGTTGCCTATGTTTTGTGCGCAGAGGAGGACACTCTTTGCAGGTTTTGTGTCAGCTCGACGTTCAATGATGCGAAATATGGGAACTAGTATTCGAGAATGCAGAGCTCGAGATTACAACTTACGATGCGGTCCAGAACGGCTTCCCATCCTTGTTCTTTATATTCCTTAACAGCTTGCAGGAACATTTCCTTGTTCTCTGGAATGGACATCTGCTCATTGACTAAGAGTTGATTGCTGGTCTGATTGTGCGGTTTGAAGGGGAGGCTCTTCGCGAATGTGGGATCCATGGAGTCGACATCGACGTTCACTATTATCATATCAGTACTTCATCTGGACGAGCGGTTTTGCGATCAGGGAATTCAACGCACATTGCTCCTCGAGCTTTTCGAGCCAGGTGATGGTATCAACGCTTCCCATGGTGATTGTTTCTTGCACGACCTCGGAGTGTTTGGTATTGTGAATGCAGCTATGCCTTCTGGAGCTGTCTTGACTCATGGTAATCAAGCTTATAAGGATCAAGGTGAATCATTATCACATGATCTGTAAGTCTTCTACAGATTGAAGCTCTGAAAATGGCACACACAGGGCAAAGTGGGGTAGTCTTAGGATGCGGGGTCGAAGCCCCACCTGTCTTGGGAGTGATAGGGTACCCAAGCCATCAACACTCTCCAGCAATGCAGGTACTGAACATCTGATCCTGCTGCACACAGGGCACCCTGCACAGGTCATTGCGAGTCAGTTTGTCTTGCTAGTGCTGACCCAATCAAGTACGGCAACCGCCGAGGTCACCTCATGAGTGGAGGCATGTCCCACGCAGTCGTCAGAAACCTGTGCAGGTTTACCGCTGAATGTGCCAACCACGTCGGTTTACTTTCCGAGACTCATCTCGCTTCAAGTCGACCTGTACAGGTCAACTCGAGTAGCCTGCGCAGGACATACCACGAGTCTCGGAGTGGCTTTCAGTGCCCCGGGTGGACTGTACAGGTCAATGAGACGCCAAGTCGGCAAACACTCCGAGCGTCGGTACGCTAGGAAGATACCTGTGCAGGTCGCTTACAAGGCTACCAAGATGTCAGGCCTTTACTACTTTACTGGGGACGAGTTTCTTAGTGAGAACACCCAGGGAGTCCCACCAATACGGCACAGTGGAGTAAATGCGATGCGGGGTTTGGAGAAGATGGCGCACCCCGGATTCCAGCAGACCTGTATCCCTACCCCTGTCAATCCTTTTCTTCATTGTGGCTTCAGTTAGTGCTTGGCTTTCTAATATATAAGATCACGTCTTGCTTCGCCTTGCTTTTGCTGCGACGCCAGATCATCACTTCTTCAGATATTAATCATGGCGACATCAGCTCCTGATTTCTCTTCCAAGAATGCCGCGACACATCTTGAAGATGTTGAAGATCCGAAGAACCGTATCAATGTCAGCTTCGCTCAGAATATAAATGCAAAGTATATCTACCTGTCTTGTTATTCTATACCACGGTTCAGAATGCTGACCCCGTATTAGAATCTGCAATCCCCTAGCCGGAATTCCAAAACCCGAGCTTCTCGCCAGCGTCGCCTCCTTTTGCGAAACCTATGGCCTAACCGACAAACTCTCCGTTTTCGAAAAAGGTGCTCTTGTAGCCCAAATCCCAGAAAACTTCGAGAGCATTGAAGAGCTTACCGAAGACGACAAATACCACCTCCGTCGTGAGATAACTCATAAGTGGCATCTCCCAAAAGACCTCTACTACACCATCGCCCTCTGCTCTCTCGGCTCTGCTCTCCAAGGTTGGGACAATACTGGTGCTAATGGAGCAAATCTGTCTTTTCCCGAGGAATTCGGGATATCGCACAACACCTGGCTTATAGGTTTCATCAACTCAGCTCCGACGATATCCGGTCTCTTCGCCGCCTGGCTTGCTGATCCACTCAATAATTGGGTTGGGAGACGAGGTGTTATTTTCTTCACTGGCCTCTTCTGCGTTTTTCCCGTTCTGGCCCAAGCTTTCACGCAGAATTGGTGGGGCTTACTGCTCTGCAGGTTGATCATGGGGATAGGGCTTGGCATCAAAATTACCACTATTCCAATTATGACCAGTGAGGTTGTTCCAGCTGTCATTAGGGGTGGACTGGTGATGAGCTTCCAGCTTTGGGTTGCGTTTGGGATTTTGGTGGGGTTCAGTTCGAATCTGATTTTCTATGATATTGGGAGGTTGGCTTGGAGGTTTCAGCTTGCGGCTGCGTTTGCACCCGCTATTCCCGTGCTGATCTTTATTTGGTTTTGTCCTGGTGAGTTCATTCTCCTCGAATACCTGGGACTTTTGATTGCTGACATACTATAGAATCACCAAGATGGTTGCTAAAGAAGTACCGCATCCAAGAATCCTTCGCCTCCTTCTGCCGTCTTCGGAATTCTGAGGTCCAAGCAGCGCGTGATCTGTACTACGCCTACAACCAATTCCTCACCGAAGAAGAAGCCTTCGGAGGTTCCTCTTTCTTCACCCGCTTCACAGATCTCTTCCGCGTCCCTCGCATCCGACGCGCAACCATGGGCGGCGCAATCGTGATGGCCGCTCAACAATTCTCCGGCATCAACATCATGTCCTTTTACTCGTCCACCATCTTCGCCAACGCGGGCTACAACACGAAAAATACCCTGTTGGCCTCTTTCGGCTTTGGTCTCATCAATTTCGTCTTCGCGTTCCCGGCTATTTGGACGATTGATACTTTTGGTCGGAGGAATTTGCTACTGTTTACGTTCCCGAATATGGCGTGGTGTTTGATTGCTGCCGGGTGTTGTTTCTTGTTGCCTGATAGTGCGGCGGCTAGACTTCCGCTGATTGCGTTTTTTATTTATTTGTTTACTGCTTTTTACTCTCCTGGTAAGTCTTTAAACCTGCACGCTTTATTGCTTTATTGGAAGTCGGCTAATCATTATTTCAGGTATTGGACCAGTACCAAATGTGTACGCAGCAGAGTGTTTCCCGCTCTCTCATCGAGAAATCGGAGCGGCGAGTTGCATCTTTGTCAATAATGCGTTGTCGAGTATTTTGGGATTGACTTTCCCCTCGTTGCTGGCTGGGATTACTCCTACTGGTGGTATGCACATTGGTTCACTTTAACTTCTCCTGCTCGAAGCTAATTCATCTCTAGCCTTTGGTTTCTATGCTGGTTTAAACATGTTGGCTTTTGTCATCATCTTTTTCTTCTTACCAGAAACAAAGTGAGTAATTATCATTCCCAAGTAATGTTAGGCTTCGATCTGACCAATCAAAAGGCAACGCACACTCGAAGAACTAGATTATATCTTTGGCGTCCCTACCCGTCGTCATGCAGCGTACTATGGTGGGACTTGGCTTCCGTGGGCTGTGAAGAGGTATTTGTTCTTCCAGGGCAAGGCGAAGATAGAGCCACTTTATCATATTGAGGGGTTTGGAGGCGAGGATTAGACTGATATTGAGGTGGAAAATGACGTGTAGGGAACAACAGGTGTGTGTGATCAGGACAGGAGAGATTGGTTGAGTAGGCAATGCAAACAAATGTGCAAGAAGTTGATTCCAAAGAGCTGATTTCAAAGGTGCCAGAACACCCCCTGCTCATCATCAATTTGTGCTACGTCTGAAAGATATTAAACTCTATATTACACAGCGTCAGTAGTGAGATGTCGGTTGCTTTATAAGACGTTTACTCAAGGGCGCCAATTAAGCTCATGAGCTAAAGCACGGTGATGCAAAGTTGATCATCTCATCTCCGGGGAAATGCAAGTCGCTGACAAATCGAATATCAGAAGCCATCGAGGATATAAACAACATCAAACGCCAAGAGCTCCTCTGAAATGCCTTTGAAAGTTGCAAGATTCGAACCCAGTTACATCTACTGAAAGCAACTTAACAACGAACAATGCAATCCCACCAATTCTCAACCATTCCAGCCGATGGTGTCGACGTCTTCTACCGCTACGCAGGCCCCGTCGACGCCCCAGTAATCCTCCTCCTCCACGGCTTCCCCAGCTCCTCGCACCAATTCCAAAACTTTATTCCCTACCTCGCCTACCACAACTACCGCGTCCTCGCCCCCGACTACCCGGGCTTCGGCTTTACCGTCGTTCCCGCTGAACGCAAATACATCTACACATTCGACAACCTCTCCCTCACCATCGCCGCCTTCCTCGACGCTCTCCACATCCAGCAATTCGCCCTCTTCATCTTCGACTACGGCGCTCCCATCGGACTCCGCATCGCGCTCGACCGTCCGGACGCTATTACAGCGATTATCTCGCAGAATGGAAACATGTACGAAGAAGGCCTCGGCGAGACCTGGGGCCCGATGAAAAAATACTGGGCAACAGACAGCGCAGAAGATCGCGCCATAATCCGCGCCCGGATCCTGAGTCCCGAGCGGACGATCTGGCAATACACAGCCGGCTCTCCTACGGGCGAGAAAGGCGTCCCGCCCGAGAGCTACACGCTTGATTTAGCACTGATGGAGAGAGAGGGGAATAGAGAGATTCAGTTGGATTTGTTTAGGGATTATAGAACGAATGTGGAGATGTATCCAAGGTTTCAAGCGTATTTGAGGGAGAGGAGGCCGAGGGCCCTCGCGGTGTGGGGGAGGGAGGATAGGAGTTTTGTGCCGGCGGGGGCGGAGGCTTTTAGGAGGGATTTGGAGAATGTCGAGGTTGGTTTTGTGGATGCGGGGCATTGGGCGTTGGAGGAGAGGGGGGAGGAGGTTGGGGGGCAGGTGGTGGAGTTTTTGGGGAGGGTTCTGGGGAGTTCGAAGTCAGGTTTATGAGCAGAAGTTGTTGTGAGTTCATGTGTTTTCGGTTGTTGAGAGAAGTGTTTACTGACGGTACCCGGAGTTGAAAAGTTGGAGGATGTATGATTTGATGACTTTATAAAAGTTTATCGGTTTAACATTCGTTTCCCGCTAGGTAATTTATATTGTCAAGAATTATTGAATATGAGAGACTCGATACTCTTTCTTAGTCATCTGCTGTCAACTTCCACGTCTGGAAAGAACCCGGGTTTGGTGGCTCAAGACCTCCGTACCCAGAGCCAAACATAACATAGTCATGGACGATGGCCATCCCACCATGAAAGTACGCGTCGAGATGCACCTCTTTCACAATCCGCCCAGTCTTCTTGTCGAGAGACAAAAGGCTCCCGGGTCCCGCAGGAAAAATGCTCGTCGCACTCCAATTGCCCGTAATACCAGTAAGCACAAGGTCATTAACAACGGAAGGCACGATAATGCTCGTCGTGTTCCTTGGAGATGCCGTTTGCCAGAGAATCTTTCCATCTTTCAGACTCGCTGCCCCGAACGCACTGTTTGAGATGACCGTTTTCCCATCCCCCGCCGGTAAAGTGTAGTTCACCCGGTTGATGTTGATAGCCGTATAATAAACAGACGTATCATCAGCCGCAATGCCCCAGTTCAACCCGCCTTCAAGTCCATCGGGTCCAGTCGATGTCAACCAAAGGATATGGCCAGTAGCAGCATTAAGAGCATATAAGTTCCCGTTCTTCTGTCCAATCACAATGATATCCAACTCGGACGGAGTATGTTCCGAGCCGAGCACAAATGTTGGCGCCATACCAAAGTCGGCATCTATGCCAGGAGTCGAAGGACATGATGCCTGCTCTCCTGGCAGTCCTGGGCCAAGTAGACCCACCGTGCAAGCGGCATTCCACGCATCAAGTGGACCCAATTGTCGTTGCCAATTAACACGTCCTGTGTCCAAGTCGAGCGCTAGGATACTTTCTTGGAGGACGTCTCGAGGTAGACATGGTTCCGGAGCAAGGCCCTCTTTGATCACAGTGATATTCGCTGTCTGGTTCTGACAAGCTTGAAATTCCTCTGGAAGAGAGTAGGTGTTTCCTGTTGCAAGGAATACCTGCCTTCGGATAGGATCGATAGCAGGCTGGGATCCCCAGATCGAAGCTCCAGAGAAATTGGCGTGTGCGGGCATCATCAGCTGAGACCACAGCAGACGCAACCGGCCGTGCTCGAAAGATACAGCATGCATGCTTCCAATGAAAGAGAATTGGTAGTCAAGTATGATGTCTGGAGCTCCTTCTTCTAGACTGGACACACCGGTGAAGACATGGCCTTCATAGAAAGTCGGAGACATTGTCAAGACCGCGAAGGGGTGCGACTCGAGCTGAAGTGCATCAATGAGTTCTCCAGTTCTCTTGTCGATTGCAAGAAGGAGCGCATGGGCAAGCGTGCCAAGGTAAAGTACTTCTTCATCTCCGTGCTTTCCAATCACTGGTGTAGTTCTCGATACAGGCGCAACAAGCAACTCTTGTTCTGCAGTAAGTGGCTTGTATTCCAATATCAAATCCGTAATATTGGTTTCCCACACCCTGTGGCAAGTTTTGTAGTTCAAGGCGACGAGAAGGCCGTCCCATGTTGGAAAGTAAGCAATGCCATCGGTGACCAGAGGGGCAGCACTGACGCCGGGGTTAAATTTTATCTGGCACGTTAGAGCAAGAGATGCGACGTTGGTGCTGTCCACGATGGCATCGGTGCTAGCCCAGTGGTTGTTGTAGACGTCTCCTCCCCAGCCAAGCCAGTTTCCTGTTTCGCTTGCAGGTGGTTGTGATGCAGGAATTTGATTTGCATTAATAGCGGGTGAAGCCTCTAGACCAATTTCGTGCGTGTTATGGCCAAAGAGAGGTTGTTGATGAGCGAAATCTTTGGGACAAAGTCCGAGCACGACCAGAAACGAAGAGGCTAAGGATGAACAGCCCACTTCCTGAAATATTCCCCAGACCATATTGAAACGTCTTCGAAGTATCTAAAATGTGATAGGAATTGAGAATTAAAGGCTGCGCATCCAGTGATAGGCTCCACGGGATAACGCTCAATTAAGTACCAGAACGACCAATGTTCTCTTTGGGTTGTACAAGGAGTGGACGGTAAGGCTTACATTGGGGCTGAAACTTTGTGACTAGCATTTCAGCTTACTATCCCGATTCATACCATCTCCTTGACCTTGTCTGTCAGATTCAGGGTTGACGGCTTACTGTGATTGGTCGGCTAAAAGGCTCTCTCCGCGGATTGCAACCATCATCTTATTCAATACTTTTGATGTTTACCTGCTTATGGTCATCAATCATTCAATCCTGGAGAATATCCAATCACATCCTTACGTGAGGGCAGGTTGAAGGTGTTGTCAGCCACCATCGCCTTGAAACTCGCCTCAGCCTTACATCTCTACCCCTTGTCACTTCCTCGCACGTTCCTACTTCCAGACCCGCCTGACCCGACACTAGACGCAAAGACCCTATCATAGACTCCGATGCTTTCGCTTCAAGGTTCTGGGGTTATCATATGAAGATTAGTTCATAGGCTGGTTGTTGCAACGAGCAGCTGGACTCTAAACTGTTCAAACTACATTCAGCTTCGAGAAGTTAAGTTCAGGCTCATCTAGCCGAGTTCCATTCTCCAAATGCCCATTCGTCTTGACAGCATATTCTGAATTCGACTCGATGCTCAACTTCTCCTTCTTCAATCGTTCCTTCCTCTCACTCCAGCTCTCACTGATAGATGGATCAAAGAACGGTCTCTCTCCGAAGATAGCGGTCCTCTTCCCTTCCCTGCTACTCGGCTCGTAGCCTCCCGGAACTGCTCTGTGCACCACGACTCGATTGTCCCAGAATGCGATACTGTCTGGAGTCCACTTCCATCGGACCGTGAGGTCGTCAGCGGAGTGGAGGTGGTCGTACAGGAAGTTGAGAGTGTGGAATGATTCTCTGTCGTTGAGACCCTTGACTCCAGTGACAAAAAGTGGGTTGTAGTTGAGTGATTTCAGATGGGTTACAGGATGGGTGCGAACCTATGATCAAGGGATGAGAACTTTGCAATTGGGAAGACGGCAAGACTCGCTTACCAAGGGATGCTCAGTAATGATGGGCGCTCGCCGCGGTTTTCCACCCCCGTTGATGGAATTCAAGTAGTATTTCTACAAAACTTGATCAGTCTGAAATCTACATGGCAAGATAGCAAGATCGTACTTCGGAGCTGTGGATACCAAAAAACCCCTCAAAAGCCTTCTGGAACGTCGGACTCAACTTGTCGAAGAGCGCAACCTGGCTGGTAAAGATAGTATCTCCACCCGTTTCAGGAGTTCGTAACATCCTCAAAAGGGTATAAGAAGGTGGGTTCACTTCAAAAGAATGGTCACCATGGTACGCTGCTACGTTTCTATCCTTTGCGCGGATGTTGCTGTACGAAGCACGTGAGATGGAGCCGTTGAAATTAGAAAAGCACTCACAAATCGTGTCCAAGAATAGTGACATGTCGTGGATCTTGCTGGCTGGGATCTCGGTCTTGCTGATGAGTTTACTTCTTCAGTACGATATCGACTAGTAAGGACTGATGGTTTGACTTACTTTCCCGTAATGAGCCGCAAGTGCATGTTGCTGCTCCAACGTGATGTCCTGGTCTCTGAAGAACACGACACCTCTCTAGGAAGGAATGCATTAGCGTCTCGTATCTCTCCTCTGTCTGACATGTCATACTTCAGCAACTAACAAAGCTAGCTCATCTTTCTGGGCATCTGTCAACTGGCTGACTTGGACTCCCTTAAGCTCGGTTCCGATATAAGGTGTCAAGGCTTCGATACTGGATGCTTGGGATAACAATGATGCTTTAGTTGGATCTGCGAAGAACGCTCGGTCTCGTGCTGGCTCGAACTGCTCCAGAGGTGGATCAGGAGGAACGTATGCTAGGACTGCTGGGGTAATGTCTAGTGCCATGGTGAATAACTACAATCGTGGGCTTTTCCCCTTTTATTTTGTGTCTTTGTGCTGCGTTGGGAACAATTTATCTAAAGAATCCCATTGAAACGTAGAACATATATTGATCTAATCTGGGTATTTTGATAGTTGATCACAGGTCAAAATAGTAAGCACTAACAATGCCATGATGA
Source organism: Mollisia scopiformis (assembly GCF_001500285.1). Classification (NCBI taxonomy): domain Eukaryota; kingdom Fungi; phylum Ascomycota; class Leotiomycetes; order Helotiales; family Mollisiaceae; genus Mollisia; species Mollisia scopiformis. The sequence continues at coordinate 1,019,310 of NW_017263591.1, forward strand.
GGAATCTTTTGACGTTGATATCCCGGAGTTACCCAGTCACTTTTAAGGCGCAGACCTGGCTCATACAGGATATTGCATCATCCAATTGAAAGTCTCAAGCTTATCTCTTAAGTTACATTCAATTTACCGCCAACAAACGCTGTATGGTGAGAGGTCGAGAAGGGTTGAAAGTGGGGGATGAAAGCGGGGTGGCCGGATGTGTGGGGTCAACGACCTTCCAATTTCAGTTACCTTTCTTTAGACTCACTACTTAACACCATGTAATCGTGTCCCCCTGACCTTTGGTCGTGGCCTTTACGCTACGCACAGGCCACTCCCTCCGGGAGTACTTGCAACACGTAGTGACCTGCAACAGCGCTAAAAGGCTTGCGAGTATTTGTCAGAATGCAGTAGTAGCTTGCATCCCTCACTAATTCTGTTGTGGGGCAGCTTACCTCATAGCGCTCAGTCAGTGACACTCCCAAAGGTCAGTGGGACACGATTAAGGAAAAGGATCCTCAAAATATGTCTGTACTTGTATTCATAGGGTACCAGAATCATTTTGGAGCATTTGATTCGGTTACTGAGGTTGTGTTATCAGACCCCGGAGATTGCACATGCACTTTGTGAGGCGCGAAGCGGGATCTAACCTTCAATGTAACGCTTATCCATGCATGGTCTTCAAGCTTATACGGCTTCGAATTGGTCACTTAGCGAGGATTGACGTCCCAAGGATGCAGGACGATGCTGGAGCCGAAAGATCACAGCGGCCCGGCGACTCAGAGGCTGTTGCCATATCGTCCACGGAAGTCGTGATATGATGTTGACCAAAGAGAACCTTGGAACTCAGACTTCCGCTTATGTCACGAGATTTAAGAAGGCGCAGGTAGAAATATATATTTCACCTTTCCAACGTACCTCTCCGCGAAGTCTAAGAGGAAGTCAAGTGATACCGGTTTCTCTTGTCTCAATCACAAGTCGTCGTCACTAGGGACGGACGACACAGAGTATTTCTACCGGTAGTATCTAAAAGGTCTGCTCAACTAGACAAGGTATTTTCAGAAATCCAATCGACAACAGATTCTGAAAATAAAGTACTGATAGATGTAGTTTGAATTTTCGCTGTCATTATAATCCATCATGGGAGCACCAGACACGACTGATGCTTCAGCTACGCCCCCGGAGAAGGATGGACCAAGTTTAGAGAAAGGGGAAAAGTTTGTGGATGGAACCGATGTTAATGTGGCCTCTGAGCATCAAGTTCGGGTCGATCTTGACAAGGAGCTTTATGACAGCACAGGCATCGATCCCGTGCTTGCCAGGAAGATGGCACTCGTCAATGATGCCATCGACGAGATTGGAATGACCCCATTCCAGTGGAAGCTTTTCTTCCTCAATGGATTCGGATATGCCGTGGACTCTGTAAGTCATAACCCCAATTTGAAACGAGTTTCTACTTATCATGTAGCTTCTCATTGTGTGTCAATCGATTGCAAACCCTGCAGTAACACAAGAATATGGAAATCCAAGTGCACATGTTCAAGGCATTCCGCTGGCATCTCAAGTCGGCTTGTTAGTCGGGGCTGCAGTTTGGGGATTCTCCGCGGATGTCATTGGTCGACGACTTGCCTTCAACTCCAGTCTGTTCATCTGTGCTATATTTGTCTTGATTGGTGGCGCAATGCCGAGCTACATATCATTCTCTGCTATGTATGTAATATTTGCCCTTCCATTTCGCAACGGGTAGCCTAGGGATCTAAATACTAATTATCAGAAAGTGTCGCAATATACTCCGCAGGAGCTGGTGGCAATTATATTCTTGATGCAACAAACTTCCTGGAGTTCCTTCCAGGGCGAAAGGCTTGGCTAGTCACTTTCCTCTCGATTTGGTGGGCAGTCGGATATACTGTGACTGGTCTCCTCGCTTGGGCATTTATGAGTAACTACAGCTGCTCACCAGATGCGGTAGTTTGCACACGTGCAGCTAACATGGGCTGGAGATATCTTCACTTCACATGTGGAGCCCTCGTCATAGTTATGGCCACGCTTCGTGTAGTGGTTCTCCAAATGGTCCAAACACCAAAGTGGCTGATCAGCCAAAACCGGGATGAAGAAGTGTTCAAAAATCTCCAGGACATTGCAATCAAATATAAACGACCATTCTCACTTAATCTTGAGCATCTCAGAGCTCAAGGGAGAGTTCGCAACACCGAGAAATCTGTCTGGTCCGGAATTCGCTTAAAGCTCCACTTCTCGGGTTTGTTCGAAACAAAGAAATTGGCGTGGTCTACCACGGTCATCATTGCAAATTGGTTCGTGATCGGCATGGTCTCGCCTCTTTACTCAGTATTCTTGCCTTTTTACCTCGCTTCTAGAGGAGCCGATGTTGGCGACAATAGCAACTATACTGTCTGGCGTGATTATGCTATCAATCAAATCGCTGGCTTAGGTGGTCCGATAATCGCTGCTGTCCTCGTGGAGACAAGATACCTTGGCCGAAGGGGCACATTGGCCATTGGTGCTCTTGTTACCATGGTCTTCCAGTTCGGATACACTCAAATCACCACGCCTGCTCAGAACGTTGGTGTTTCTGCTGCGATCAGCGCCGCATCGTACGTAATCTTTGAAACTTGGTTGACTGTGTTGCTGACTTGCCTAGAAATATATATTATGGGACGATCTATGCTTATACACCCGAGATTCTACCATCGGCTCATCGAGCTACAGGCTACGGGCTCTGTGTGGTTCTGAACCGAGTCGGTGGAATAGCCGGTGTGCTTGTGGGGAGTTACGCGAATGTTGAAACGACAGCTCCTCTATTCGTGTGCGCTGCCTTATTCGGATTGTTGGTTATCTTGAGCATCTTACTCCCTTTCGAGCCTAAAGGTAGAAGGAGTCAATAGAGGACGATGCGTTGGTATTCGAGATAAGTCGCTTTAGTGGAAGCTTCAAGCTGTAGCACGTGAATCAGCGTCGGTTCTCTCCATCGGTGGCCGATTTTGCGACAGGGCCCAAATTCACAAAATATAAAGTATTCCGCACAATATATTAAGTTTATATTTAATATTTTTTGATGAAAACGTAGAATAGCTTCTTGATAAGTTAGAACTGAAGTCTAATTAGAAACAAATTATGTAGGAGTGTGCAATGTTGGAGTTGATATAGGACATTTTGATGTTGTCGAGTGCTAAAATCGGGTAGGAATTTGACACATGGAGAGCGCTTCTCATGATCGAGCTAGCACGATATCAAATCAATTCAATGCACATCTAGTTTATGAAAGACATTATCCGAAGTCTCTCAATAATCACATATATTGCTGAAAATCCCAACGTCTCACGAACCCGCAGCGTGAACTGAACGCTGTAGTAGCTTGTAATTTTAGCGACCCAGTCCTGATCCTTCACTTGGTAGGCTTCTGAGCCCAGAGCTCCCTGACTGGCGATTCCGTCCTAACATTCCCCAAAGAACTGGACAGGTGAAGAGGCGCCAAGAAATGACGAGAAAAGTCTCAAGCACTTTGTTTCTAGTATGATGATATCCTGCATGCGAGGCTAATTCATTTCGTGATGGGCGCTCAGGCGATATTAAGCGATAACTTTCTAGCAACAATAACTTGTATTACTACAAGTTTTTTGCATTTTATATCATTAAAAATTAGTATAGAGGTTTATTGAGGTGTACTCTATTCTTGTTCCATCTTTTAAAGCTTTTCAATAGATTTTGTGGTTGTTGTGAAGGGAGAAAGCCAAATTCAGATAATTGGCGAGCGCCCATCACGAAATGAATTAGCCTCGATGGGAGCAATTGAGGCGTTTTTATTCAAAAAGTAAATTACTATCCATCAAGAGCCTGAACAACTTGAGTCCAATCATTGGAGCCATAAGCACCTGGAACACTGTCACCATCAAAGAGACTAGCAAGCACTACGCGATCCGACTGCTCGCCTTCCTAAGGCTGCCTTCCATGTTGCGCAATAATATTATCATAGACCAGCACGTCACCTTGCTGCCATTTGTGTAGCACCCGAATCTCGTCAGTAATTGCAGCAAGATGCGCAAGATACTTCTCGGGAATGGGAGTGCCATCACCGAAGAGCTGCTGTGTAACGTTCTTTCGAGCGTTATTGACTTGACTAGTCTTGTAGTAAGCGGCTAGGCCTGTGAAGAGGGTTGGCAGTCCTGTGTTAGGTTGTGTGCGAATTGCAGGCAACCTGTGCGTCAAGACGAGGCCACCGTCTTCAGTCCATTCCCACGTTGTAAATTCGCCTCTTCCGTAGCGAGCAATCTGCGCCTCGATCTTCGCTCGCCTTGTTGTCTCATCGTCACCATCTTTGATCTCTTTGCCGAACGCTTGTGCCAACGTCGAGCCACCCTCGTACTGTTTGCCGAGCTTGTAAGTGACTTTGCTCAAGATACCTTTCCCGGCGAGCTCGTTGATAAAATCTGGTATCTCTTGTTGCGCACGATGGAAAAGCTCGAGAGATGATGAGACTGGAGTCTCTCCACCCTTGTGAGGAGTCCTGTGGCCGTAGAAGAAAATATACTCCGGCGCATGAGGCACCTGTGGAGATTCGTTGTGGTTATAGATCAAGACTTCTTTGGGTGCTTCATTCGCTGGAGCCACGTTTGGGGCCAGCAAAGGCCTGTCCACAACAATGCCAATAATTTCATGCGGTTTGTAGCCAAACGCGTGCGCGAATTTGCTGAAATCCTCGGCGTTGTGTATGGGAACATCTCGAAATAATAGTGTTCCATGCTGAGCAAGTTTCTCAGTGAGAATTTCATGCTTCTGTAGAGACTTTATTGTATCGACTACAGCGTCGAGTTCGATCTCAGCATTTCCATGTGCAGAAGGACGTAGTGCTAGTGGAATGACCGTGTCCCTTGAAAAAGGTGCTCCGAGAACGCGCTGATTACTCGAAGGCAAATCGAATGGTTCGAATACGATTGCGGTGCAAAGGAAGTTTCAGACTTGAGTAAATTGACGTTGAATTGAGGAATTGTTGTCGCCATGATGAGCTGCTTGCGCGTGGTTTCGATAAAGAAACGAGGCTTTCTAGACAATTAAGAACTTGTCGGCTATGTAATTGTCTTCAACGAGAAGCGATATGAATTAGGAGGTCTGTTCCCGGGGAATATCGTTACACTTGGTCACACCACTAAGATTCTGTCATCCGTGCTAATATCACGAAATCAGATGTGACAGGCATCTGGCAGCATTTTATAGTGGACTAGATCCAAGCAGTGGTCGCGGAATCATAAAGCCGCTGAGTTGGGTCGTGAAGAAGAGAATGCCAAGAGTGGGATTCCTAGAAGTAGCATGGTGGCCACGGTTCATTTTCCCAGTCGCTGACGAAACACTCTTGCGTGCTTTCTGAATAAACATTAGTGGGATTTCGAGCTGTGGCAATGGCTTAGAACCATCCCTATCATAACCTGTAGAACGACCTTCTTTTGAAAGACACTCTATCTGCGATTCGTTACCCATTGAGCCTGCTTTCACTTCATACTTTCCACCTTCTTTGAATACTCTTTTGAATCAACATGGCAGTATCTCTAGCCACCACAAAGGAGATAGTCACTCTGGGAAAGGAAGAGGTCGAGCCTGAATCGCCTCCACTTGCTTCCGCAATTCAGGACAATTTAGAAACACCCCACAGAAGTCGATATCCAATAAGCTTTTACAGGAGTACGCTGTTCCAGATTCTTGTCGTTGGGATCTGTGCATTTTGTGCACCCGGAATATGGAGTGCTATGAATGGACTCGGTGTTGGCGGTTCTCAGTCTCCAAATCTCGTCAACGCAGCCAATGCATTGCTCTACGCCTTCATGACAGTCACTTGCTTCGCTGGGCCTTGGCTGACGAATATCATCGGATTTCGTTGGACCCTGGCAGTCGGATCTCTTGGATACCCCCTTTACGCCGCTAGACTGTATGTAAATAATCGTCAGGGTGTTACTTGGTTTGTATACTTCGGCGCCGTAGCGTGTGGACTAAGTGCTAGGTTTTTCTAGAGCGTGGAGTCGCAATTGCCACTGGATATCCCGAGCAACACAAACGAGGTCGTTATGTTGCAACATGGTTTACATTCCGTAACTTTGGAAACATTGTTGGAGGTGCAGTTGCACTTGGAATTAATCACAGAGCCAATCATCAGGGGAAAGTCGGATATCAAACTTATCTCGGATTCATTGCCATTCAATGTCTTGGATTCTTCCTTGGGTTACTCCTTTCCAACCCCGAGAAAGTCCAGCGCGACGATGGTACCCAGATACAAGCGCCGAGGGGCATTGCCTGGCGCGCTGAGGCAAAGGAGATGTGGCGCCTTGCAAGGAGCAAGTCAATCGTCCTCTTGATTCCGCTCTTTTGGTACTTTGGCTGGATGCAAGCATACCCAGGCACATACTTGGCAACATACTTTACTGTCCGCTCTCGTGCATTGGCGAGCTTTCTGTCAGCAGTCGTTGGGACGTTCGCTACCTGGCTTGCCGGCTCACTTGTTGATCTTCCTTGGACGAAAAAGCGGCAAACTCGAGCCATTGCAACCTACATTCTGATAGCTGCACTCAATAGCGCAACATGGATATGGGCAGTGATCATTCAAGATGAGTACAGACACACAAAGCCATCATTGGATTGGAGTGATCAGAGAGCGTTCAGCAGGGGATTTGGGGTCTACATGCTTGAGCGAATCAGCCTTGGAATGGTAGAGAATTTCATCTATTGGTGCATTAGCAATCTATCAGACTCGCCAGGAGATCAAATCCGATATAGCTCTTTACTTCGAGGTATTGAAACTGCTGGTGTGGCAGTAGGGTTCGGTGTTCAGGCCGTACCCACTGCTCTAATTGCAACTGCAAGTATCAATTTCGGTTTCTGGTTCTTCGCACTACCATTTGGCTACTATGCCACCTTGCAAGTTGTCCGGAAGTTTGATAATCTTGATCAGAAGCGCGAGACGAGAGAATAGCCGGAAGAACAATGATGTTTGGGCATGCCGTGGCTTGTGCTAGGTATCAGTGAGGAGCGGGCTACCGTACATAGAAAGCGAATTTCTATTCGCCACCTAATGTAATTAAGGCTATCTTCTTAATCTTTGTCACACACCATTGAACTATGCGTGGATTGAATCTAGAGCAAGGCAGCTTCAATCACGAAGTCCTAGTCTTGTAAACGCGTCTTGTCCTATTCACTATCTTGAAACATCGAAGATCAACACTACACAATTTCAACCGCCCATTTCTTCAACTAAGAGTAGCATTAAAAAGCTTTGATCTTCCATACAAGTAAGTCTTCGAGAATTCTCACTCCCTCCTTTCACGCAGCAACACCTGTTCTGTAAATCTTGAGCTTCTTAGCCTTCCTTGGATGATAACCTATAAACAAGTCTACCATCTCCATGTCACTATGTGTAAACCCTCCATATACCTGCATGTCATCGAAGCGACGGAAAATGGCACCCAGACTGCAGTACACTTCACACATTGCAAGGTTTTGCCCTACGCAATTGCGACTTCCTTTACTAAATGGCATGAGACATCGTTCCCTGGCACGGACTTCTTCAATAGAGCCTAGCCATCGATCGGGAATAAATTTTCGAGGATCAGGGAAGTAGTCAGTTCTTTGGTGCCTAGTTTGGTTCGAAATTAGGGTTGATTCTCGTAAGTTCGCCGAAAAGAGTTATGGAACATTGGAACTCTCAGCTAAGCAGTGAAAACCAAAACAAAGAATGGATAATCTTACATGACCCAGATACTCATGCTAACAGTCGTCCCTCCTGGAAGGTTGACCCCTGCTAGGTCTGTGCCACCAGGTGGAACAACACGAGGGAGACGACCAGGAGCTCCGGGATTGAGTCTAAGTTCTCATCAGTGACCATGCTCAACGAGTCCAATTCGCTACACTGACCTCAAAGCTTCCTTAATGACAGCATTCAGGTAAGGCAAAGCCTCCAAAGACTTCAAACACATGGATTCTGGATCCGGGAACGCCTCTCGGAGCTCCGTGGTCAAGTTCTTGTAGATCACCTGATTGTTTACTACTTCGAACATGGCACGGATAATGATAGCACCCGTAGTTTCACCGCCTCCGCCGGTGATGTTAACAGCATCAGCAAATATTGCATGGTTGGACAGAGGAGCGTGCTGTTTCATGCCAGGCTCAGGATTGCGAGGAGAGATCAATTCGTGGAAGATGGTCCTTCTTTCTGGTTTGATGCCCTGGGTAATATCGCTACGGGTCTCTTCGACCGCATGTCTGATTGTCTACAGACGAGAAAGTAAGCGACATGCTTTATAATTTGCTACTGTCGGACCGACAATTAAACGATACTTACTTCGATACTAGCATACCAATGCTTGAAACCAGGATTTAAAGCAACGTTCACCCACTCCGGGATGAGATCAAAGATTGCAATCAAGAATGGAAAGGTCTGGAACCAAATGAACAAGAATTGGGTAGCTCGAATAGCTTCCTCGTACCATACGCCAAAATCTTTTCTGTCGAGCATATTCCAACAATGCCCATAGGAGTACTCGGTTATAACGTCTGCAGAGAATGCTCTCACAGCATTATGTGCATCGAATGGCTTCCCATCAGTGCCGCATGCTTCCAGCATGTCACACAGTTTGCTTGCTTTGCTTGCAACAACTCCTTCGAGGTCCAGAACGGAGCGACGAGAAAAGAAGGGGTTGATGGCTGTCCTGCGGACCTTGTGCTCCTCATTTGAAAGCATACTGGTAATGATGGGCGTCTTGATCGTTTTCTCCACGGTACCATACAATAATGGATCTTTGGAGAATTTGGTGCCGATACTGTAGATTTTCTCATAACTGTCGAGATCGTTGAGATGAACTTGGGTCGGAGAAATGCGAATGATTGGTCCTTCAGCACATGAACTTGTCAGCACTCATTCGATCTCTTTGAATGAAGCGAGGGTATAGTATACCGTATTTTTCGTGCAGCTTTATCAGCTCATGCAGTAGTTTCCCTTCTCTCACGCCTTGATGATATAGCATTGGCAATGTCGAGATGGACCACAGGAATGGACCCGGGATCTTGGCCAAGGGATGGAGATACCGGCGACTAACAAAGGTGTAAACGAGTAGCACGAAGACGGATAGAGCTAATAAATGAGGCCAATACGCCCATTGTTGCATGGAAAGGATCATGTTTGCTGTTCGTGCTGAAGCTATCTTTGGAAAGAGCTTTTGGGATACAGCAGAGACCTAGCAGAGCAATGTCCCAGACTCATAGGATGATCCGTCTCTTTGACTGCTTCTGAGGTGCCGTACGATAGAGACGACCTACTCTTCTAGCAGGACGTGTTATACTGCATGCATTCAATGACCTGATTGGCAACAATAGCGAAAGCGAAGTAGGATGGCTCTTAAGATACAGATTCCCGGATAAAGTGTCGGCAGCTAGATAACAAGTAAACGGCAGTTACAGACCGCATAAGCTCCGATCAAACTGGATGACAGCGGCAATAGCGGACATGGAGAACATCTCTTATCTCAGGCACACATACTTGTCGTCGTGTTTTTTCATTTAAGGTTAAGTACTACTTAATGAAATCTTGCTGACTGCAACGGAGATCCTTCCGTCTTTTGAACACGACATGAAGCGATGCAGGAGGCAAGGTAAAGGACTGCGTAATGAACAGCATCTTCCAAACACCACAGCGCTGGAAGCGTCAGCAAGTCGGATATCCTCACATTGGTTTTCCGAGAGATATCGTCTACAGCCTTCGTTAGCCTCCGTGCTGATATCTTTGACTACCGAGAATTAATGAATCATGATTAGGCTGTGTCGGCCCGCTCCGTACCCGTACCATGGCGCATGTGTCAAATGTGAACGCCATTGACCTTATAAGGCACATTTATCCGTAATCCTTGTGATCAATGAACCAACGGCGTGACACCAGCTCATTGGATATGGGCTGTAGATGTCAAGGGGTGGAGGCTAATGAGTTGTTCTTAAAGTGTACCTTATCTGATCATCAAATACATGACCGGCAAGTAATGTGAACTAGGGGACACTAAGAGTGCCATAGAACCATCCAAAGCTCCTTCATGATATCCTAGCCAAAATTTGATTCGAGATCCAGTGATCATGCGCTTAAATATAATTTAGTCGGAGATAAAGCCCCAAAGACGGTCCCTGCCGAAACTCAATGACAATGATTTAAATCTACGTGAAGCTAAAATAGCAGGAGAATTTGTGATAATGACTCTATAGCACGGATACGGAAAGCCTTCGTGTCATGATTGTCTTCCCTTGTTGCTTGATAGCGCAGTTCACCTCGACGCACCTGATCAGCCGATAGCTCTTGAAAACGGATAAACCGTGCATGAACGCAAGCATCAAGGCCCAATGTAGGACTATATCTTCACTGATCACATGCATCTCTCGCACCGACAGAATGAGGAAATTGAGTTGCCGATCGGAGAACTCCTGCTTCATAGAGTAGTTCACGAGACCCTCTGCAGCAGATGTAATATGATCAGATCCTAGATGTAATGAATGATAATTGCCGTGAAACAGTACCGCCAATACATCTCTGCACTCTGATATTACCAATGATGTAATAGCTTAAATTGTGAACAAACTCCTAATACTGGCCCAAGTGTTGAGAGGGTACAATCGACACATTATCAGCGGAAAACCAATTCCACTCCAGCGCGCTTCGCATGGACTCACAGCGCCGTTAATGAATATCAAGTATCCTTTCATTTGCGTTTCCGACAGTTATATGCTGAGTGTGGGTTCTGGATATTTGGATACACTTCTTCCTCACAAGTTCAATATCTAGAAACACTCGTTACACAGCAGTGTCCAGCAGCTATGACTTTCGAAACAGCCGACTCAACCCAGAGGACCAACCTAGACTATGCTGTTCAGCCACCCACTTCTCAGAACACATCAACCACTGAACCAGAGCGACTCGCTGCCCCTTCTACCAACGGGGCCTCCTCTCACGACATTTGGTTTTTCCCAAAAGAGATAAAGAATGATCTGAAAGACACTGAAGTTCCAGAAGCATTCATCGCCGAGGCTCTAGCTTGTGCTTGGGAGTATGCTCGATGTGTGATACCACACTTCACCAACTGGCCCCGCTACGTGGCTTTCACGCGGATCTTGGTGGTTGCAATCGTCGTGGAGTTTCGCGGCTCTCTCGTGGATGTGGTGGCTGGTGACAAGGTCTTGGGATATGACGTCGAAGAACTCATTGACACTCTCTTCGCTGGCACCGTCGGTCGAGATGCAATGGCTAGGGAGTTCCGCTCGTGGCTTCTAATCACGGGAGACAAGACAAGTCACAGACGCACCTCGGAGCTGTTCCATCGATATGTTGAGTCTCTGGCCTTTACGCCAAGAGATTGGTTTCGACTACGAGACTGTGATGCCCTGGCAAGGCTCACCATCGCAGGTACGTGAAACCCTCCGTTGCCTATGAACCGGATTTCGGAGCCTAGTTCTAAGGCTCCTCCAACGTACCCTATATACTGATATGTTGATAGCCGCATGGGCTTGCAATGATCTTGATGACATGTGGTTAAGTGAGGATGAATTTGAGATTCTCACCGAACTTTGTGACACGCTCTACGACTCCGTTGCTTTTATGAAGCATCGAGCTGAAGGAGAGACTCACAATACGTTCGCTTATGCTGGAGAAGAACTTCGAACAGAAAGTTTTCGCCGCTGCCGTGAGGTTTTATGGGCCCTAGATCTTGCTTGGGCTCGTTCTGATGGACACCGTTGCGTTATCAGCTTTTTGAGAGCCATTGGAGGCCCTATCCATATGAACATGCGACGGTACCGATTTGTGGAAGAGGATTTGACAATAGGTCGACCTGAGACGGAGCAAGTCGTAAGGGAGACTCGAGAGAACTACAAGCTCTGGAATAGAGTTGACATGATAAACAACTTGGAAAATAATCTCACGGACCACGCTCGATACAAAGTCGCACTAGCTCGAAGCAATACTTTGATGTTTCCTGGCCTCGCCGAGATGCTGCAGCGGTCGACTGATGGACGCTGTGACAAATGTCATTATCGTCTTTCCTATGGTGCTGAGACGGCTGGCCGCTTTGGGGGAGTCGAACTGTGCAATGTTTGCAGGGAGCGATGGAAGGTGTATCTTGAAGACTTCCCAAGCCGTGCCGCACGAATTTTCCCAGTGCTTTTGACACATTGGCCTTCTTCGATCGAGCCTGTCCATGAAGAGCAAACCTTAAATTGTGAGGAGGTGAGACTGTCAGTGTGATTTAAGATGACAGAAGAGAAGATTTTGAACGAGAAGCACCTGCATCGTTGAAGTGAGTTATGTCACGTGATAGACTTTACTACCTTTTGAACATAAGTTTTTGTCTATCGACATTAGATAAGGGGTAACTCCAGGAGAAAGTATAGCTATCAGGTCAAGTCTCTGTATTATCAGCTCTTTAATGAAAGATCAACCATATCGCATGACATAATGTGACCAGTCGAAGCGAAGCAGCGCAGCGGGGATCAGGTATTTAACCCTCGTTTATTCTTCCTTTCTCCTTTCGTCCTCGCAACTTGGAATTACCCCTCACCCCGAACTATGGCGCCCGTAACGGCACCTATGAACTTTCTAGTCCGAGATAGCTTGTACGATGACGAGAGACCGTATCTTCTCATCTACGAACCGCCGGCAGGTTTCCCAAAGCAGAATATCAAGCTGGAAAAGCACACCGACTTGAGAATAGAGGATATTCGAGTCTGCAAGGACCAACCTTCGTTGGACAAAAATGGGTTTCAGATCACCAAGTTTAGCAGCAAGATGTCTCGCGCTGATTTCGATAACGAGGAGTTGGTGAAGACAGTCTATCTTAAAGAGGTTGTAGATCATGTGCAAGCTATCTTTGGGGCTCAAAAAGTCCAGATATTTGAGTACGTGCTGAGGAAGAGACACGAGCAGTTCCCTATCTCAACTGGGGAGCCGTACGAATTCAATCAGCCCACCTCGATCGCTCATGTTGGTCAGTAGTTGAACCATACCGACACCCGCTCTAGACTGACAAGTACAGACACGACACATTCTTGGACTGAAGAGATGGTTAAGCGACTGAACCCTGCCACAGCCAATCAGTTACTCGAGAGTCGTGTGTTGTGTGTCAAGTTAGTTAAAGCCAGCTTAATACCAGTATGCATTCTAACAGCTCTAGTGTGTGGAAACCTCTTCGAGGTCCTGTTAGGGATTGGCCACTAGCCTTGTGTGATCCCTTGACTGTTGATACGCAAGATCTTCACCCTGGGGATCTGGTTTATGACGACTACGTAGTTGAGAATATGCAGCTACACTACGACGACAACCAAAACTGGTACTATATAAGTGACCAAATGCCTGATCAAGCGTGGGTATTTGTTCAATCGGATAGTAATAACCATAGGCCTGGTGTACCTCACTCAGCTTTTCCACTTCCAGAAGACGAAAATCCTCAAATGCCACGAGAAAGCGTAGAGACGAGGTGCCTTGTATATATATGATGCTGATAGTCTGTCATGAAATACAACTTGTGTCCCTGCCGTAGTTTTCAATGAGTGTGTCAATAATGAAACTCCATCCAAATACAAATAGCTTCATTATCTTTTCCAAATTACCAACGGCTCAACGTCCTACATTTGTAGAGCCTCTCGGGTAGGTAATCAAGTACAACAACTTCAGCCTGTCGTTAGCAATGCATCTCTGAAGCTTATGACAAATTGACAATGAAACTCACAAGCGCACCAAATCTTCTGTTTCCTAAAACTACTTCTTCTCAGCGCCCGAACTTTCACATTCTATCTTCCAGCTGTCGTGAGCGAAAAAGTTGCCAGCATTTCCAGCAAGCTCGAGGACCTCGCCCTTCTTGAAACCGAACCTTTTCATCTGTGATGGGTCAGGGTTCTGGTTTGGAAAGACTGCAAGCCACGGTCGCGCTTTCTGCTCGTTCTTTACGTCTACGATGGTTTCGGCAAGGTTTGGCGATCTCTGACTGTCTGACATGTTGGAGCTGTTTCGGATTCAGATCTTGAGGTGTTGAATATATCGCTTTCTTTGTGTACGAATACTTTGTGGGGGAAAGCATTCACTTCTTTGGGGTGTGCTGTTGAGTCTGACAAACATGTGGTTGCTGCCACTACTGAACAATAGCCTGATGTACCTTACCGAGACCGAGCGTACTAATCTGATTCGTGGGAAGTCCTTGCAGGAAATCTCGAAGGATTATCATGCATAGAATGCAGAAAGCCCCGCACTTCAGTTCCTAGCCACATATTTGACCTATCTCACTCTTTATCTGTACCCAATGAGGAACGGAGCTAAGAATTTGGGGACATGTGATCCTAATGTGGAATGCCATCACTGAAATTTATTGTCGTGGAATCGTAATTTACGCATAGATGTTACGCCACGTAGGAAAGAGGGTTTAAGGGTAGTCAGATTAGCGTGCTCTTACATTCGAGACTGCCGAAGGCGGTCTCAATTCATAAGCAAAGAGCTGTTATTGAGATTATGTGTAGCTTAGAACTCGAGCAGGCATTTTAGCATCTCGACCACAACGCTTGAGATAACTAACAGACAACACCATTTGGAAATATAATGAAGTTGTGGGTAGTCACAATCAATTACAGATCTGTTTAGCCAACTTACTGTTCCGGTCGTTGAGTGATAAGCTGTATAAGAAGTGGAAAAGATTGCCGAGAGTGGATGAGATAAGAAGAGTATTGGCGACATCAGGACTCGCGGAGGGCTGCTGGACTACAAACAAAGGTGTTGTATTTCTCATGCTAGGTATTATAAAAATATACACACTTTTCCTTCCTCGCATCAAATTTATAGATCCCTCTACAATCTGCAATATGTACAGTACCGAATGCTCTCTTTTCCCAAGAACTCTTCAAATATTTCACTTCCCCAAAATCGAAGAGAGTATTGATTTTATATATTCCATACCCTCTACTCTCAAAGGCTTGGTCTCCATGGCGCAAGGCTGGTCCTCGGAAAGGACGAAGTCCAGTGGCACATCGAACATATGCTTCTCCCACTTCGAAGCATTCCACAATCTTGGAATGCCCACGTTGGGGTCTACATCAGAAATAAAAGATATAATCATGCTACTCATCAGATCTGACAAACGAAAGTATGCCGGCGACTTGCTTTGGAAGGGACATGGCTCAAATCCAGTGCATAGCGTGTTGTGAAACATCACAGCTAGATCGGCAGCGTGGGTGGCACCCCGGCGTGGGTCCCACCCATACGGTATGGCATCGAATCGGCCACAGTATGTTGCGCTGAACTTGGAGAAGGCGTCACAGGTCAGTCTATGGGGTGCTACGTTCTCCATATCGCCTAAGATATAGGCAGCTTCAGTGAAGAAACGCCCCATTTCGTCTTTGTCAGTTTCTCCAGCCCATGAGGGTTGAACGAAGGGCGTATTGCTGCGTCTCGGCGTTGAAAGTTCAATCTCGCCAGTGGACAGAGGTAAGTATAGCTCGGTGAGTTGTCCTGCCACATTCAGTGGCAGATTGCGTTCCTCTGTTGCAGCAGTACTTAGAAAAATAGTTTATAGAACAACTCACAGATAAAGCGTTAGGAAAGGGGACTTACCAATCAAAAATGCCTTTACGCCCTCAAGAGAATCAAGGCCTTTGGGTGTATATCCACCACCTTCATTTGACGTAATTGTGCTCAAGATTGGCACCTTCACGAAATGATTCGCTTTTATTTCCAAGCTGCCGAATCCTCGAATAAAGTCACCGTCCACTACGGGATGTGTAAAAGCGCCCATGTAAGAAGCGTCGAAACCCCGACTATTGTTGAAGACGGCATTGAGTTCTTCGAACGGCAAACTCTGCAAACATACAAAAGGGTCTGAGGTTTGGCGACAGTCAGTTAAATAGAGGAGCTTGTCATATGCATCCTGTGCCGAAGGTGTGTGCGACCCTAGACTTGTCGTAGCTGGGCTGCCGCTGGTCATGATCACAGCACGGAAGAGGTGATCATCTCGTCCACCGTAAGCTGTAAGGTGTATTCCAACATTTTCGGCGCCCGAGCTGGCTCCCCACAGGGTGACTTTGTCTTTGTCTCCGCCGAAACCTTCAATGTTTTCCTGGACCCAATGCAGTGCGAGACGCTGGTCCCTCAAGCCCACATTCGTGTTTCTCGCGCCAATAACCTGACTACTCGACATAAATCCAAAGATTGATGAACGATAATTCAGGGTCACAGCAATTATTGGCTTGCCAATAGCAATTGACTGTGCAACAATCCAGGTGAGATTAAATCGTTGATCATTCGATCCCCCATGCTCGTAAGCTCCCCCGTATATCCATACCACGACAGGTAACTTCTTCTTTAGCCCTTGCAAATGTGGGCGAAAGACGTTGACTGTCAAGCAGTCTTCATCAAATGGTCTGGGAGTGTGCATGTCTCCATCCTAGGTCGCTATGTCAGAATTTGGTATCTTGGATGATCGACCATTAAGTTGCCAACGAAAGAGATCGGGTACGACTTACATAATATCCAACGCATTGCGGGCCAAAATCTGTCGCATTCATAGTGCCTTCCCAAGTTGTGTTGATGAAAGCTGGTGGAAGAAATCGAAGACTTCCGAGTGGGGGCTGGGCGTATGGAATTCCCAAGAAGTAGTCCTGAAAATATTTCGCGTTATGAATTCCAACATACGAACCATTGCGCGATTTAGCAATTGGTGATGCACTACTCTCACTGAGAAGCTCCTCTAAGTTTTTTTGCGTAGAACCTAACTTCCAGGTGGCATTGTGTTGAACTTTGAGGAATGTACCAAGCGTTATTACCGCCACAAGTGCAATAGCCAGAATGGTGAGAATCCATGAACAGAGATCCAAGGCTGGTCTGGTGATCTTTGTCCTGTTGCTCCGGGACTTGACCACTCCCGACTCAAGCTGACAGTCAAGGAAGGGCGTGTCTGGTGAGACCATCCTATAACCGAGAATGAATGGAACAGATGAGAGACAGAGCTGACCGAGGTGATCGTCTGTTTTTCCCTATCTGTGCTTCCATCTAAGGAAAGAGTGAGGAGTCCGGTTAAGAGAGGAAATAGCTCGATGGGAAGAATTATCGAAGCGCGGTCATTCAGCACTGGATAATTCCGCGGAGGATGCGTCTAGTTCACTTTATTAACAAGAGGGAACTGTTATTCATATTTCTTGGGACTCTCATTGTGACTGGGTTGTTGTCGTTTCATGCGCTAAACGAAGTAGAGTTCTGGCTCGCTTAGGAGGGGGAAGTCAGAATTGTTCCCTAAAAATAGCTGGGGGTGGCACAGCGCTGGAAGGAGTTCCAACCGGCTAGTGCATGTACTGCATTGTAGATCTCAGGATCGAAATGCGGCAGACACCCTAGCTGTCATAATGCAATTGATCTCAATCCGCATACCTTCTGCTTGTCAAACCCAAAGGACGCGCATTTCTGTGAAGACTTTTAGATCTCATAATTAGATCTTCATGGGCCGCATTTACGTAAGCTAGCCGCACGAGAGACGTTGATTGAGTGTTCGTTTCCACCTCTTTGGGTGTCGGGTCGAACACAAAGCGGACTTTTCAGGCCACAGGCCAATGACTGCCATTTCGAATTACGATCAACGACATAGCCTGATTCATCTTCATCGAATATGGCCAGACGAGCACCTCCAATTTGTGCTGCCATCTTGGTTACATTAATTTTATACACCACGGCACAACAAAGAGGGCATGCCATGGTTCCGTCTCTGTCAAGTGTTCGAAATAGCACTCTTGGGGTATGTTCAATCATTTAAGCCTTCTTGGATCGAAACTAAGTACGGAAGTTCGAGCTCATCCTCGCTGTATCAACGGGCGGTTCTTGGAGGCGCGATGGCCTTCTTGAAGCAGCTGAGTTGACAGGGTTTCATATTCAAATGCCCCAACAACCCACTTGGGCAGATCAAGATACACAGCAGTTCACGAGGCAGACCTCCCGAACTTCAGGCAAGAAGCTTACGCTCGGTGAGGCAGGGTGTTGGCTCGGCCATTTACATCTTCTGAAGTATATCGCGACCGCGAATCAAGACACCGCGTTAGTCCTTGAAGATGACGTCGATTGGGATGTTGCACTCAAGGACCAACTCGAGCTCGTCTCGCCACTGATCCGAACGTTCTCCGATACTGATCTTTCTACTTCGAAAGAAAACATGGAGCCGTATGGCACAGACTGGGACCTCCTCTGGCTGGGCCACTGTGGCGACATTATTCCTCGCTCCGGTGTACAGAGTATCTATGACACATCCCTTCCCGTAGACGGAATCTACACTGAAAGTGACGGAAGCCAGACTCGCTTTCCCCAGTTCACTCGAATGGTACACCGTTCCGTGTCCCCAATCTGCAGTTACGGCTACGCTGTCACAGGTCACGGTGCAATGCGAATATTGGCTCTTGTAAGCAGCGGGGTAGACGCGCAAGTCAGTGAGCAGTATCAATTCTGGTGTAAACATGGTAACTTGAAGTGTATAACGGTCAATCCCGAACTTTTCCATCATCACAAGCACGCTGGGACTTTTGCCAGTGAGATTGATGCAGTGGATGGCTGGAGGGAGGATAGTGATTTGGAGGCGCATAGTTATACGATCAATGTTCGGAACAGCGCACGGTGTCAAGCACAGGCTAGAAGAGGTGCACCTTGTAGTTGATTGTAGCAGTGATCAAGTGTTCTTAGAAATTAGTGATAGAACTCAAGACGAAGTTAATGACTAAGACCGTTGTAGTCAAAAATTGATTGGATAAATGCTTTGTCCGGCAGCAGATAGCAATAATCGTGAGAAAAGCTTGCGATAGTGTCTCGAGACATATAGAACACCAACGAAAGAGCGATTAGTTTTATTATTTGCACAGGCAACGATATTGAAGGTTCATTTCCTTATTTTGGGGTCCATTCAAAAGGAGAATTTCTCGGTACACAAGAAAACTTTCAACTACTAGACGAGAAAAAAGGGAAACAATTCATGGCAAGATACGATAAAGAAAAGTTAAGCGCCCACAGCACCCATCTCCTAATCTCTGAGTCGGTATGATAGTTTCTACTAGGTTGAAAGATTTGATCAAGGCTCGCGCTTGACGCGTTCTCCTGGGTCCCGCTTGATCCTCTCTTCTGGGACTCGCTTAATACGTTCCTCGGGCTCTCGCTTGACCCTCTCCTCTGGATTCCGCTTGATACGTTCCTCCGGCTCGCGCCTGATGCGCTCTTCGGGCTGGCGCTTGACGCGCTCTTCGGGTTCACGCTTGACTCTCTCCTCAGGCTCACGCTTCACTCTCTCTTCCGGCTCTCGCTTGACCCTTTCTTCTGGATCGCGCTTGACGCGCTCTTCAGGTTCACGCTTGATCCTCTCCTCTGGATCCCGCTTGATTCGTTCTTCCGGCTCACGTCGATTAAGTGCAATGACTCCGGGCTCTCTTTTCAGAGCGAGAGCTGGAGCACGCTCCAAGAGAAGCTCCACATCTTCAGGTATGGAAAGGGCAGGAGCTGCGACTGTAACAGCAATAGTGGCGAGCAAGATTGCAACAATCTCAGAGAAACGCATTTTGTCTCTTGATGCTGATACTGTTAGCTTTGAAAACAAGTTGTGCGTAGTAACTATCGCCGGTCTAGTACTTACTGTGTGTAAAACAGGGATTGGTCACTGACAGACGAAATTTGGGTTTGAGATGGACAAATTTGATTGAAGGCTGAAAGATGGACTTGGAATGTATCTCAGTTCACCCGCGAAGGAAGAACTTCTTATCCTGTATTTTTCCTGACTTGGTGCTAGACAAAAAAGAGATCGATCTCCCGCTGTTACCACAATGCACCCACGTTTTTTATAATCACTCCACCCGAATCTCTAGGATTACACTCCTTACCACAGCGTATGAATCCTTCCTCGAAAATAACGGATTATGTCGCATGCATTAGGCTGCAGTGAATTCTGGGTGTAGTTTCTGTGATGGAAATAGACATCCAAGCTCAAAGGTTTTGGTGATACCCCATCACCTAATTCTCGCTTACCTCGTTAGTTATGATTCAGGGGCTGAGCTTTGGCTCGGAGGATCAGAAATTATGTCTGTGCCTTAGCTGAACACTTGGCGACTCGCTCCTATTTGTCAACGGCGCGGGAAGCAAAATCCTGCATCTTTAAACAATAAGCCCTGAAAGCTCTCTTACAGAATGAGGATTCCAAGAAGACGCGTCGTGCTAGTTTAATAATGCATTGTTTCAATAGTCTGGTCAATGATGCCGAGAAATAGTAAGCACGGGAAAAGCCAGCCAGTAAAATTTATAGAAGTCCAACCCGTCTGATGCCCGCTAGACGCGCAGTATCCGTTATTGCGGAGGGTTGAGTTCAAAGCATGATAACACGGCATAGAGGGAATGTGAGGGAAAATGAGGCCGCGTGGATTTGTTTAAAATTTCCATGAAACGAAGGAACGAAGGATTGTTTTCAGAAATATCTTACAAGAATATTTTTAGAAGCGTGTACAACGATATTTCACCGGGAATGATACTGTTCATGCACTATAGCATGACACGCAAGAATCCTGAGGAAATGGGCATATCATGAGCGCATTATGTGAAATACTCACGATGAAGACATTTAAACAATTTCTCATCGAGATACGTTCTCAATCCAAAGTTTTTGTGGAATCATCGGCCCCACTTGTACTTAATTGATCACAGTCGAAAGTGCCCAAAGAGCCACTCTGTGTAAGAGAGCGAGTAATACTCCAATAAAGAATGGCAACCACTTTGCCCGTACCAAAAAGGAGAATACGTAAGTTATCACATCAGATTCACTTCCCTCACATTTTTAATTTCCCCGTGCAGTACTCTTATGTACCACCCTGGTATATTGTTTCCTTACAGCAGCTATTACATTTGGATATGCACCACTCAAGCCGATTTTGATCCAAAATGGCTTCTATCAAGGTTCTTGTCACGATCTTGATGCTTCCGAGGAATATCCTGAAGGGCAATCCTGCCCTGAACAAGTATTGAGGTGCGTAATCTAAGAATTGTGGTGAGCTGGCTCTGATTTTGACGTTCCAGGTTGGACTCAATGTTTACTATTGCAGCTGCTGCTACACATCTGGGTGCTCTCCCAGTAGGCAGCTTTCTTGATCGATTCGGGAGTAAAGCCACTGGCTACGCGGGGAGCGGGTTGCTAGCTCTCGGCGCTATCCTCTTCCCACGAGCATCTGTAAACCTCTTTGACGCACCGCTTGTGGGATATGTTTTCCTCGCTCTTGGTGGCCGCTTCGTCTTCACCTCATCTTTGCACCTGCATGGCTTGTTTCCAAAGCATTCCAACTTAGTGGGAGCATTTCTGGCTGGATCTTTTGACGGATCCTCGGCTGTGTTCCTTATCTTCAGCTATTTCCATGATAGTAGTAGAGTGTCCCTTGAGCACTTTTTCACGGCATATCTGTCCGTGCCAATCTTTGTGTCTTTGGTCCTATTTATTCTCATGCCGACACAAGTGACTCATGTTAGACTGGCATCCAAAGACGCATGTCATCTTGAAGCTGAGTCTGTTCGAGCCAGGAACATTTCCGAAAAGACAACTAGCATCTCATTGATAGATATTGGTAAAGAGGACCTCGGAGACGATGTCGCTTGTCTACTACCAGGCTACGAAAGCGAAGAAGACGCAGAGATCCAAGAAAAGGCGCAAGGAACAACTACCGAAGAGTACAAATTCATTCGATTATCTAGCGAATGGCCTCGGCTTCATCGTCGTGCAGCAATGCAACAGATGAAGACATCGTGGTTCTTCATCCCAGCAGCATTTACAGCTGTGCAAATCTTGCGGATCAACTATACCACCGCCACGATCCGACTTCAATATTCATATTTCTTATCCTCGAAAGCTGCAGCCGACTCATTGGCTGACCTTTACGGCTTCGCTCTCCCTCTAGGTTCACTGCTCAGCATTCCTGTCAGCGCTTGGGTTGTGGCACAAGGCAACATAGTATCAATCTGGCTCATCGTCGTTTCGTCAGGGACTCTCGTTGGATTGATTGGCTGCCTCCCGTGGGAACTCGCCGGAACGATAAACATCTGGTTGTCAGTAATTTACGCGCCAATGTTTATCGCCGCATTGATAGACTATATCAAATGTGTCTTCGGACTGGCGACCATGGGTACAATCTTTGGGTCTTTCTTGTTCGTATCCGGTATCGTTGGTCTAATCCAAGGCCCTCTGGAAGATCTTACTGCGGTCCATTTCGAGAACAACCCACTCCCTATCAACATGGTCATGACTTCGCTCACGCTTCTACTCGGAATAAGTCTTACGTTATTCATTTTTTGCAACACGACGAGGAAAGCCCGATCGACACAGGTCGTCTCAACTGCATAGATGGATGAGTTATCTGGGTATGGCAGAGAGCGATAATTGCACGTACATGTTCAACCATGTTTAGAAAGTGTGAGGGAAGCTAGGCAACAATATATAGATTGGACGCCTTGATAGAGTCCTACTACTACTGACTGAACTCTTGCGGCCTCAACTTTATCATCTCAGACCTGTGTTGCGATAATTCACAGTGGGCCCCGTCTTCATTGTCTCCGTACAAAAACACACTATTCAGGCTAAGGAGCGCCCCTAAGCGAAAATTCCAGGCTCACCAATGCCCCAAACTCAGGGCACGGCTGCTGGACGTTAACGCTGCTGAGTACCCCAGGCTTAGAAAGTGTGTTTAACACATCTTAGAGGATATGGTGTTCATCTTGAATAGTAGTATGCACTGAGTATGGTCACGTAAAACAGCACAACATTTTCATAGGTTGAATTTATCACTCCTTAATGATCGTGAACATCTAGGGTTCTCTTTGATGCAGCGTCTCCAACACACTCCTTCGCGGGGCTTTAAGCTAAGCTGGCGAGGAGTAGGAAGGCTGAGTTTTTGGATCTTTTGGCGAGGCTAAGGAAGGCTAGTATATATTTTAGCGAAGAGTAGGAAAGTTAAGCAAGCTAGCTTTAAATGCGATTTTTAAGAATTTAAACGAAATTAAAGTGCGAGTTTAATTTCCGAATTAGCTACTTTTTTGTTTGGTTGAGTCAGCTTGGTTCCCCCTTTCAGAGGCGAAAGAAAATGCGAATTGCGCAAAGCGCACAAAACGCGCCAGATGCGCGAACACTTCCTCTAAAGTCTCAGACGATAATTCAGCCCACTAAATTCCACTTCCGTCTTTGGACCTGAGCAGTCGCTGCCCTAACCTGAGCCGAGCCCAGAGCCCCTGAGCACGCTAATGAGTCAGCTGGATTTTGCTCAGGGGATCCTTTCCAGCCCCCGCCGTGAATCGGCTATAGTTTCCATGTTATTTATATCTGGAATTATGCAGATCCCGGTCGCCTGCCCGTAGCAGAGCCACCTCTCCAAGCTAAGATACGGTGACCGTTTTCGTTCCCTTATCACAGTTATCAATGGTCCCTGGAGCCGGTTCAGGCCCCTCGTCACGTGACCTATAAGCAGAGGGAGGCATCCTTAACTCACCCTTAACGATTTATATATAAGAATATATATTAACTTCTCTTTGCCGAGCCCTAAGAATTGATATATTCGTGTTATAACAGCTGTTTCTTCGCTGCCACAGCCATTGCGGACCTTTGAGTGGCTCCTCGTCCTGTTAGAATATCAACATTTGAGTTTTTATAATGTGGCTGTGGGAACACAACACTTGTATTGCTACTCGTGTTGACACGGGGTCTTAGCAATTGGGCAAATAACAGTAGACACAAGCAAGTTCATAAGTCCATCCTTATATGTTCACAACTCCGAGACTCGGATCCGAATTTATAAGTCACACGCAAGTAGCTTTTTGAAGTGATGGACTGGGAGGCTCGTCAACTCTCCTTCTCTTGTAGATTTCCCTAATACATCTGAATACAGCAGTCCAGTGGGAGTCCAATTCTGATTTATAAGCATGAAATGCCAACTCGTGATAGTGGACGGCAAGTGTAAAACTATGGCCCTATCAATCCTCGGTATTACACATATACTAAACCAATATAAAACTACACTCTATGCCCTAAAATTTATTTGATTTCTAAGATATAAAGATTCCTCCGTATATACCGCAATAACCCCTTTCGTTTAATAATACATAAAACAACCAGTACTCATGATCTAAATCTTTTATACAAAGTTTGAAGTATTTTCAAACTCTTGATAGAAGTGCTTAACAGCCAACAAAATGCTATTTACACTCACCTTCACCCACTTTACATCTTTCCTCGGTCCCTGTGCAAAAGGGGAATGGGATCCCTTCCTCTCGGCATCTGATCCGGAAGTGCACTGGTTTATTGGCGATCCTGATCTGAATAGTAAATACTCTATAGGAGTTTACGTGCGTTTCCCCTCTAATTACCTTAAGAGATATTTGCTGGGCAAGAGCTAAAATCGGAAACAGAATGTCGAGTCCTAGGAGGAGAAAATCAGGGCTCCATTACCTAATGTGTTAGCAACGCCTCTACGGGTGGAGATCGATGAGATGGATATAGTGGGTTTAAAGGCGATTGTTAAGTATAGTGGGTATGCGACGTTAAAGAATGGGAAACCTTATAATAATAAGTGGGTTTCCGGTCTCGTGCTATTTCGGTTCATTGCGCTATGAGAAAATTAGTAAAAGGACGAGAATGACAGGCTGATAGGGAATGAGCAGGTTTTGCTGGATTTTAATCTTCGATGTGGAGACGGGGAAGGTAGTAAAGATTAGGGAGTATCTCAATACTGCGCTTGTGAAGGAGGCTGCTGAGGGTTGGAGATTGGGAGGTTGATTGAGAAGGACTACATGGAAGTTGGACAATAGGGATATTGATGTAGCTGTAGGAGGAAGGAGATATGTGTGAATCTATATTTACCTGGTTCGCGGACCGGGACTTGTACTTCAGTAGATTGATTATGCCTGCGTTTCTTCAAGTCCAAGCTTCTTCTTAAAACAAAGCTACAGCTTTATTTTCTATGTTATTCTGTTAAACTAAAACTATATGGCTACACCTGCCTTGGATAATATTTTTTTTAGCGATGGAGTCGGCGGAGATACCTTCAAGCAGATGTAGGCTTATCAGGTATTTGTTCCCAGTGCGGGGATTTCGGGTCAGTTCGAGTTCGGGTTCTGCTTTGGCTTTGTGCTTCCAAGGTGTATCCTTAACAGTGCAAGTACTGCTCTCAAGTATCCCTAAATAGACGCTACCGATTTCTAGATGCTAGCTTCTATCATGTAAGTAACGAAAAATATGGGTAGCTTGTAGCATGGAATTTTGCTAGTCAATGTAACTAAAATATACAAACCAATGTCTCTAATCCCTTCCCTATTCAATCAAGAAACCTTCCTAGACCCTCATCCATAAGCTCAGAACCCCTGTTGCATACTCCGCGATCTCTGATGACCCAAGCTTCGACTCCCCGTATACACGGTCTACAAAGCTAATAGGCACCTCAGCGACAGAGTATCCCATTGCCTTCGCTAATACCATAAGTTCCATCTGGAACACATACCCTTTGCTTTGCACCTTCGTGATAACCTTTTCCAACACGTCCTTTTTGTATAACCTGAAGCTGCCAGTGAGGTCACTTACACCTGGACGGAGTACAGTATCCGCGAAGATGTTTGCACCTTTTGAGACAAGCTTCCTCTTTAGATCCCAGCCGTAGACGCCTCCATGCTTTCCAGAATATCTTGTACCGGTCACAATGTCATAGTCTTTCGTCGATTGAACTCGAATCATATCAGGTATGAACTTGGGGTGATGGCTAAAATCGGCGTCCATGATGATCACAAAATTTCCTGTAGCGAATTGGACTAAGAATAAGAGGTTAAATCAATGCAGAATAGCCTTCATGTGGGATTCTCTTACGACCGTGAACGTACGCGGTGCCCAGTCCAAGCTTCCCCGAACGCTGCTTGAGGATGATCCGGTTGGGAAATGCCGTCTGCAGTTGTCTTGCAATTTCAGCGGTATTGTCTGGACTGGCATCATCGACAATGATGATTTCGTATTCAAAACCACTATATGCTGTCAGATATTATGATTTTGTTAGATCTTTGACAGATCGCATATCATACTTCTTCGTGAAGCTGTCGTTGAGCAGCCAGACAATAATGGGCAGGTTCTTCCTCTCGTTGTAGGTCGGTAAAATGACGGAATATTTGTTTCTAGGAGCCATTGGTTTGGGTTGCTGTGAAATGAAGTCGACTGCGAGGGGTTGAAGTCGATGCCCGCGAGGGATTGAAGTCGATGCCTGCGAGGGGTTGAAGCTGAAAACAGTAGAAAGTCTACTGAAGGACGCGTTCAGGACCGACGCGCCAAACTGCGGCAGGTTGTTCCAACACCCTGTTCATATATCACATGATCTAGCGAGGAAAAGATAACGCGAAGTGAAAACGATAGATGCCTGAGGCTGAAGTGCTAGCTACTCCGTCGGTTCCCTCGCTACTCTCACACCTCACTGATTCTACATCACTTTCTCCCACACTTCCCCTTCTCGGTGTTCCCCCTGTGAAGTCCCTTCCACTGGCGTCAATGATCTTCGAACCCTTTTTCGGTCTTTGATCTTCGTCTTCGCTGTCAATGAATTCGGCCTTTTCAACTTTTGTCTAAGTCGCTTCATTTTTCATTACCATCTATATCTTCATCTCACTAACCTCGACTCCCTCTTCCGTGTCGGGTCCCTCTGGGCCTCTTCCGCTCGGTCATCGTTTAGGCCGTTGATCTCACTAAGGTCAATGTCAATGACATGGAAATAATTTTCAATCTTCCCAGGAATTTGAGAGCCTTCTAAGTTGGCGAAAAGATATTTGATAACTTTGATTAGCATCTCGACGTCTGGACCGGCGTAATGAGCTTGCGCGAGCAGCTCATCGTCTTCGGCATACAGAATCGCGAACAAGTTCCCCAGACTCAAGCCCAGATTCTCAAGCTTCAGAGCCGCCCTTATCCTTCGAAACCAAAGGAGAGGACGGCGTTCCGTCGTTGGCATAAGTGGAAGTAAGTGTTCAAAGCCGACAGACACTAATCCTGCATATACTCCTAGCCAATCGATGTTGTATGATGACCATTCGAACCATTCGACAATAGGTCCTTCATTCGTGATGTAAGATTCAAGCTCCTGCCCAAGTTCCTTCCTTGTCGCCGTTCGTTTTCCGTTGCCTCGAGCTTCTGTTTCGTCAGCGTCGCCGTAGAATTTGCTGAACACAAGATTATTCACAAGTGTTCCTGCATTTGCCTCGAATAGTTCCCTTTTTGTGATTTCATGATTAATGATTGTTGGTGGAATGATCCATTGTCCATTCGCATTTGCAATGGCAATTTGAAATACGTTCAAATGGGTTATTGAGCGACCTAAATTGCATGCCTCAATATCGCAAATAGCGACGTTTTTCGGCAGCTGTGCCCATGTGTGCATTGATTCGGCTATCGAGGAAGATTTCCAACGTGATACCTGCCCGTCTCTGTGAAGAAGAACACGCCGGAAGCGCTGCTTTTCGACTTCTGTGTTTTCTTGGCGCTGTTTGTTCAGATTACGCATTTCAGCGTGTTTTTTGCAGTGGAGGAGGCCATTTACTCGAGGACGAGGACAAGGAGTACTAGTTATATGCTGCAGCCAGCTGCAGAACCCACTCTGCCCTAAGGCAAGTCTCTTCTTCGATAGCACGCTGGAGCAAACTGGTCGATGGTCAGGATATTCTGTCTTGAGTACCGGCTTGATACAACAGTGGCAGCGCACAAATCGGCAAAGGTGGATAGCATCATTCATGAGCCGTCTTCGACAGTTTGGGCAACGTATCATGTTACACTCATGTTGATGTCGAGTGAATTCGCTCTCCCGGATGCCACTTTTGCCGCATTTCCAACAGTACTTCTTTCCGCACTCCTGTTGCAAGTGTTGAAGGAATTCTTTCTTCAGGATATTGCCTTTCCTGCACTGCCAACACCTTTTTACTTCACACTTAAGTTGGTGCTCCGGAAAGTCCTTCTCCAAGAGAGACTTTTCACAACTAGAGCACACTTTCCTGCCACATTCGTGAAGATCACCAGCCAATACTCTGCGCGAATATTTCCTGCACACCTTGAGTTTGCACCCAGCGATATGCTCATTAAGCCGTTCTATCTGAATGGATTTTGAGCATCTTGGACACCGCGACGCCTGAGGACCGAGACAGTTGTGTGTTGTACTGCCTAACGGGTTTGATCTGCCATATTTATTACAACGAACAAATTTACAGTCTTCGCGATGTGACTTAAGTTGATCAGGTGGTAGTGACTTGAAGCAATTAGGGTATTGCTTTTTAGCGATATGGTGTTTCTTCGGACAATCATGGGTTATGTCCAAAGGTATTCCCTTCTTGCAAGTGGGGCACTTTCTGTACTTGCAGTATCTGCTGTGTGTATCGATCTCTTCTGCCAGAACTTCTTTACAGCATTTTCTGCACCGCAGCTTAGGCCTCGGACATTTATGAAATGTATCTGGAGGTATTCCGGTCTTGCAGATAGAGCATTTTTTAAACTTGCATACCTCACTATGCTCATCAATTTTGTCGAATGGGAACAGTTTCCCGCATTGCCGACATTTTTGCTTACGGAGTCGTGGTGGTGGCTTTTTGGGACAATCATGTCTTTGACCTGGCCCCTTCTACGTTAAAAAAAAATTCCGCCTTACGAGATTAAGATGTATTTTTGAAAGAGGTCTTATGCGGGCTTTCAGGAACCTGTTTTGGTCCCCCTATAAATAATTAAGTAGAGTTTGACAACTTTCGTACTGTAGAGCTGAGCAGTACACAATAATGATTGGCCACTGAGAGGGAGAACAGGGACGTGACTGAGCAGCCTGAGCAGAGGGTGAGGCGAGGGTGAGTAGCGCCTGAGCAAAGCGGCGACGCTGATTAACCGAGATGGGAGCGAAAAGACAAAATTGTCGTCTGAGACTTCCTGTTAAAAAGATCAGGCAGGACAACAGCGATCGAATAAGATCCCATTGTTCCTAAAGAATGGGCATCGAGTTTGTCGGAATTGTTAAAGGGCGGGAGAGGTTAGAGGCCATATAGGTAAATTTAGAAAAATGATAATTACTACTTCATCGTACCATTCACTCTAGTAAGCATAAATATGGCATCAATAAAGCCACCATATTTAAGAATAGCAAGGTGGGATTACAGCAAGTTTGAAGTAGCGAGTGAATTGTTATATATTCGTAGTGATTGAAGCTTTGCGAAATTCAATAATGATTGAGTGTCTCATATTTTCCGTCATCATTGAGCTATCCGTGTGACATGACCGAGCTTGACACCAAAAATCTTCCGCAGCGCAAGAGCCGACTATCAGCAGCAACCAGCACAGTCTCCGCTACAGAACTGTATAGAAGTCAGTAACTTGTTGAAGCGCTGTTGCGAATAAGTTTAGAGTATGCTTACAGTGGGGCAACCGCATCCAGGAGGGTCCTCGCAACAATCCTGACGTTTCTCGAGCGACAAGGCTTGAAGTGGATTCGGAGAAGAGCGTTTGGCTTCGTCCGAGGAGGCAGCAAGAGCCATGGAGGCCATGAGAGTAACGAGGATAGCTGCAAAGCGCATTTTGTTGATTTTCGATCCTTGAAGTTCAAAGAGATGTGATTGTGAGGAAGATGGATTTGGAATTTGTAAGTTGCAAACACTGAGCCCTTTATATACTTCATCTCGACGATTCTGTGCCTCGAATCCTTCATGCCTACGTATTGCTTCAAACAAGTAGCATGTTGAGGCCTGTGGTGTAAGGTGAGGAAAATGGAGATAGTGGTCTACCGACGTTTGGATGCGCCCGGACAGAAGTCAGTGCAAGTTTGAAGCAATTTTGCTAAATGCGAATTTATCCGTATTACGAGTAGCCCAATCGTTCTGTCGTTATCGCAATGTATCGCTTGTGTGCAACTCTTTCCCAGAAGCATCGTCAGCTTATGGACTATTCAATAATGAGGTTCACTGCTTGCAGGTATCCCAAAAGATTTATCTGGGGAAGATCATCCTATACTAGGAATAACACCCCACCTGTCAGCTAACACTGACAGGGCTCACCTTCGAATACGAGGGATCCTCAGGGTCACATGTATTGTTCGCATTGTATTGGCAAATCGCTATTCGCTATCAGAGGCGATGTGATTCGGTGCTTATGTTTTATGGGCCCCCTCGCCGTGGGAGTGCGTTAATGCGGTAAATTTTCAATTGGTGACTTACATTATAAGTTTGGAACCGAGGTTCTTGTGCCTGTCAGTTTCAGGCGCCAGTATACTCAATTCACGTAAGATAATTCTCTACCAACCGGACTTCCTTGGATCTGACTAGCATTTGACTCCCCTAAGCTAATGATCCCTGAATTCTACGTTCCTTTTGTCTCTACTACTTCTCCACGACGACGGGAGTATAGTACTGGCAGACAAATTTCTACCAGCTACCTATCGCCGCGTATATTCCATCATCACTTGAGCATTGGCTGACACGCAATTATAGTGCTTCTTAGTTGAGTAGGGTAATTTCTAATGAAAAAATGACACTTGACTTGGGGAAAAAGTTCGCAACAGCATCCATGTCCTAAGAAAAGCGATACCAAGATGAAAGTACATCGATGGAAATATGGAAACGGGGAAAATAAAAACTAGTCCAAAGTTGAACATATGCGATTTGGGATGTGTGTCCAAAACAGGCTAAACATCTGTCAACTTGTTACGCACCTATGCATACTTGGAATTGCTAGAACAGTTGCAGATACGAGACGGTCTCTACGATCTTCGATGGAGGTAAGGAGATAGCGTTATCAGGATCAAGCTGAATAAGGACATGAAAGCTTACGGAAGAAAGAGCTTGGTCAAGATACGCGTATTCCTTGGAGCGAATTTAGTTATCTTGAGCAAGTGGAAGCTGGCACGAAGAGTTAAATTTTGAAATCCGAGATCGGCTTTACAGAAATTACTAAATTGCAGGTCTTAATACTTTCGGTTGTTAGGACGCAGCAGACGGTTGATATCCAAGTCGTTCGTCGCTCAAACCTTGCTATAACCTTCATTTATTGTTAGATCAGTTGTGTCCGGGAAACCTGAAAGCTTTTAGTACAGGAGATTGGAAGTTGTAGTTGGGAGGGAGGAAGGCTGGAGAGATGAAAGAATGTTTTATAGAGAACGGTAATATGAGCCTTCGAAACACACCTTCGGCCAAGAGAGTGTAGTAAGAGAGAAGTCAGGAAGAAATTAACATTGCAAGAAATCATGACTAAGAGCGGAACAAAGTTAAGCGAGGCCGACGCTGAACCCAGTCCCTTCTCATCCTTTGCACGCTCCAACCATAGAACCTCACTATGTGCACCTGAAAATGCGGACATCCCTCCGTAGGTCTTGTAATGCCTGTGTAAAGGCGAAACATCGTTGCGACCTCCAAATACCCCAATGCTCGCGATGCATGAAGAGAAAATCGCGCTGTCTCTACACGAATGAACCAGCACCTTCGAGACCACATGATACCTCCACGGGAACGTCAGGAACTCGCAAGCTTGCGCTCGAGAACGAATTCGATGTGTCTTCCGCTACCGGAAGAAATGTTAGAGTGACGCCTAGGCGGTTTGAGAGCTTGGTACGGCTGGAGAATCCATCGAATGAGTATTTAGATCCATTTTCTGTCTACCCCGCGACGAGGCTTCCTCGGACACATGTTCAACGTCTCATCCATCATTGTAAGTCTTTCTCCATCGTTATCGAGAACAAGCAAACTAAAACTACTAGTCTTATCAAACATCGCTTTCCAATACTACCCTCTGGACTTGAATGCAGATTCAAATCCATTTCTAGTCTCGTGGTGGCCGCTGGCCCTTCAAGATCCAGCCCTTTTCCATGTCTCGCTGCAGACGGCATCCCTAGATGAAGAAGTGCGGGCTCAAAAAGGGTTTCCAATCTCAGAGCTTCTTATGGTTGATTCTGTGTCTCTGGTGAGACGCAAAATTGAAGATTCTTCCTTGGCATTCCAGGATGAAACGCTGAACTCTGTTGTTACCTTAGCAGCAATTGAAGTGAGGATGTATTCCCGGATGTGGCTTTGACTCTGGACTGCTAACGTTCATAGCACGGAAAGGGACACATCCAAGCGAGCAGAATGCACATTGACGGAGTCAAGCGAATAGTTGATGTCAGAGGCGGAATTGACAAGGTTAAGTGTTCAAGTCCGCTTACGGCACGAATGGTTTTATGGTGAGCTTTGAACTCCTGAGGTTAGAATGAAGTGCTAAACAGTTCATGTTAGGGTGTCTCTACTGGTCACGGGAACTCCTCAATTCCAAACTCAGGACGATTCTGGGGATAGAACTGGGATTGGCCCAATACCGCAGTGGCATCTTGCTTCGAAGGATACACCTTCCCAACAACTGACTCTGGATCACCTTGATATCAACCCTGTCATGAGCAACATTTTGAGCCATCTCCGCAACATATTTCACGATCCCCACCTTTCAAATTTGACAACTACTGAGCTACATGATCTGACATGCTACGTCGTGCATAAGCTCCTGCTATTACCTCCATTCTCGACTGTGGATACAAAGCAGTCATCTACTTCGGAATGTCTTCGATACGCATTAGCGCTTTACATGCTGATTATTCATGGAACGACATACTACTCTCACGTGGACATAGAGAATGCCATCATGGTCCAGTTGAAAACCAATCTCAAGACATTGATCTGGACAAACGACTTCGACTCGCTCAAACTATGGTTCATCTCCATCGGTATGGCAGCTGCAGGGGATACAGCGGACCACCAATGGTTCCTCGACCAAGCTTGCATAGCCACAACAGCTCTCGGTCTACAAGTATGGGATGATGTCCTTCTTCGACTGCAGAGCATTCTTTGGATCAGGATGCAACAAGGAGCTTTGTTTCAGCAGAGGTGGGAGGAAGTCTTGATATCCCTGAAGAATTAAATGCCAGCTATTGGCACGTCGCATTCCGATTCCCTGACCGCAGATGGAATCTGAAGTATGCTCGAGGTCTATCTCTCCCAGAAGCATGATTTGTGATTCGGAGTCTAGAACTAAATAGGACTAGACTCCGGATGCTGACCTCCACCGCATAAGCGAGTGTTCTCCCGAGTCGGCTCATCTTGAGGATTGGGCCGTGCAATCGGAGTCTAGTCCGCAATGGGACACTGTATTCCCATCTATTGCACCCAAGAAAGATACATGGAGTAAAAAGGCATGCCAAAGATGGGTCTCTGCGAGAAAAGATCAATCGGAAATCTCGGAACCGTATCCACTCATCCCTTCCCAGTGCCCAAGCCGTGGCCACTCATGGGCCGACTTTCTCGATTAATTTGGTCGAGCTGCTAGAAATTCAAATCAGCAGCAAATCTCTAGACTATTCTCATACTCAATAAGAGGCTCTCACTTCCCAGGTCTTTCGCTCTGATCGGTGGATGACTTTATGCTTTCGGACGAAGCCATGGATACTACCATCATGGAAGGGAACACGACGAGATCTACGAACAATGGACCTCACCTTGTTCAGTTTAGCAAGGTGCCTGACTTTCTGTCGATGTATTTTCCCGATTGGAATGGCTGGCAACTGGTCATCACGATCTTTCTTATCCTGATTGCCTACGACCAATGTACGTCCTTCGAGATTCTGGACGACGACCTCTTCTGACCAGCGTCTAGTCTCCTATATTAAAAACAAGGGCTCAATAGTAGGACCTATGTTCAAGATTCCATTTATGGGACCCTTCATATCAGCTCTCTACCCAAAATTCGAAGAGTACCTGGCTCAATGGGCAAGTGGTCCACTCAGCTGCATTTCGGTATTCCACAAGTAAGGCCTTTCATGGCGCCGTTGAGGTTCTACAGATGATTAGCAGTGCTGACATTTTATTTCATAGATTTGTCGTCCTAGCGTCAGACCGCGACATCGCACACAAAGTCTTCAAATCACCAACATACGCCGAACCCTGCCTAGTTCCAATCGCCAAAGACATTATAGGTACATCAGCATGGGTGTTCCTGACTGGGAAAGTTCATGCCGAATATCGCAGAGGCTTGACTGGTCTGTTCACCAATAAAGCTCTGTCGGTTTACCTACCCGTCCAAGAAAAAGTCTACACTGACTACTTCGACAAATTCGTCGCTGCCAGCAAAGCCAACGGACTGAAACCAATGGGATTCATGGGGCACTTCAGAGAGATCAACTGTGCGTTGTCGTGTCGGACTTTCTTTGGAGATTACATCTCTCAAGATGCTGTAACGCGAATTGCTGATGATTTTTACCTGGTCACTGCTGCGCTTGAGCTAGTCAACGTTCCTTTCTCCATCCATGTACCGTTCACGAAGACTTGGCGAGGAAAACGAATCGCAGATACCGTTCTAGCTGAGTTCACCAAGTGTGCTGCTGCTTGCAAAGCGAATATGGAGTCCGGCGCAGAGCCAACCTGCATAGTCGACGAATGGGTTCTACACATGATGGAATCGAAGAACTACAACTCCAGAATCGCTGCAGGGGAAGAAGGAGTCGAGAAACCAACAAACCTCATCCGCGAATTCACCAACGAAGAGATCGGGCAAACGATGTTCACCTTCCTCTTTGCATCCCAAGATGCATCCAGCAGCGCCACAACCTGGCTCTTCCAAATCCTCGCCCAGCGACCCGACGTCTTGGGACGCGTCCGAGAGGAAAACCTAGCTGTCCGCAACGGGGATCGAAACCGACCCTTCAAGCTCTCCATGTTCGAATCCATGACCTACACCAACGCCGTCATCAAAGAACTGCTCCGCTACCGACCACCCGTAATCTTCGTCCCCTACCTCGCCAAGAAGAGTTTCCCGCTCACGTCAACCTACACCGTACCTAAAGGCGCCATGGTCATCCCATCCTGCTACCCTGCGCTACATGACGCAGAGGCCTACCCGAATCCCGATGTGTTCGACCCCGAACGTTGGATTACTGGGGATGCGGAGTCGAAGACGAAGAATTGGCTGGTTTTTGGGGCGGGGCCGCATGATTGTCTGGCGAGGAAGTATGTCCCGCTTACGATGGCGGCGATGATTGGGAAGGCGGCGTTGGAGGTCGATTGGGTGCATCATGCTACGAGGAGGTCGGAGGAGATTCGGGTTTTTGCTACGTTGTTTCCTATGGTATGTTGAGTTTCCGTGGCAGGATATTGATATATCTTTGGATGCTAATGTTTCGCAGGATGAGTGTCCGCTTGTTTTCACGACGCGGATGTAATATGAAGCTACCTTCTCGTTGGGCAACATGATGGCAGAGGCGAAAGCTGGGTTGTCTCTTGTAGACGCGAGAAACATTCGATTTCACGATATTGGACTCAGGGTTTTGATCTGGTCGTAGACGTGTATAATAAATAGAAATCTCGTCAGAGATATTTTGAATTGCTTCCCTTTGGATGGTATCACAGCCTGGGACTCATTATTTAGATCACTAAAGTAACAATGCTGCTTACAAGATTTCATCCATATACCCGGAGACAACTGTTAGTCGTTCTAACATGCTTCTCGAGCATATTGATTCCATATTCTGCGCTTGCCCATCGTCCCGAAGCCAATGTTGTCGCTTTGCACCGATCCATACTTGCAGCTGAAATCGTTGTCTTCGAACACAGACTTGCATATGAGGACGTAATTAGCCAAAGAAAACATTATAAATATCATCTGTCTGGTATTGAACTATAGTCATCATACATCCATCATTTTGAACATTTTCCACTTCCCCCACCTCAACCTAAACCCTCTGCTCAACCTGCTCAACAGCCAACTCTTTCTCCAACCCACCCTCATTCAATCCCTGTCTAATAACCTCCTCCTCCTCGGCCAACTCCTGCCACACAATCGCGTGCGCCTGGCTAGCCTTCAACCGCCTATCAAACAACCGATCGATACCCTCGAGCGGAATATTCTTCGTCTCAGGGATCAGGAAATACACAAACACAGCCGAGCACAGCATCAGTGCAGCAAAGAAGAAATACACGCCGTAGCCCATCGAGGTGAACATCTGCGGCGTGAAGCGCGCGACGAGGAAGTTCCAGAACCAGTTGTTGGCTGCGGCGAAGGCTTGCGCGAGGGTTCGGACGTTTTGGTCGAACATTTCGGAGTTGAGGACCCAGGGCGTGGGGTTCCATGTTGGGGAGTAGAATGCGGTCCCTGGGTTCTGTTAGCTGGATGCACTTGGGAGGGGAGAGCGAAGGGAGACTTACAGAGGTAGAAGAAGAAAATGGCTGAGACGCCAGATGGAGGAAGACTGGTGGTGGGGTGCTCGGCTGGTTTCGCGGCTGCGATGTAGCCGCCGACGTACCACAAGCAGAGACTGCCTCCAATGGCACCGATCATCAAGAGCTTGCGTCGTCCATATTGATCGATCAAGAAGGTGAGGTAGATCAAAGTGAAAACTGTCTTAACGACACCGAAGAGACCAGTGGTGAAAAGCGAGGTGTTGGTTCCAGTGATACCAATGGACTTGAACACAGTGGGACTATAGTAATTGATAGCGTTGATACCCGAAGTATTCTGCCAGAAGAACAATGAACCGCCGAGGAAGAATCGCCATTGGATAGCCTTGTTGGATGCCAAGATCTTGAATGGTTGCCAGAAGCCGAGACCGCCAGCAGCCATCTGTCGCTCGATGTTTTGGTCGATCATGTAAACTTCTTCCTTGATATACATATCATTCTCGGGCAGATTTCTGATCCAGCAGAGGTTCTTGATGGCCTTCTCGCGTTTGCCCTTGGTCATCAACCATCTAGGAGATTCGTGGAGCCAGAAGGCGCCAAGGAAGAGCAGGCCGGATGGGATAAGTTGGATGGCGAAGGGGATGATCCATTGACTGTGACCAGGCTTAACATGAAGACTGACTCCGTACTAGGGAATCATTAGCGTCGAAGTGAAAGAGCATGTAGATGTTAGACTTACGTTGATCCAAAAGCCGACCAACCCACCAATCTGCCATCCAAGTTCGAACATGCAGACGAGACGTCCTCGGATAGCTGGAGGCGAGATCTCAGAGATATAGATAGGCGCCAAGTTACTAGCTCCACCAACACCCAGACCTGCAAGTACACGCCCGGCATAGATAAGACCCAATCCTCTCTCGCCGTTCGCTCCAAGCATGAGACCCGAGCCAAGGACGAAGATAGCAGCGAAGACAGCGAGACCGGATGTTCGTCCCATGAAGAAGGCGGCAACATAGGCAAAGATGGCACCAAAGAAAGCACCAGCTTGATAGCAAGAGACGATATTGGCGTTGAGGAGGTTGACAGCAGCTGTTGAGAGGTCTTCGAAATGAAACTCCTCCTTGAATGACTTCAGAGCCAAAGTGGTACCAATGAAAGCACTGTCGTAGCTATTCCAATTGATTAGTTCCCACCTTCGCAACATCATGAAGTCTACTTACCCAATCATGATAGCAGCTGAACCTGCGAGAGCAGCGCAAGCATACACACGCCAGTTGTAGACATTGTTCGGCGTCGGCCGATCCTCGACCTTGGTAAAGAGACCCATCTTGTCTTCTTGTCTTGGTTACGATTCAAGATGGAAGAAGGAGGAGAAGGAGGAGAAGGTTGTCAA
Organism: Mollisia scopiformis; assembly: GCF_001500285.1. Taxonomy (NCBI): domain Eukaryota; kingdom Fungi; phylum Ascomycota; class Leotiomycetes; order Helotiales; family Mollisiaceae; genus Mollisia; species Mollisia scopiformis. The sequence goes on from NW_017263591.1 coordinate 1,056,902, forward strand.
AATGCTTTGACCTGTCGATCCCCAAGAACTTGGAATATGTCAGTTCTTATGAATGGGATCTGGGGTATGGGGAAGATAATCATTCATCCGCTCGAGACAAAGCTCAGCTCCTCTCCACGTCTGGGCCCGATCATCTGGTCGTCGTCCTTCCCCACATCGATGGCAAAATTTTCATCCGCTCCACTGTGGGTAGCGTCCACTTGGTTCCTCATTCGCTGAGTGCGTCGGGTTTTGCTCTGGTTCAGGGGGCTAGATCCGGGCGCGGGTCCTTATCCGAGTCGCGGACATTCACTAAACGCCCTAAAGAGGATTGATGCTGTTCTCGACCCCGCGAAGACGCGATGAATGGTAATGGTCTCGTCTCCACGCGGGGATTGATTGGCAGTATTTGAGATCTTCTTGGCTGTGGCTTACTCTGATCACTTGTTGAAGATCCAGCCAGGTGCATGATACTTTAACCGACATCGGAACGCTTGATCCATCTGTGAAAAAAGCAGAATATGAACCGCGAGTCATGATAGAAGTTGGGTGAGATTGATGGCTGAATTTAAATCAAGAGCGAGTTGATTGGAAGCTGACAACTTCACAATTCTGACAGTCCACGTGAGCCTCAGCCACTTGTCTCAAGCCACAGGATTCAAGTCAATATTCTCATCGGGTCTGAAACTTCCATTCCTCCAACATCATTATGTTGATCAACCGTCCACTCTGTATATTGAAAACCCTTGCAGTCATACTTCAGCATACATGTGTCTTTGAGACTATCGGGCTTCACCGTACGCTCACATGAGCTCAATCAAAGACTACTTACTGGCCGCCAAAGTGAGTAGCAGCGGCCCCAAATCGAGGCCGAGCAGAGACACATCTGTGTGTACATTTATCTCGTCACCCTTAACATCCACTCGATGTGTCTCGGGGAAGGATCATATTCAAAAATCATCGAATTTTCATTCAGGTACATCAAATGCTAATTATTCCCTCCCTTGAATTCGCTTCACCCATCTATCCAAGTCCTCATGTCCCGCCAAATCCATCCTAATGTGGGTTTCAACCTAGTCCACAGCCGTCAAGCAGCGATCAAAATGGAACATGAGATCTCGAAATTAATCGGAACTAGTACCACAGAAGAACTCGTGTGCTGAGACGCAACAAACGTCCTTTCCTGTCGCTGCTCGAATGTCGTCCATCTCCGTATAATCCACCGCACGGAACGTTGCTTTCTGACCTGGTACGGGATAGCCTAACGCTACTCCAATGCGACCCTCGTCAGCTGGTCCTTCATTCGGCGTCAGGAACAGCTTGGTAACTTCAGGCTAGAGAGCCAATCTCGTGTCTGCGAAGACCCAAGCGTTCTGGAATCCGCTGTGAGCTGTCGTATGCATGGGATGTGTGATCTGGTGCAGTTGGAAGCCATATCGCGAGAGCTTGTACGCCTGCATTACCGGCTTCAGACATTGTTCGACCATTTCTGTGACGATGTCCCGGGCGGTATAGTGTGCTATGAGGGCGCAAGTCTTGACTTCCTTCAAGGTTAGGAGGATCTCGATGTGATGTCGCATGTGGCAGGTCGCGTACATGGGATCTGGATTGTCGCCAAACTTTAGACACTGCGATCTGGACAAGGCGAGGAAGAAGTTCCGCTCTCGGACTTTGAAGTCGTTGAAGGCATCTTTGACGATAGACTTGAAGTTATCACCGCGTGGAAGAGTATCTTCGTTCTCGGGTTTGGCGTCGAGCTTGTTCTGGTCCATGCACTTCTTTAGACGTTGCTCGCTCAATGTCCATGAATCTAGTGAAAGATCAGTTTGGAGTCACAAAAGACCCTGGAGCCAAGGTGGGCTCTCTCAAAAAAGTATCGGGAATCTTTGTCTCTCGAATTATCTTTGAAACCAAGCGCGAACTTTGACGTACGGTTTGCCTTCAGAAGGGAGAGGAATTTGGCTCGTCCAAGGTGGGGATGAAGTGGTCGCAAGTCCGAAACAGATTGTAGCAGCTCTTCATCAGAAGGAGGAGAGCTCATGGTTGCGGATCTCGATGTGTATTTGAGAGACGTCTTCGAATCTTGGGGTTGATAGCTGTAGGAAGAAGGTAGGTAGTTAAAGACGACCAAATGAGTGGCAGCGCGAAAAGAAGTACCTGGATCAGTTTGCAAGATCCAGGTAAAGTAGCTTAGCGTCTAAGCAGAGCCAAAAACTGTCCTTTGATTTCAATTTAACACGAAATGTTAAAGAAGAACCCAGTACATAGTACAACAGCAGTAGAAAGAAAATTGGAGTTTGACGTGGACAAACCGAATAACTTTAAAATTTCTTGACTACACTCCTTTCGCCCACAAGCATTCAGACCTTCCATCTATATCATTCATATTTTCTCTGAAATTTTCGTCGCATTCCTCCTCACGAAGTTCTTCCACCGCAGTTCCTCAGTCCCATGCTCAATTCAAACTCCAAATTGCAGTGTAGATCATAAAATGAAACGACCACGAGACGGAAATCCTCGAGGTCGAGATTAACGACAGATCCGTCTTCCATCTCAGAACATGCTCTCGACCATTGCAATAACATAACGTTACCACTCAATCGATTCACCATGGTTGCCACTGTAGATCTAGCAGCGTGATGGGTTGATGCTCTTGATGGAAGAAAGAAGAATATTTGCGCGCGAAATTTCGAACTTCATCAATTTTAGACATCACGTGTAGTCTAGTCTTTGCTTGGTTAGTCTAGACTGACAATTGATGAAATGCGATTGGAAGGCACTATTACCGAGGAAAGAGCTTCCGACCGGTCAATTCCGTATCGACGACGACGACAACGACAAGACGACTTCGAGCAAACAACAACCTCATCATCGTCACGGCTTGAGAAGGACATTCACTCTGCTCAATTCACGATGTTGGCACAACGTGCAGCTCAACAATCGCTGCGCAGGCGTACGTCTTCCCTCCAGCGATAAGATGGAGATCAGGACATCCCACCTCAACGATCAGAACGACAGCTAACAGAGAACCACAGTTGCGGCCTCGCAGCCTTCAATGTTGTCGCAGATGGCGTTCAAGAACACATTGAAACCGTTGGCCATCGGATCTTCGACTCAGGCTCGGTTCGTTGCCCTCTTCCCCCTTCCTCCCTCAACCTCTTTCTCCCATCAGAAGAAAGCAAGCTGACAAGAAGAACCACAGCCCCATATCAACACAAAAACTCACCCCGACCGACTCCTACGAAATCCTCGTCGCCCAACGAAAGAACCGTCCCTCCTCCCCCCACTTCACCATCTACCGCCCGCAAATAACCTGGCTAAACTCCATCATGCACCGCGCCACGGGCGCCGTTCTCTCGGGCGGCTTCTACGTCTTCGGCGCCGCATACCTCGTCTCTCCCTTGTTTGGATGGCATCTGGATTCTGCGACCATGGCGGCGGCGTTTGGCAGCTGGCCTGTGCTGGCGAAGGTGTTGGCGAAGTTTGCGGTTGCGATGCCGTTTACGTTTCATTCGTTTAATGGGATTAGGCATTTAGTGTGGGATATGGGGAGGCAGTTTACGAATCAGCAGGTTATTAGGACGGGGTGGATTACGGTTGGGGTTGCGGCTGTGAGTGCGTTGGGGTTGGCGGTTTTTGTTTAGGTGATGGTAGAATGGGGACGCGTATGTGAGGACTGGAGGCCATGGAGTAGCGTGGCATATACGCTTGATGGCTTGGCAGAAAGAATGAATATTTGTTTGTACTATGTGTGCTGGGACTTGATCCGGTGGTGCTTTGTTGGTGAATTTCCTGGCTGGACGAGTGTCTTCTCAATACCAGGGCTCAACGCTCAATGACTCAGCCCTTGTCGGAGGCATAGGAGGGAAATTCCTAAAATCCTGATTGCCAAGCGAGAAAACATCTCTAATTTTTCATGAAGCTGAAAATACCACGAGTGTTGGTAGAGTCTGAAATTTTGTTGCACATCGCGGTGCGTCGAAGGTTCATGGCAGCATTCAAATTGGAGATGGAAGTCCAATAAGTGCTGGTGGAATCTGACGTTTCTTTTCGCATTGCACTTTCGAGTCGAAGGTCTATGATAGCATTTTTTGACTGGAGTTGGAAGTTCAATGAGTGTTGGGGGAATCTTAAATTTTGTTGCATATCGTATGCACCGTCGTTGCGGGTGCAGTGATTGCTAATGAGGAGGTGTTGACCTCATTTTCTATCACCCCCTCATTTATCGACTCTCACAAAGATTGAAGTAAAGTATCCTGCTAATATCTTCCGCACCATGGACTACCACGGATTGTTACGATGCTTCGGTAATCACGACTGCAGTGCAAGCGGCCAATGAGTGGTAATCACGGGACTTCAAATATCGACCGCGAGATTCTCTCCAAAGCTCGTCAATACTTACTCCTTCCTTACTCAGCATGGCTGTTTCTAAATGAACTGCGTTGGAAGTTTTGACAGAAGTAACCGATCATCTGCGCGGTTGAACAGGTTTCAACCAATCGCTTTCGTACGCGCCAACCAATCGTTGCTAGAGGTGTAGCGAGATATGTTGGTTTTACAATCAATATGATTAAGCACTCTTTCCAGCTCCTTGCGGTGGAAACATGGCTTACTGATCGAATGTCGCCATGATTTAACTCCGATGGGTTCTCCTTGAACGGAATATATAAATCTTTGGAATACCATTCCCATTGTCTTCGACTCAATCATCATATCCATATTTTACTCTCCGAAGTTGCTTGAAACTCTTTTGCACACAACCTAATCAATACCATATATCCGAACTAGCTTCATATCACACACAGAATGACCGTGATCAAGACCGTCGCTGTCACTGGAGTAAATTCCCCCACAGACTAGTGTTCCTCCTCCTAGCACTACTAACATCTGACAGGCAAGCGGTGCCGTCGGAACGGCAGTCGTGAATGCCATTGTCGAGTCGGGAAAATTCAATGTGTCTGTTCTGGCTCGTACAGGTTCAAAAGCTGCCTTCCCATCCTCGGTCAAAATCGCATATGTCGATTACAGTGATGTTGCTTCCCTTACGGAAGCTTTTCGTGGCAATGATGCCGTTATCTCGACAGTCGGATTAATGTAAACACGATTGGGTCATTTGCATAACTGCTGCCTCCTCTTAATCACTCCCGCACGCTTCCATTATGTTCCCCCTCTACTCCGGACGTTTTGAAATTCCGCCTTTGCGTTCACTCTCCTCGCTCTCATTATCCAGGGCCTTGCTAATCCCTCAATCATCTAGGGGTCTACAAGGCCAAACCACCGCCGTCGAAGCAGCCGTTGCAGCAGGAGTCAAACGCTTCCTCCCCTCAGAATTCGGCTACGACCTCGAAGACCCCAAGATAGAGGCCATCACAGCAAACCTCCCAATCTTCGGAGCCAAAGTCAACGTCAAAAAGCTGATCGAGGAGAAAGCCGCCTCGAACCCAGACTTCACATACACTTACGTCTATAACGGCACTTTCTTGGACTGGGGTCTTGAACATAGCTTCTTGTTCGACCTACAATCTGGCAAGCCGCGTATTTTCGACGGCGGCGATCGACCTTTCTCGACCACGACACTAAAATCTACCGCTCAAGCTGTAGTTGGTGTTCTAGAGCACCCCGACGAAACGAAAAATCGTGCGGTGTATATCCAGGACCTAGTCCTCACCCAGAACAAGATCTTCGCTCTTGCTAAGAAGGTCGCGCCCGAGAAAACGAAGTCGTGGGAGCCGGTGCCGACGTCTACTACTTCTATCAAGGGTTCTTCTGATGCGGCCTTGGCGAAGGGTGATGATTCTCTTCCTGTGCTGTTCGAGTATCTCTACGTGTTGTTCTTTGGGGAGGGGTATGATGCTGAGTATAAGGAGCTTGATAATGAGCTGTTGGGTATTGCTGGGGATAAGAGTGATGCTGATATTGAGGCTATTTTGGCTCCGATCTTGAACTGAATGGAAATGGAAGTTCTGGATTCGCAAGTTTGGAGACGTGGGTTAGCTATGACGAGGTATGTTGACGAGAATACGCGACCTTCCTCGTTTAATCGTCGCTTTTCTAAATATGTTTTCTCTACTGGTGCTCATCGTCTAAATTCTTCAGTACAGTAGAAACTATTTAATCCTTCGAAGTCTCTAATAACTCCTTTTAACCCTTTACATACTGTCTAGATCGTCGACTATCTAGCATAGTAGTCATTTGCGGGCTCATGTTCCTCTTCCTCCTCCTCTTCTTGATTCCTAATCAAGTGCCACGTTTTGATGGAGATTTTAATGATGGTGAGGCTTTGTAGTGCTTTGAATTCCTTTCTTAGTAGCAGATATGAGCTTCTACGTCCTTCCTTCTGTTATTACTTCGACAGATCTGAGCTTCCGTTGCATCAAGGTCTCTGTTCTACCCCTGTTTTCAAGCTACATATACTTGTATATCCGTCGAAAGATATCCTCGAATCTGTTCTGTATCTGATTCTAGCGCAATGCACAATGCTACTTTTGCAATCCGTAACAAAGCAACCGAGGTGAAGATCTGCTCTGCTTCACTCAAGCTTTCGTCTTCCAAAGGTTGCATCAATTCTCTTGCAAGGCTTTGTATAATCTGCAAACCACCTTTCGTTGCAGTGAATTCAAAATTCGCAAAGTCGTCCCCAAATTCTCGCATCAAGCGACTGATAAGCGCCGGAGCAGTTCGAAGTAGATTGGCCGGACCATCTGATAGCTCAGGTGTGCGCCCGGCAAGGGATAACCAAGAGTCTATACCCATCAACTCTAGGTGTCTGTTAAGCACAGAGATATCGTCGACTCGTGGTATTTTGCAGAATTGGTAGTCGTAGCAACTGAACAGCCGGATGGGCGGAAGCTTTTGTTCAAATTGGAGAGTTTAACTCGTCACAATTTCTTTATTTCCACTTTATGTCCACCACGAATTTTTCCGAGCTTAACCAAGTCATCCTTCCCTTGAATCTTCAATTTTGACATAATAGTCTTGTCGTCCGCTTGGTTAGCTTGATCAAAATTCTCCTTCAACTCCTTCGACGCGACTTGGGAGATCGTATGCCACAAGTTCCCATACCGTGAATATTTAATATGTCGACGGTGAAGGAGAGTGGTCAACGTGACACATAACAAATGCACACCAAGAAGAGTCATGATAGAGATGTAGCCTGTGCAGCCTTGATGGCACTCTCCCGGTGCTTGAACCACCTGTGTGATAGCGAGGTTCACTTCTTCCGCCTGTGTGAATGATGGTACGGTGTCATAGTATATCGTGAAAGCTAATGTGCTTATGAGGCTCTGAATTACATTTGCAGATCGATTGCTTGCGATGATGATATCTTGAAACAGGGTGCTATACGATGGATGGATGCTTGTCCCGCCTGCTGCGCATGTCCAGCAAGTTAAGAATGTCTGGTTTGGGGTGCGAGATTTTGTGAGTTGCCATGTAAGTATTTGGTTCAAGTAAAAAAGCGTAGCGGTGGTGCTCTCGATGTCGGTGATAGGAGGTATGGAAGGAGACAAGACGTTCATGTGAAGAATGCCTCTTTGAGCAGCAGTTTCTGGGGGCTCACTGACACCGATATATTGTTGAACTTCGCTCGTATTATGGGCTTCATCAGTCACCAGGTCCATGAGTAGTTGGGGTTCCTTTGGCATTCCCAAAGCGCTCATCTCGACAAGCGACCGCTCGAAATTGTAGGCTGCAAAGCAAAGAGAGATTTTGATGAACCTATCAGCCATCACTTCGAAGCTTTGCCATTCCCCGTCAATAGACCCATTGGCGAAAGCATGACCAGTGGTCACCGTTGACCATTCTTGTTCGTCCAGATTCGCCGAGAAGACGAGATACATAGATTGATTGGCTGCCCCAGGAGGCTGAGACATATTCCAAAGTGGCACTTGGGTTTCGATGGACACCTTGGAAGGGTACGTCCAGCCAATGCCGCCCACGAAACAGAACGAAGTCTCCAATGATTTGCTGACTGTCCCAGATGGGATGCCACAATTGAAATCCACGATGGTACTTCCGCTGGGGGCAGTGGGAGCAGTTGAGCTTGCACCCGCATGTTCAAGACTTGTGCCGTAGTCTACTGATCCCACCATAGTGCCAAAGATGCTGCCGCGCGGAGTATAATCAATCTGGTACGTTGCATCGATGTTCGGTGGCGCACAAACAACCCTTGAGTTGAAGATCATTGTATTGCCGTTGTATTTTCTTACTGAAGTCCTGTTTTCTGTGCCCAGCAGGGGGAGAAGCCCTCTCTGCTTCACTTTTGTATCGCTGAATCCGAGAGTGTCTGGATCCGCTGTAGAATTAGAAGCCACTTCACCAAAGACAGCGTAGATTGCAGCCTGGTCCAGCTGGTAGCTTGGTAAAAAGTCCAGGGCCTCCGGATTGGTCTGAATCAAGCTAGGTACTGTAGTCGTCTCGCTATTGCCTTCGATGGTAAAATCGTAGATATCAATAAGTAAGATTGTAGAAGTAGGTTGAAGACCAAAAGTGACAAGTGTAAGCAAAAGTAGAAGAAAACCCTCAAGGGTAAACAGAGGCATTCGATTTCTCCAGGACAGCAGCAGTTGTAGGACGCCGAAAGGGCCGTTGTTAAAAGCTCTCATGACCGAGAGATGCGCGACTTGAGACTTGCGAACAATGTGCTTTTCGAGAATCAAGGCTGCGAGCATCGAAGTACACACGATTGATTGAATTGAGATGATGAAGCGAAGCACAAGCGAGGATAATGTGATAGTTCGAGTCATCCAGTTGCTGAGTGCAAGCCGACGCCAGAGTGGATAAGCGTTTGCTCCTTCAGGAGTCGAGCCATGTCCGAACCAGAGAAACGACAAGAATCCTATCATCGCCAAAATTCCAATGGAGCCTGCGAAAATGCTTAGAAGCCCATACCACCCAAGACTTGTTCTAAGTGATAACAACGGATCCCGGCAGGTCTCGAATTCGCGAGTCGCGAAGCTCGGAGCACTTTCGCATCTGTATCTGTCCGTCTTACCCAGAGCTGATTCGGGGCCATGTAAAGTTGAAACCTTTGAGAAAGTTGAGTCCCCATCGAAGCTGGCTTGCACAGTGCCCATTTTATAGAAAATTTACGGGCTCCCCACTGCAATTGAGAGGTGTATGTTCGATAAAAAGTTACAAAAACTGTACTCCCGAGAGATTCTGGGGGTCCAAACTAACTCAATTTAACCGCTCAGGACACTTCAGAGTCCGAGAAGAGGAATACTCTGATTACTTGTAATTCTACCGAGAGCTGGGCGGTGGTGCATCTAGAGCTAGCCATTCTTTGCGTATCTTCAGAGAGGAAATCTAGGAGGTTGGAGGGGCGAACGATAAGGCAACAAAATTAGGGCACAAGCCAGAGGCTTTAGGCTGATATCTGAGAGCCTGAACGGTAACTGCAAAGCTGGGCGAGGATTGAGGCGGAGCAACCACTATCTGCATGCAAGGCTGCGGTAACAACCAGAATTCAAGATGATTTGTGTTACAGCAACACCGACAAACGGAGGTTCGAAGTCACGAAAAGACCAATCAGATAAAAATTTCAATGCATGTGTATAGTCATAACATGCAGTCGATTGGGTAGACCAACTAATCGGCCAGGACACTTGACAGGCCTGGTAGCTTGCCGGAATCATTGGGTCTAAACCACCCCTTAGAACTACCATGAAATGTTACACAGCAGGATGTGTACACTGCGCCACAAACATATCTCGTATTTCGTATCTTCCATGATAACCATCGATCGCAGTTCATCCCACGTCTGCGGGCAACTCAGTTCGCATGTACGCTTGTAAGGAAGCAAGACTCATGGATGGCTTGTGAATTGAATGATCTCGTTTCAAAGTAGACTTCACTTTTCACTTGTCGTCTAGCTATAGCTTCTCCAAATATATACCCTAATCTAATTCAACCTCAGCTTCTTTCCTCCTGTCCTTCCTCCAAACCAGCAGCCAAGAGACCAAAATAGCAGAGATAGCCACGATCAGGAAGCAAAGACAAATCACATACGAAACGTGATACCCCGGACCGAAGACAGTACTGTAGACATGGGGGCCAACGATCCCTCCAAACTGCGCCATTGCATTCGTGATACCGATTCCGATACCCGCCGCCACCGTCCCCTCAAGTGCTCGAATACGTTCGGGCCAGATGACAGGATAGGCAGAGCCGGCGCACGAAGTTGCAACGATGAGGCAAAGGTACTTCACTACAGCGTTGGGAACGGTGATGAGCAGGATGTAGCAGATGATGATTGTGCTTTCGACTACGAGAAGTGAGCATAAGTTAATCTCCAAGAAAGAAGAGAGCTCATACTTGCGACTGCTGTTACCCATGGTCTGATCCACTTCTTGTGTAACATATAGCCCATGAGGTTCAGAAACAGAAAACAGGAAAGATATGGGGGCTTTGACGTGTTAGCTTAAATATTTTCAACGCATGCTGAAGGAATGGGGCTCATAAACTTACAATGTTCATGAGTTGAGATAGAGAAGTGGTAGTGAAGCCTAGCTGATATATGACGGTCGGCAAAGCATAAGAGACACCAAAACCACCAATCCCATGAGCGATCCAGTAAATGGCAAAGGTGTACAATGTTGGATCCGAGAATAAAACCTTCAAGGTCTTGAAGTCCCAGTTCCCCGAAGCTCCTGATGGGGCAGTAGATGAAAGACGTTCCAGAACAAAGGCCTTCTCTTCCTCGCTCAACATCCTCGCAGTCTGTGGATAATCAGGTAAGCCAAAGAGTGCAACCACCGAAAGAATGATAGCCGGCAGTCCCTCGAGCAAGAACAACCACCTCCAACCAGCCAAATGACCCAACCCGTTCATGAAACCGATAGCAAAAGCCAACAACCCACTCAAAGCACTCGCAATCTGTCCCACGCTATAGAACAAAGCTATGCGCCACGGCATCTCAGTGGGTTTATAGAAGAATGACATGTGGTAAAGCACCGCAGGATAGAAACCCGCTTCCGCCATCCCAATCAGGAACCTAACGCCCATCATCTCTCTGAAATTGTGGACCGCGGCAACAGAACAAGCGCATATTCCCCATGCGAGAATAAGGACGAACATCCATCTCGAAGGTCTGAACTTCTTTAAGAGTAAAGTGTTGCTAGGTTCAAAGATCAGGTACGAATAAGAGAAGATGGAGAGCGTCCACGCCCATTGAGAAGGACTCAAGTGCAGTTGTTTTTTGATGTTCGTTCCAGCTTCGAGGTTGATGATCGCGGCATTGGAGTAGTTTGAAGAGTCTATGACGCGGAAAATGTAGACGAGGGAGTAGAAGCCTACGAGCCAGAGGTCGATTTTGCGGAGGACTTTTTTCTCGAATGCTGCGTCGTGCTCGGATGTTGCCGGGGTGTTTTCCTCCTCGGATGAGGGTGTTGAGTTGATAGAGACAGGAATCACGTCTTGGCTCTTTTCATCTATCATTTTGTTGGATGGGAAGGCAAACTCTCGGCGGTTTCGAGAGAGGAGTATGAGGTTTTTTTCAGCCTCTTGGCAGGAGAAGCTGTTCTTCTCACAACTTATAGCTGAAAAAGTGACTCCAGCCTATCCACTTTGTCATTACGAACTGAAGCCCCAGAAATACGACATCTCACCGTCGTGATAACCATCCCGCCACTCCATCACGTGGTGGAACTCATCACCCAGAATCGGCCTTTCTAGATGATGCAATAATAGACATCATCACGACATTGAAGTTGCCCGAACGCCTATCAGGAGTAACAACTTTTTCTATACCAAATAAACTTGATCTTATCGCATATAGTGGGCTCTGAAACGGATCTCGGATGTGTATCACTCCCCTTTCTCGCTCGCTTAGGTTAAGCGTGCCGGGGTGGAGTGGGGGAGGGGTAAACTATTCCTATTACCGTGGTATCGAGAGAAGATCTATTGGTCAATTGAGCACGCAATATATGCATCTATTGTGAGACTTGGGGCGGAAATATAACTCCATTCGTGCTTGTAAATATCGTGAATAAGCATTTAATTAAAGTTGTTGTTCATATGCTTAAGGAACTTACACACTTCCTATAATTGTATATACATTTGAAGATATAGCTCACCTGAACTTCCTCTTGTAAGTCACATCTACATAGGGTGTGACATCATGGCACCCTCAGCCACCGAACCTCAATCTCAATTCTCGACCACGGACAGGGTCCTGGTCAAGCCATGGAGTCGTCCTGCACCTACCAAAGAGGACCTTGACTGGGCGCCACTGGTCAAAATAGATCTCTCGCATTTTGACGAGCCAGGAGGAAAACAAGAGCTCGCAAGACAACTTTACGATGCTGTGACTAACGTCGGATTCTGGGTTGTCATCAACACCGGTCTTGACGACGAGCGCGTATTACGACAATTCAGTATTGGCAATACGTTTTTCAAGGAACCTCTTGAAGAGAAGAGAAAAGCGCCTTGCAACTTTGCGGAAGGCGAATATTTTGGATATCGTGAGAATTCGAGATGGGTCGGCGATACTGGGGTGAAGGAGAATATTGAAATGGTATGACGATCCTCTCCTCGCACGTTGGATATCAACTCACCAAATGAAGCTCAACATTCCCAAAGCCATCCCGGCCTACGCCAAAGAACCCAAACACGCCATCACCACTCAGAACTACGACGAAATCGCCTCATTCCACCGTGACGTCTGGGAGAAAGTAGCCCGCAAACTCTTCGTCCTGATCGCCATCATTCTCGAACTGCCAGAGAACTATCTCGCTGACGCACATGCCTATGACGAAGAATCAGACGACCACCTTCGGTACATGATCTATAATGTTAGAACACAAGATGAGTGGGATCGCGCGCAAGCCTATTCGAAGGGTGGACATACGGACTTTGGAAGCTTGACCTTGTTGTTGTCGCAGCATGTTGCAGGCTTGCAGATTCGAACTCGTAACTATCCCCTTTATTTGTTCCTTCTCCTTGCTTCCTTTCATATATTCCACGTTTGGGCTCCTGAACAAGTTCCAACATTTTCACAAGGCTCCCGGTACTTTTACGAAAGCAAATACTAACTTTGTGCAGCGGAGGGGAACTGGAAATATGTTAAACCTGTTGAGGGTGGCATTACTTGTAATGCTGCTGATACTTTGACTTTTCTCACAAAAGGTATGCTGGTGTCCATTTACTTGTTATCTTTATTTTTGACTAATTCCTCGTGTAGGATTCGTGAAGTCAACTGTGCATCGAGTCGTCACACCACCAAAGGATCAGATCAATATCCCACGACTAGGCCTGCTCTACTTCAGCAGGCCGGGAGCCAATACACCAATGAGACCTGTTCCTTCGCCACTTCTTGATCGTCTAGGACTTCTTACTGAGGAGGACAAGGATCCTGATCGCCCTGCTGTATCGGGTACTGAGTACGTTCGGGCACGAGTCAAGGACGTTCATCACAAGACTGTGTTGGACAAACGTGAAGGGACTTCATTTGAATTTCAAGGCCTGAAAGTTCCAAACTATTATGATTAAAGTTTAATTACGTAGCAAAACATCTTGCATTTGGTCGCTCTCTTTCAAATTTGACATGCCTTGTGATTTTCCTTTGGTTTTCCGGACATTGTACCGTTTGTTGCATATCGACGGGTTTTGTTTAGTGAAGCTGACGCTTGGTGTAAAAGTACGGCTAGCCGTTAAGTAGAATACTCCGTTTTTCAAGTGAATTAGTGTATATATTAAATAAATAAAATTGTGTTATATTTTCTCTAGCTTTTTCTGGTTTCACGCGAGTCAGTCGAACTCTAAATGCATTACTCTTGTCTCTGCTCTACTCAAAACGGAAGTAGGATGTTCAAATTAGGAATCACCGCCTTCTTCCAGCACCTACGGTCGGAGTTCTTAATACGGAAACCCCCGCGCACACCGCGAACCCCTTGATGCAGGGACAACTTTCTGGTGAGAAGGTCAGGGAACATCATGATATATGAATAGGGAGGCTATGAACGAATTTTTCGAAATGTCAGATCAGATTGACACCTTTATTTCTTCACATCTTCCATTATCAAAATGCTTCTTCGTTGTAAGTAAAGGCTTGCAGCTTTATATGGGACGCGCATTTGAACAACTGGACACCCCAGCTAACATATCATGTAGTACTGGCCGCAGCTTTGGCCCTGGCTATCCTAGTTCAGCCGATCGTTGTTTATCTCCTGGATAAGAAGAACCTACGCAAATTTTCCGCCCCCTCGTGTGCTGGATTCTCATCGTTATGGAGAATGTTCCACAACTTGAAATTCCAGCATTATCTTGCTGTGCATAAAGCCCACGCGCAACTTGGCTCCCATGTTCGCATCGCCCCGAATCACATTTCTATCTCCGACCCACAAGCAGTTACCGATATCTACGGTCATGGCGCGAACTTCTTGAAGGACGCATGGTACGACGGAGGTGCTGGCGAGCATCGCCACATGGCAGATGCACGCCTCAAGGCTGAACACCAGAGGAAACGAAAGATGCTTGCACATCTCTTTGCTCAGAAGACAATTGCAGGTCTTGAGCCAATCGTCACGGCGACCACGGGAATTTTGGTTGCACAGGTTGATAAGCACGCCATCTCCGGGCAACCAATCAACATGCGCCGTTATCTCAACTATTATACCATCGACCTCTTCGCTGAACTTCTTTACGGCCGCACACTAGGTTGCTTGGAGCGTGGTAATGATTTGGTGGACGCGGAAACCCCGGAGGGCAAAGGATACCAAGCCCCATTCATCAAGAGCCTTCATGATGCCACCATCATCAACACCATACTAGGAATGGAGGCTGGTCTTCTCCCTCTCACTAAGAGGATTTTCTCCCGCCACCCGTACAAAAAGGCGGGCGCAGATTACGATAACATCATCTTGCACAATACGAACAGGAGGGTGCAGGATCCCGCCGCGGAGAACGACATATTCTCAAAACTGCTGACCAACACCAAAGGAGAGGATCTCAACCTGTCAGCGGGTGAAATCCTAGCGGAGTGCTCAGTCATGATGAATGCTGGCACCGATACCACGACTGCTGCCCTAACCAATACGATCTACCTTCTCTACAAACACCCTCAGGTCCTGGCAAAGCTGCGAATAGAGCTAGATGCTGCCGCTGGAACTTCCGATGTTCCAAGCTACGACTCGCTAGCGTCCTTACCCTACCTCCGAGCCTGCATTGAAGAGTCCCTCCGGGCCCTCCGGGTCCGCCCTGCAAGTTCTTTTGGCTTGCCACGAGTTGTGCCAAAAGGTGGTCGCTATATCGCGGGCCAGTTTGTTGCAGAGGATGTCACTGTCTCAGTACCAACTTACACTCTACTCCGGGACCCGGTCGCATTTGACAAACCAAACGATTTCATCCCAGAAAGATGGATCGATGGCGACAAGGAGAGAATGAACAAGGCACATTTTCCATTCAGCACTGGTCCTCGCGCATGCATTGGGCGAAACATTGCGTACTTTGAGCAGTTAATTGTCATTGGTACCCTGGTGCGATTGTTTGACTTTGAGTTCCTGACCGAGGACCTTGAGTTAGAGACGATTGAGAGATTCAATTCAAATCCTGGAGAGCTGGAGTTGATTGCTCGCAGGCGTTGGATTTGAGATGGCTAGTCGTTATTCCAATCCTGTTGCAGTTTACTCGGCGTGTATGTCGAAAACGAGTTATTTTGATAGACATAGATGAAGATAGATGCGATAAATGTCATTATTTTTGAAGATCCTTCTTTCCATGTGACTAGATAGCTAGATAGTCCGAGTAGCTACCTTTTCCATGCTTGCTAGTATGCTTCTGTCTAGTCTGTATACTACCAATGAAAACACCAATATCAATAACAAGCCAATCTAACTTCATCAAGCAGCTGCTCATCTCGGCTTTATATTGCCGCTATGCTACACTCTAACTCTAAATTATCATATTTAGATGTACAGTACTTCGTCTGTACTACCGTCGTGGGCTGAAGCTTCGCTTAGAAGTGCGGGGCTACCATATTAGGAAGTCCGTTTCCTTCCTAAACCTAAAGAGGCTCCGCTCCGCATGGCGGCGGACTCCATCAGAGCGTGCCCGGCGAGCCAGACCAACGGGGACACTGGTCCAATAACTGGCTGCTGAATCGCATCTCAATATCTCATCTCATCTGTCTCCTCCGCACCCCGCAACCCCACACACAATCGCGGGGCATCCCCAAATGGAAAGTCCGGGGGGATGGATAAAGCATAAGAAGCTTCAATCATGCCCATGTTCCAATCCTCAGTTCTCTCCCATCGCCTAGCATTCTCATGGTCTTTGGTTTCTGACTCGACAACTACATTTCTACTCTTTTCGACTTTCCTCCAATCAAGTCGACTCTATGGTTTTCCTTAACCTCAACATCAACTGGGCACACCACAAATGGGCTCTCTTCTACTGCCTAGTCTCAACTATAGGTGCTCTTTGCTATGGCTATGATACTATCTACTACACTGGTATCCAGGGCATGAAAGCCTTCGTCCGCGATTATGGCGAATTGACGGCGGATGGCACCTACAAACTCTCTACGACTTTCCTCTCTGTTACTGCATCTCTCATCTACGTTGGCGAATTTATTGGAGCCCTCATTACAGCGCCGATCAATGACGCCTGGGGCCGGAAGGCCGTTTTCTGCTCTGCTTCTATCTGTATCATCGCCGGTGCCATCGTCCAACTCGTCTCCTCTGGCCACTACAGCGCTTTTTGTGTTGGTCGGGTTCTCGTCGGTCTGGGAATTGGTCAGTTCACAGCAACTTGCCTGATTTACATTGGCGAAGTTGCGTCTGCTGAGTTCCGTGGTCCCGCACTCATGATGTTCCAATTCATGCAATCGATCTCCTAATTTGTCGTGTCATGTATCGATCAAGGCACCGAATCCATCCCCAACAAGAACTCCTACCACATTCCTATGGGTCTGCTCATTTTCCTTCCGGGCTCATGCTCATTCTCCTCCCATTCATCCCAGAGAGTTCAGTCTGGTACACCTACAAGGGCAGGCGAGAGGCGGCAGAGAAGGCGCTCCGAAAGATCAACCGCTCTATGCCAGGCTATGACAGCGCCGCCGACTTAAAGGTTATTCAAGATCAGGTCAACATGGAGCTCGAAATGGAAGGTCAATCCAGCTGGGCTTCTGTGTTTCGTGACCCCGTCGAGCGACGCAAGCTCATATACTCCTGCGGTGCTATGTTCGCTCAGCAGATCAACGGCATTCAGTTTTGGTATACCTACGGTGTTGTATTCGCTCAATCTATCGGCACTGCTCAACCTTTTACCATCAATACCATCACCATCGTTCTCCAAATTGTCGCAGTCGGCTTGTCTGTCGTTCTCGGTAACAAGATGCGCCGTCGCGTCAATCTATTGGTCTGCACCTGCGGCATGTTGATCTCTCTGATTGTGGTCGGTGGCCTTGGTACAACCCACCGTGGTGGTCCCTTCAACAAACCCGTCGGGATTACGATTGTCGTTTTCTCCTACATCAACATCATCTGCTTCAACTTCTCCATCGGGACTCTGTCCTACACTATCGCATCCGAGATGGCTGTTGGCCGTAACCGGAACAAGATCACCGCCGCTGCCATTGGTGTCTTTTTCTTCACCGTCTGGCTTCTTGTCTTCGTCAGTCCATATCTCTACTTCTCTGCTAACCTGGGCCCCATGCTCGGCTTTATCTTTGCTGGCACCACCATGTTCACCCTGGCCTACGTCTGGTTCTGCGTTGGCGAGACCACCGGACGCACCAACACCGAGATTGATAGATTCTTCCTTGAACACATCCCAGTTAGGCAGTGGAGGACTCACGTTTTCCCACCCCTTGAGAATGACGAGAAAGATGAGGCGACCATAGTTTCACACATGGAGGTTAAGGAGAAGGTCTAGAGTGCAAATCTTCAAACAAGACGGGTCTCTCCGCCTTATAAAAAACTTTGATCATAAGAGTGCAGAAATTTGGCTCTGGAATGTCGTAGCAACGCTGTTAATTTTAGTTTTCAGAAGAGCGCAACATTAAGAATACATTTTTTGTAAGAGATATTCCGTACCTCAACAAAAACGTCATGCAATAGAACATGGCAATCATCAAGAAAAAGATCTGATCGCTGAGGAATTGCACATGCGTGACATCGTCAAGACCAGGAATCTCTCCCAGACTCTGCTGCGTCTTGACCTCTTGACTAACGAACATGGGGACAAAAGTCCGTGCGTTCAGGGCATCAGAATCATGAATTTTATTAATTAATTAGCTGTAGACCAGCCACATCGCTTAATTAAGTCGTGTACCCAGAAGTCCTGCTGCTCAATAAGCCCATTGATCCATTCCTGAGGAATTTTGTCCCATTCTTCTAATACTGCTACAACCATTTGAACCTCAGTTGTTGGCTGCCTTAGGCGCCTATGGAGAGCTTGTTTTATTCTCCTCCAGCACTTCTCAATAGGATTCATATCAGGGCTAACTGCAGGATGGGGGAATAGAGTAATAC
>NW_017263591.1:1076270-1182047 GCF_001500285.1 Mollisia scopiformis
AAGAGTTTTAATTTCGAGGTTCTACAGCCTGAACGCACGGACTTTTGTCCCCATGTTCGTAAGCTTGCCTGACTTTTCAAGCGGTCGTTTTAGGCAGTGTGACCTCCTCCCTTAGTGGGCGTTTAGTGAGGGTTAGGCTGTGCGAGGAAACCGTGGGCGATAGATAGTCAACGACTCAGTATGCAAATAAGTATGTTTACAAACGCAAGGTATATACGTGTGCGTTCCTACTCATCCTCCAAGATTCATCTTACAGCCTTGCTTTCACGCCCTCCATACCCCGTATCTCATCCTCGAACGCCCTTCTACTATCCTCAAGAACATCATAATCAAATCTAATCCACTCGTTAGCACACTTATACCCGAGGCCTATTCAATACTCACAGAAACCTCGTATGTTTCTCCCCACTCTCCATCCCATTACCCCACAACCAAGGTCTACTTCTTACAAATTCCTCTTCTTTCCCGAAAATGCACCTACTCATACTCATCACTAACGCAATCCTTTCCATCCTCACTTTCTCGAAAAGCTTCAATCGTTGCTCGATTGACGTTTGAGGGGAAACTGAAGAGAAGAGGACTGAGAGAGCACCAATATCTTCGAACGTTTGCGAGCCGCCTTGACCTGTTGTTGGGAACATCTGTTTCTGTCAACTACTTTCCTTGAGTATGGGAATTGGGGACAAACCGAATGTGCAGCGTCTCCGATGACCAATGCTTTGCCTTTGAACAAGTAATGATGTGGGCGTGAGAAATAGTTAACTTCCCATTCTGAGACGTGCTCTGTTTTTCTGTATTTTCATCAGAACGAGTTCGCATAACTCAACGTAGGTTTGAGACAAACCTTAAAGATTCAACGATACTCGGATGATAATCCGCGAACTTTTCAAGCATCTTCTGCTTCGCTTTCTTGGGATGTGTTTCTGTTTCGCGTTAACTCGATATTACGCGGAGACTAGACGGGAAACACAAACCAAGCGGTCCATCAGCCTCGCCAGGAACATATCCCGCCTCAAGATCTTGAAGTAGCCCACTACAGCCAATCAGCTCTACTCCTCATCGTGCATGAAAAGAAACTCACTTCCTCCCCTCGAACCAAAACATAGTCCTGTTCCCCTGCAAAAACATACAGAAGTTTCCCCTCGTAGCCCCTAACAACTCTGCTGTCTTCTCATCTCCCAGAATATTCTCAGTAGGAACCAGCGATCTAAAGATCCTATACTTGGCTTTGCGGAGAGGATTTGAGTCGCCAAATGCAGCTTTGACGATGGATCTCTCTCCATCTGCGCCGACGATTAAATCTCCACTGAGTATTTCGCCGTTCTCGAGCGTGATGGTTGCGGTTTCAATGTCCTATCTCTTTTATCAGCATTATTCGAGGAGAGTGAGAAGGAAACTCACAACACCAACAACTTTCTTCCCAAGCAATAACTTTGGGATCTTGGCCCCAGGTCGGGGATATAGTGCTAGACGCTTCAACTCGTTGTGGAGATCTGGTCTGTAGAAAGTTTTACATTGCGAATTCTCGTGCTAGCTTATCGTTATTGATTGCTGGTCTTGCAGAAGAAATGGGAGAGCACTTACACCTGGAGTTTTGATATTGATTGCTGCGCCTTTAGAAAGTGTTGTCCCGTTGAATGTCCGGATCTGAATCCGGTTAGAATGAAGGATGGGAATTTGAAAGCCTGCTTACAAATTCAGAATCCGAGCCTCTTCCTTTCTGGAAGTCAAAATCTGGCATTGGATCAGTCTTCCTGGTGAACATTGCAATAAGGGTAACGAGCGTACCCATAGATTCCAGCACCTTCGTAGCGTTCCATCCCAGAATGATCATAAACCCAGCCTCTTGTTTGAACTGTGACTTCTCTACAATCTAGGTCTCAGCTATCAGCATAAATCCCAATGGAGAGGTGGGAGAAAGTTAAATACTGTAACGTTATGCCCCGCCCTACACAACACAACCGCAGCTCCCAGCCCAGCAATCCCCGCACCAACAATGATGATATTCAATTCTCTCAACGCCATTACTCGTGTTCCCGACTTTTCACACTCACCATTTGCTCTTTATATACACCAACCTCAACATCGTACTCAGCCCTACCCCATCCTCCTTCCTAGCACCGAAGCCCCTTACCTCAGCACCTTCCCCCACAACTTCGATCCTGCGGCTGATAAAGCAGGTCCCCGTCCCAGACATTGGGGTCCCTAAATAGGAAGCTATCCTAACTAAGACTCCGTGACGACCAATCCCCATCGCCAAATCGTCCCGAGGACGATAAGGTGGCTGGCCCGGTACTCGGGGATTCACTGCAGGTTGCTTACTCCAGTTCCATGCAGGGCTTTAGCGATATAATTGGTGCGAAATGGTGTATTTATTTGCTTTTTCGGGGAGTTGTGCAAGAAAGGTAATAATTTGGGGCAGGTTTGGGTGGCGAGGTGAGGCTGAGTTTGGACTTCGTAAGCACTGCAGGAGTTGGGAGGAAAATCAAGGTGGAATAAGCTTTCTTTTTTCCGGATTGGGGGAATGGCGCAACATTCGCAGGGATTGGTCCGGAGAAAGTCTTCTACTAGAGAACTGGTTGGGTACGGAGAGAGGGCGATATTTACGAAGGAATTCAACGAGAAGCACCAATGAGCGCAAGCAGTAGAAATAGTGAAGTAGATAGAACGCATATGCATTGAAATATCTGGCAGAAATAAGGTGGAGATCGCCTACTCTATGAGCGGCACTTCCGCTGATAAATTCCATCGCTTCTTAAGGTACTGTACTGTGTCCCTCTGTATAGATGTGATCTAGAGCCATGCTCCACCAGGTGACTGTTCTCATCTAAGAATGCTATATTCCCAATCTGTCCGCTCTTTTGATGCATTTCGAGATACGGTTTAGAGATTGAGCTTGGATGCCGGTACGACGATCAGGTGCTGGTTGACCGGAGTCAAGGGTTCCTTTCCTTTCAAAACGGCGTCAATGTTTCGCATAGCAAGAGTTTCGAAACCCATGTGCCTGTTTCGGTCAGTACCAAGTCTTTATTTTGTCATCCAGCTCACGTTTCTAAGGTTCCACCAGCATTGTGAGTTGTAAGGGTGACCTGCTTCAACTTCTTAAGCCTTTCATTGACATTAGGCTCGTGTTCGTGGACGTCCAGTCCAACTCCAACCAGTCGTCCTTCCTCGACAGCATCCGCTACTGCCTCATCATCTACCAGCATTCCTCGAGCAATGTTAACGAATCTGCTACCCATCTTCATTTTCGAAAGTCTCTCTTTGTCGATCAACTTCTTGCCATCGGGACTTGCGGGAGTTGCGATAACGACGCAGTCACTGACTGACAGTACGGAATCAATGTCTGGACAGAACTCGGCTTCGACCTCTGCTTCTCTGGCGGATGACGATCTGATTACGTCAAAGTACTTGATCCTCATCCCAAAGGCAAGGTACGCTTTACGCGCAATCTCATATCCGATCTTACCGAGTCCAATGATACCAAGGACATGACCTCGGGGATTGTGTGAGAGGGGTGGAGCATTCTCGTGACAGTCTTTAAACTCTTCAGGCGAACCTCGAGCAGCAGTAGTGCACCAGGTCAAATTTCGGAAGGTAGCAAGTATCAGGAATATAGCGAAGTCTGCCACAGCTTCGGTGGAAGCAGCAGCGCTGTGCCACCATTAGACGTCAGTTACACCACAACGGCGCTGTACTCACCTGTTGCAGTACACGATACCTGGGACGTACATCAGCCTTGCATGATGCGACAGACCCAAACAATACTTACCTCGCTCAGCCAGAATATCGACATCGGCCCAATCAAAGCCCGCTCCAGCCGATGCAAAGATCTTGCATGAGTCTGGGATCAGTGGAACGAGCTCTTTATCCCATCTCCCCATCTCGCCCCCGGTATTCCAGAAAGGTCTGAAGACTGCAGAGAAATTACCCCACTTCTTCTGTTTTAAGCCTTCCATGAATGCTTCTCGCTGTCGCTCTTCAAGTGAGGGACGAACGATGGTAAAGTCTTGTGCAAAGGTGGAGTAGAACTCCGTATTCCATTTGACTGGGTCTCCGATATGGAGGACGATGGGTTTTGCTGCCATGATGAACGTTCTTGTTTTTAGAGCAAGAATAAAATGATGCTTCATCTGCGTGAGCGGTGAGATGTAAGATCTGAGATCTAAGACGACAAAAGGTGCAGATGTATTCAGGTAAGTGAATTTATTTCAATGGTAGTAGTGAAGCTATCAATAGCAAGTAGGAAGAAATTTTCTCTTGCCAGCGTAGCAACGGAGCACTTGTGGTCTCTTTCCTCATGTAACCTGACGAGGCGTCTGATGGCTGAGATGAGAGGTTGTTGTCGCTGCTGAGATGAGGGGTGCCGATACGTGCAGCTCGCAGGATCCTTGTCACCTCCCACTCTTTCGTCTCCAGGTAAGGTTATTCATTCTTACACCTGGATGTCTCATACGCATCGCATTTATCCCCAAATGAACTTTCATCGCTTTTCATCTGAAGGAGGTAGAGCGAGGAAGGTATCGTTACGTACCGGCGAAGAAGTACCTAGGTAGCGATGGGCGAACTGGTGGCGTGGTGGATCTCAAACCATTCCAGCCTTCCCTATTGGGCTGAGATACCTTGGACCATCCTTCGAGTTTCACGCATCACCCTCACTTCCAACTTACCCTCCGATCTCCAAATGCTTCACAGCATCTACCAAAGCTCGATGCAAATTGGACCTCACAATGGCAGAAACAAAGACCAACGCTGAGGTTTCCAACCCCGGCAAGCCCACTCTCCACCACCTCGACGTCCGTCTCAGCCTCGACCCCTCTTCTTCCTTCTGCTAACCACCATTCCAGCATTCGCAATCCCAACGCATCCTTTGGCTCCTCGAAGAGCTTTCAATCCCCTACAACCTCGTCCTCTACAAGCGCGATGAGAACAAACGTTCTCCCCCAGAACTCTCGAAAGTCCATCCTCTCGGCCGATCCCCCGTCCTCATCACCCCAGATGGCAAAGTCCTGACCGAGAGCATGACGATCGCAACCTACCTCCTCGAAACCTACGATCCGTCCAAGAAATTCGCTTCCAATGATTGGATCCGCGACATGACATTAACCTCCTTCTCCGGTACAAGTCTGTTAGATCTGGCAGACACCGAACTCTTATTCGATTTAGCAGCCAAACATACTCCCTGGCCATTTGTCTACATAACTCGCAAGATCAAGAAGTCGTATGATAGTTTCTTCTCTGCGGCGGAATTCAAGAAAGATATGGAGTTCTTGACGCAGGAATTGGGTGAGCAGGAATGGTTCAATGGCAAAGAGCCAGGAAGGGCAGATTTTATGCTTAGTTGGCCCATGGATATGATTGCGGCGAGAGGATACGTTGATTTTGAGAAGGACTGGAAGACTTTACATGCTTGGAGAATGAGGATACTAGCTCGACCAGCTTGGAAGAGTGCGATCGATAAGGGAGAGGGTTATGATCTACGCTCTTGGTAATATCTTGCCCCTGGCGGGTTACAGATTGAACATGTGCTTGGATACAGTTTTACCTTCTGAGGGGACGTGAGAACATAGAGTTGCCATCTGTCGGCTCTGTTGTTTCATTGGGTAGACGTCGAACCTCTACACGGATCGATCTTCTCAGATTGTGGCGTTCACATTCTAAAATCAGCCAGAATATTTGAAATTATTGATCTGGGATTGGTTTCATATGGGGCCTTGGGACTGTTGCGCTGGGGATTGCGTGGATATTCCCTTGTACAACTATTGTTTACTTTCAAAGATACCCTATCTTGCATGAATTTCTGTATCTGAATCAAGTCAATGAGCATGTACTTTTACTTCAGTTTATCTCAATCAAGACCCTTCCTGTACTCCACAGAATGGCTGTTAGTTTATTATTGGTGCTCCTCCAAATTAAGCCAATTGTCTTGATCGATAAACAGTAAGAGCTATAACGATATACCTTTTTCCTCGTCAAACGCTTGATATCAGTAAGATTATGTCAATGCATCTGCTTTATAGTGTCTCCAACGCTTGAACCCAGTGCACATCATACCCTTGATAATCATTAAATAGCTAATACAAGCACATGCTATCATTACAGCAGAAATCTCATCCTCCAACGCCCTTCCACACCATAAACTCCCAGCATCTCTGTTTCCCCAACCCATCCAATCGTTCCTACATCATCAAAACAGGCACATTACTCATCCTCTCCCCCACCGACTGCTCATCCCCATCGCCTTCCGCTATCCTAGACTACAGACAAAACGAATCAGCCACCCTCTCTTCGCTAAACAGCAAAGCTATCTCTCACCTCAAGCATAGCACAAAGAGTCAAAATGCCCGTCAACGGATCCAACTCTCTCGAATCCAGCACCAGGAGCCCATCTTTGGAGTGCGGGCTTGGTTGCGCGAAGCTGGCTATCAGGATCTTTGAAGGCGTTGGAGATTCGGCGTGGATTACCTAGGTAGGGGCTGTCAGTGATCAAGGGGAGAGGAGGAGATGGGGAAGGGAATCGTACTTTGTGGAGATTCTTATGCTCGTGTTTATGTCTCTCTACTTCCCAGATATATCTCATGCCATCTTTGACGAAATCCTAAGCAATCTTAGTTCAACGTCGTTTTGAACGAGGAAAGAAATCTGCTTACTTCAGCCCGCCGTCCCACACCTACGGGTCTCACTTGCACCATCTCCCCATTAACCTCGTGGTGTTCTACCGTAGGAGTAGCTTCGATTTGCATCCCGCTCGGGATAGGCGTCAATGTACTTTCATCGGAATGCTGGTCTGGATGCAAGAACGTAATTTGCGTCGTTCCCATATGTAGGCTCAAAATCGGACTTTTCCACTCGGCAACCTCGATTCCCTTGTCGTCTTTTGCGGTGAAATGGGTGCCGAATAGATTTTCCTTCTTGAGTGTATATAAGACAGGAGGAAACGGTTCTCCGCTCGAGGTCGCGAGATTTGAGGCAGCGATGAGGGAGAGGCCTTCGGTTGGGGTGTAGAGGGTCGGGAGGTGGGGTGTTAGGGAGAGGACTGAGGTTGTGTGTTTGTGGTGGAGGAGGTAGTAGGCTTTTGTTGGAGTGAGCTGAGAATCGATGGATATGGGGATTTGGGTGGGCGAGAGGGGTTTGGGGTCGCTGGGTGTCATTATGTTGAAGGTGTTTAGTTGGGATAGGATTGTTTGGCTGTATTTTTGAACAGGTTGGAAATTTCCAAAGTATGAACTCATTTGCTTTTGGAGTTTATATGAGAACAGAAGATTGGAATTGCAAATGAGACATCAGCGGTGTTGATTTATCTGGGGAAGTGAGGGGTGGAAGATACAGGAGGATCAGGTGGTTGTCTGGTGATGTTTTGAAATGTCATCACGTGTTTGCGATTACTGTGGAATCTGCATGGAAGAATTCAAGGTGTACAGAATGTAGTGGAAGGAGATGAAAGCACATGATGTTGTACGAAATAATACTGGAGCCGAGGGTAGACCCATTTTGAAGTATACCAACGCGCCAGAGGTCGGTTTGAGGAAGTAGAAGAGAGTCAAGCTCAGAGATCACTAAAATCTTGAACCCTGCCATTCATTTGTAGATTGATGAGGAATGTCTGGTTTGGTAGAAGAGATCCAACAGAAACCCGTATATGAGCATTGACAAGAGACTGCAAATGTCCAAAGTTGGACACATCACATCGAGAGCTGCCTGACCAGCAGCGTTTTGGTTCGAGATCATGTTTTCCTTCTTTGTAACAAAGATGAACTGCTTCTTTTGAAAAAAAAATAGCTCCACATCCAACTGTATTATCAGGGGAATTGTAAAAACCCGCGTTTGGGTTTGCGCAGTATCGTGCCAGCTTGGCACGGAACTCCTCTCCCTTCTCAGCTTAAGACCTTTCCATCAAACAGTAATATAGATGTCGATAACTGTTGAGCGCCAGCGGTATTGTGTGGTATTCTGTTTTGTTGTCAGGTTTATTTCATGTCTTTTCACCGGTAGTGTTTCTAGGGTGAAGCTGCGCAAGTATTGTAAAGTCGCTGGTGAGTGGCGCAGAGGATTGGTCAGCCGGAAAATGCCCCTCTGTCAATCACTGTCCGGAAGGAACCGTATCCCATCAAGATCTTCCTCAACTGTTTCTCGCCTCAACACAGCTTCAACACAGCAGAGAGATCTACCAACGAAGCTGGAGATGCACCTCCACACTAGCACACCGAACTCGAGCGTTTTTTTCTTGCTTTCCTCTTGATCATCATCAATGGCCTTCATGACTCCAACGACTCTATCCACTCGCTCAGACCACAATCATATGCGAGATATGTACAGTAATTACTGCTGGGCAATACTCATACACGGGGCTGAACATCCCGTCCAAAACCGAACACGAGCTTCACTTCCTGACAGCAGAATTTGGGCAACGGATGAGTGTTCTCGACATTAATACATGTACAAAGCCTTGCGATTAGTTCGCATCGGATGGAATTCAGCACTCATGTCGTCAGCGCCTGTTCTCCCTCAGACTTTGACGTTGTTTCAAGACCTTCTGACACTGCCGCCCCTCCACCACCCCGGCAGAAACGATACATCACCAACGAACCATCGTCCCCGAAAAATGATTGGATGATGTCTCCAGCGATCCAACGAACCATGTCATCTATTCGAACCAGCAACTTCACATGCGCTTCGCATCACTGGGTTGTAAAGTTTAATTCTTGTTCCTGAAGCGTTCGGGAGTAGCCGACTTGGCATCTTTCAAAACACCGTCCGCTCTTGTCTGGAGTCTTGAGGATGCTAGTCGCACTAAGTCTCCACCCAATTGCAACTGTCACTCCATCTGAGATCTCTGAAATCTGGAGCGTGAGTAGCCCCTGCGGTTTGAAGTCCCATATCTTCACTACTACTGCATCTACCGATCTGACAACATGATTGGGCATGGCTCAGCCATGTTTCCATTGGTTTGATCGACTGCTTTGATGTTCACACGGATCTTTCAGAGCTATGTCACGCTCGATGATCTGAACGCTCTTACTGCTTCACGCCCTTAGTCAAGGATCAAGGAATGGCATGTGCCCACTAGCAACCTTTCAAAAGTGTCCAATGCTTGATGCGAAGAACCACAGCTGAGCTGCAGCGGAGAAGTCTCCACAGCGAGGTTGCGATGAAGCCAAGCACTTATAATATCGTCTGATCAGCTTTTTGTTCTTCTGATTTATCTTCATCCTTTGTGCAATTTCTCCATGACATTGAGCTGTCATCAATATGGATTCTCGCCCTTTTGCTTCACGTCATCATCAATGGTCATTTCTTACTATTGTTTTCCTCATCAGTATTTTTGGAGGATTAGTCTCACACAACATCGTTTCTTACTTTGGCCCGCAACACCAGACTGCGGACCTGATTCATAGCAGCACACATCTCGAAACTAGAAATGCTGTCCTCGAACGCCAACTCGGAGATTTGCTCAGCGGTCTTGGATCAAGTATCGAGCAAGGAGTTGCGTCTCTCCTACCAAACACATCCACGATCTTAGATTCTCTTGTCTCTCTGATAGGCGGTGGCAATGGAACCAGCATCGTCGATAGTCTTGTGACACCCGCAAAATTCCTGGGCGTCGGTCTTGGGGATGGGGCGATGACAGGCTTAAATATGACCGGACCGGTCAACACAACTGTGCCTTCTGGAGTCGACGGCATTGCCCAAAACCTCGGATCTGGATTGACATCATCCATT
Source organism: Mollisia scopiformis (assembly GCF_001500285.1). Taxonomy (NCBI): domain Eukaryota; kingdom Fungi; phylum Ascomycota; class Leotiomycetes; order Helotiales; family Mollisiaceae; genus Mollisia; species Mollisia scopiformis. Next base: position 1,085,991 of record NW_017263591.1, read on the forward strand.
TTCTCATCGAGCGCCATGAAGTCCGTGCTTAGCTTCAATTCTTCCTCCCTGGGAAGCACTGGAACAATCGGAGAAGCGGTTCTTGCGCTTGCCCAGGGTCTTGGCGGAGGAGCCGCATCTGGCCTAAATTTATCCTCCACATCTTCGACCAATGATTCTGCAGCATTCAATACAAGTGGGATCAGTGGCATCGCAGGAAACTTTGGCCAAGGTCTGTCAAGCTCTCTGTTGAGTGCGGTACAGCTACCCTCGCTGAATTCCCTGATGTCCACGGGTAGTTCTGTTATTGGCAGCGCAGGCAATTCTTCTTTCAATATTGCAGCAATTGGAGCTGGCCTCGGTGCTGGGTTGGGTCAAGGAGCCGCCATTGGACTGGGTTTCCAGGCAGACGTCGCTTCGACGCCTACCACAGACACTGCCGGAATTACTCAGGACTTTGCGAGAGGACTTGTCTCCAGCTTTCTTCAGAACGGCACACTTTCAAAAGTGACCAGCTCGTTTTCTGGAAACTCAAGCGCTCCGGGCGGTCTCTCACTCTCGAGTATTGATGTTTCGAAGGTGGCTGAGGGTTTGGCTGTGGGAATGATCTCTGGAGCCGGATCTACGATATCTAGCTTGCAATTAATAGGAGCAGACACATCATCGTTCAACGACTCTGTAGGTGGAGCCGCCACTGGATTTGGACGGGGCCTTGGAACAGAAGGCGCCAAACTTGTGGAGGATCTCCTCGCGCAATCCTCGTCCAAAGCAGCAAACAGGAGGCGAAGCTTTGCTGGCCCATCAAATGTCGAAAAGTCAGTCAACCTGAGAAAGAGAGACACCGCATCGGCCAATGCTACAGATCTAGCTTCGGTAATTGCCAACTTGAATGCTTCAACTATCAACCCTCTCCTGCAGACTGGAATCGATGATCTTACATGCGAAGGTGTGGGTGGTCTAGTTGGCGTCTTCTTAGGCCTAGTTCAGAGCAAGACAGTCAGTTTGAATGCTCTCACTTCGAAGGGGACATCACCATCTACATCCAATACTACATTGAATCTGCCAGATCAGGTTTTCATCATCAGGAGTGGAGGTAACACTTACAGTGTGAATCCCGCGAAGGGCATAACTACTGTCTCTATCAACGGGATGGCTATTGGGAGCTTCATTGGAGTAGCAGCAGCACATAGTATGGTCTTCTATCAACGTATACCTATCTTTGCTAATCTTACAAAGTTATCTTTGCGATCCTAGCTTACTTTGTCGCGATACCTCTTCTATTACTACTCATCAACACGGACAGATTTGCCGCGCTATTCGACAGACGTCACCCTGCTGAGCCATCCTCTAAATGGCAAAAATATCTCGCATACTCAATCCTTCCACTATCGATCCTGGTTTTCGCCATGGGAATAGGTTTTAGAGGTAGCGGGAAACATTTCACGAGCGCACACGAGGTATGGATCCCCACAACTGAACGTGTAAACTCGATAGCTGACCCTTTAAGATTCTCGGCCTCATCGTCTTTTTGCAAACCTTGATAGCAGCAGGCACAACTTTAATCCTCAAATGAGAATCTCTCGAATTCGCATCGGCGAAAAACCTGAAGCTGGCACATTACATCAATATCGGACTCATGTTATTCCTAAGTCTGCTCACTTTACTTTTCGGTTTCACAGATCTATCAGCATTGGCACTCTGCGCGACTCAAAGTATCGTTCCTACAGCGGTATGGATGGCCTTGGGGTGGCTACTCTTGAGTCCTCTGATGTTAGCAGTGGGGTTAGAAGGATTAGTATTCTGGCTTGGTTGGATGCGAGCAAGCAAGGCTGTTGGCATACGAAAAGAAGATATCGTCAAAGTGAAAGGTGGTGAGGTGTATGAGGATTATTTGATTGTTTGATACCTGGAGTTAATTTGAGCGGTGTACAGTACTATATATGATATCCATTAATAATTACCTATGATCTACAACCCGAAAATCTAGCGAAAGCCTCCTGCTCCTCGAATCGCAACGAGTCCCCTCCCCTTTTCCTTTCTGCTTCGCCAAGGACAACCGAGTCAGGACAACAAGAACTGCCACCCGATATCTTAATACCCAATGACGTCTTCCCCCAACCCAACTCGCAATCCGCAACGACGACGATCATGCGCTGGCGATTATCATCCAGGATGAACCCCGCTATATCACGGGATCACAGGGAGAGACCCCTAATTTAGCGAGACCCCTTACTCCTCTACCCTGGCTCGCATTATCATAACAGCCCTATAGAGAAGGATACCATCTCTGCAACAACCGCAACCAGCAACGAAAAGGAAATGACGTCCTCCTGCGCATGAATCCCCGAGGGCGGGCGCGTTAAAGTATAGATACATGTCAACACGCAGAGGTGACGAAGAAGGGATCCGATCTAGAAGTCTGTTCGGAAGTTTAAGAGGGGGATTTATTTGTTTGTTGGTTGATTTATGCGAGACCTAGTTATATTATTTCCGGGAAACGCTCGTTGCTAGATAGGGGAGAGGAGAGCAAGATGTGGAAAGTCGAATCAAACAAAGCCTACCCATTCCGCCATAAACACGCAAACCACTTCCCGCCTTCGCCGTCTTCGGGCGACATTCTCGCAGAGGAAGGAGAGGGGAATCGTTGGTCGTATCAGCTCTCACCAACGCCTTTCTCAGACGAAGAAGAAGAAGAAGAAGAAGTCCCCATCTTCTTCCGCAGCCCATCCGAAGAACAGGAACGAAGAATAATACTCTCGACACAAACAATGTCGCCCTCTCGCCTCCCAGCAGCACAACAGCCAAATTGGCCACTCATTCCACCACCGTTGTTAGCACTCCCACCACCTCCTCCTCCACCGCGAGCCCCGACACCACCACCACTACACATCTCAACCCAACGCCACAAACCAAAACCACGCCCCCTACCACCCACCCGCCCCCTCCTCCTCCCACCAAACCTCTCGCCCTTCAGCGAACCACCGACGCCGTCCTCCCAAGCACCGCAAACTCTCACGGGACTCCTCACAGACGTGTTATCGATCATGAATAGCATCATGTCGCAGCAGGCGTTGGTGGCGTCCGAGAACGAGTTGTTGGAGGATTTGACGGAGTTGGTGGTTATCCTGCAGGAGGAGGCGGAGGAGATGTTGGCGATGGCGGATTTGGTGGAGGAGTTTGTTGAGGAGGTTGAGGTTGGGGAGGTGGTTGGGGGGTTGGAGGTTTGGGCGGGGGAGTTGGGGTTGGGGTTGGGGATTGGGGGGGTGGGTGGGGATGGAGATGGAGAGGGGGAGTGGGAGGAGGAGTATGGTGGTGGTGGGAGGGAGAGGGAGAGAGACGGGAGGTGTGGGCATGAGAGGGAGGAGTCGTTTGATTCGGGGGTGGGGATGGAGATGTCGGAGGAGGTGAGGGAAGAGAGGGATAGAGATGGACATGTGGGGGAATTGAGACTTTCGTTGTACAGGCCGAAAGAAGCGGGGCGGAGAGCGGAGGATAGTGGAGGGAGGCTAAAGGAAATTGAGAATGGGCGTAGGTCGAAGAGAGATAAGAAAGAAGCTACCATGAGCCGGGAGCTGGTCAAGGTTGATAGAGGAGAGATGGTGCTTTCGTCAAAGCCTAAGAAAGACAGGCAAAGAGGCCCTCCGCTACAATTCCGAGACTCGGGGCTAGAGTTGCTTAGTCCCCAAAACAGTCCGAAAAGGAACAGAAGTAGTACAAAACCAAGGTGGATATGAATACAGCTTATTCAAAAGACCCAGGGTGCACAGACAAGATTCAATAGTAGGGCGTGTTATGTGTAATCGAAGATATTGAGCTACCAAGCGAAGGAACAGGCGCAAAGCCGAATAGGTTGATTTTCACAATCCATGACTACTTGTAGACAGTTAGGAGTTAGGTACTATCAAAGTACCGCCGAGAAGCTTCTCTCCTTGGTCTGATTCCTCTAAGCCGTTGCATTGATGTAACATAGTGCTGTGCAACCAATACACACATGGAAAGACCGAGGAATGAACGATAGGGAGATTCGCAGGAGATGTACAATACTCACATGCCAATAGACAAGTTCCTCCTCTCCCACAAAACAGACAAAGGAGATCCGAAAAGACTTGTAAGCGATAGAGGCCGCAGGTGAGGCGTAGCAGGAACGTGACTTCACGTGATTACGTTGAATCTCTATCTCAACGTCTTCTCAAATCCAACAACAGGGAGCTTTCAAATCAATTGAGACTATTGCCAATGCCATCTTATGTTTTTCGGATGGGCTTTTTTTGTTTCACTTTGTCTCGGCTCTCCACGTGTTTTCTTTTCCTCTCAGCTTGCCTCATTATCGTGACTGGCCTCGTTCTGTCCCCGGCATTGCCCGTATCTCGTATCGTGTTTCGTTCAGCCCTGCCGGGAAGGTCTCAACGTTCTTGGCCGACGACGGGCGATGCTTCTCCTCTCACTGCAATCTCGTCGTTTGGAATCGGGCCACCGTCACATGAAAGATTCCATGGTCCTTTATATGCCTAAGTGGTTGTCACCGAGCGTTGACGCCCTGGAGGAATCTGCCTCAAATCGGAATTGATTGATCATGTTGGAGTTGGTAAAGTGGCTGTTAGTTGCGTAACCGTCCTACTCTTCCACCAGGATATCTCATGAGGAGGATGCTCAGCGATCTACTGCGCGTGTCAGACACGCAGCCTTACACAACATACCACACACCTATGTATGTCCGTTCAGCCATGGCGACGATATGTACGACGTTCCACGATGATATCAGATAGTCCAACAACGGAAACTGTGCCCCTCCATTGTTCAATGAAGGTCCCATCCGACTTCTCACGTCAGCTTTCCGTCCTCCAGCGGACGGGGAAGGTGGGAAAACCCCACTGCGGGAACCTTGAGCTGCCGAACCCCTGAGAGGCAGCTGAAGCTCAGCAGCTTTCACCCCTCACCTGGCGCCTGCACTTCCGCACCAAAACGAACACAGGATGGTGCTATGGCTGCATGAAAAAGAATCATTCTCCACTGCAACGCAAATCCAGAACTTGTGATTGGGCGCGAATATCGCTGATGGCCGCGATGATTGGGTACACCGTCAGGCATTGGCGTCCATCGTACCGTACATTAAGCTATGCAGCTCAGCCTCAGCCCGCCTTTTTCTTTTGATATCCACCGCTCGACGGGAACAGCCCAGGAGTCGAGATATATTCTCGTTCTGCCTCGCGGCCGCCGTTTGGACTGACTTTGGAAATTGTTGATTCATCAGAGTCAGTCACATTACCCCTCAATTCTTATCACCGGCTTCATTGACGCCATCCTGTTTCAGACGCCAGCCTCACACGGTCGCCCTTTCTAAGATTACATTGAAGGTATAGGCAAGGAAGGCAGTACACTCTCACCGAGCGGCATCATCTGATCTTTAAGCGATTTCGGACAAAGAGGCTGGTACTTCATATTTATACTTCGACTGAACGAAACAATCAAAATTTACGGTCAACACGATCCCACACTTACTATCATCATGCCTGGAACTCCTGAGGCCAGTCAGTCAGGAACATGGCGGAAGGAGATTGAAACGACCTTGGAGGCAGTAAAGCAACTTATCAGCAGATCCGTTGCTCCCATACCATCCACACCCTACGCTCCGTCCAATGAGCCAGATCAAAAGAAAATGACCAGTCTCCTGACTGATCTGAGAAAGATTGGATTCCAAGATGTCGAGACTCTACTGCAATTATTCAACTCCCAAGCCAAAGGCTCGCAAGACGACAACAAATTCGTGCTGGAGCACTTGGTTCAGCTCCTTGCTAAGCTCGACGATAATTCGAACATCGCAAATCAGCTAACTGGCGGCTTCATCAATGGTCTTTGGAATGCATTGCCTCATCCTCCATTGACTGGTTTGGGCACGAAGTATCAGTATCGTGAACCAGATGGATCGAACAACAATATCAGATTCCCGGATCTTGGAAAAGCGAAGACCCCATATGCGAGAAGTGCGAAACCTACCATTTTACAGAATATCGCCCTTCCAGACCCCGGCGCTATCTTCGACAGCCTTATGGTGAGGGGTGACACATTCGAGCCTCACCCAAACAAGATTTCCAGCATGCTTTTCTATCTTGCGACCATCATCATTCATGATGCTTTCAGGACGGTATGGTTCCAACCCTTTTGATACTTGCCGAGCTAAGAATTTTCAGAACCACGCAGATTTCAACCAGTCAGATACCAGCAGCTACTTGGACTTGGCTCCATTGTATGGAAGCATCGAGGACGAGCAAAAGCTTGTCAGAGCCTTCAAAGACGGCAAACTCAAGCCCGATTGCTTTTCAGAAAAGAGACTTCTCGGCTTCCCTCCAGGGGTATGCGTCATGCTAGTGATGTTCAACAGATTCCACAACTACGTAGTTACACAACTTGCTGCGTGAGTGATTTACCCCACACACTATTTCTCATGCTGATCTGTGTAGCATCAATGAGAATGGACGTTTCACAAAGCCAAAAGATGACGACACTAAGGGATTGGCGAAGTATGACAATGACCTCTTCCAAACGGGTCGTTTGATCACTTGTGGATTGTACGTCAATTGTGTGTTGAAAGATTATGTCAGGACGATCTTAAATTTGAATCGTACGGCTTCGAAGTGGGATCTTGATCCGAGAACGGATGAGGGGAAGACGCTGTTCAGCTCACCTGCTGCTGAAGGAACTGGAAATCAAGTCTCTGCCGAGTTCAATCTGAGTTCGTATTCCAAGACTCATTCTAGAGTGTCGCTGACTATGAACAGTCTACAGGTGGCATTCGGCTGTCTCGAAGAGGGACGATGAGTGGACTCAAGGTGCTTACGCAAAACTTTTCCCTGGCAAATCAGCTTCTGAGGTCGGTCTCGATGAGCTTCTTCGCGGCTTGATCATGTTCGAGAAGCAGCTTGGAGATGATCCACTTGCACCAAGCCGTAACTTTGGCGGTTTGACGCGTCAAGAAGACGGATCTTACAACGACGACGATCTCGTGAAAATTCTATCGGAATCGATTGAAGACGTCGCCGGATCATTCGGAGCCAACAGAGTCCCAAAGATTCTCAAGTCTGTCGAGATTCTAGGTATAATTCAAGCTCGATCATGGAACATCGCTTCTCTCAATGAGTTCAGAGAGTTTGCTGGTCTTCAGAAACACGCTACGTTCGAGGATATCAACCCCGATCCTGCTGTCGCTGAGAAGTTGCGCAATCTATATGATCATCCAGATTTCGTGGAGATGTATCCTGGTCTTGTCGCTGAAAAGGCAAAACCTCCAATGGCCCCCGGATCTGGCCTCTGTGTCAATTTCACCACTTCGTATGCCATTCTATCAGATGCCGTTGGTCTTGTGAGAGGTGATCGTTTCTACACTATTGATTACTCGCCAAGAAATCTCACCAACTGGGGGTATGTTCTCCGATTCCCAGTGAGGATCTGACTAACGAGCTTCAGATACAATGAAGTCCAGTACGACACTTCAGTTGACGAGGGATGCGTCTTCTACAAGGTCATTCTTCGAGCGTTCCCGAATCACTTCAAGGGCAACTCCATTTACGCACACTTCCCTTTCGTTGTCCCAAGTGAAAACTTGGTTATTCAGAAGTCACTGAACAGAGCAGATAAGTATTCTTATGATCCTCCTGCTCGTCAACCACCAGCCGTCGTCCTCGGTACGTATGCTGCCGTAGATAAAGTCCTCAAAGGGGAAACGAATCTCAAGGCAGAACATGCTCTAGCTGGCCCCAGTCCTTCCAACAAAGCACTTGTCAAGGGTCTCTACCCCAAAGACTGGCAAGTTGAAGTGAAGAAGTTCTACGAGGAAACCACAGCCAAACTACTCAAGACATATAGCTACCCAGTTCCCGGCACCAAGAAGCGACAAGTAGACATTGTACGCGACGTTGCGAACCTCGTCAGCGCTCGCTTCGCATCCTCAGTCTTCAGCCTCCCAATCAAGACGGAAGAATGTCCCCGTGGCGTCTACACCGAACAAGAGATGTATCAAATCCTCCTGATCATTTACACCTCCATCTTCGACAACAGAGATGTAGCGAAGAGCTTCCAGATCAGCGAAGCTGCCCACATGCTTGGGAAGCAAATGGGTGAACTAGTTTTGTTGAATGCGCAAGCAATTTCCAGTTCCGGATTGATTGCTGATGTCTTGGCAAGCTTGCATAAGTCGAGCGGGTTGACGGAGTATGGAACTCATCTGATCAAGACTTTGGTTGAGAGCAAGATTCCAGTTAAAGATGTTGTATTTAGTCATCTGTAAGCCCTTTCTTCATGAGATGAGAGCATTTGGGAGAATCTGACCAAAGTGATAGACTTCCTACAGCTGCATCAATCACGGCTACGCATTCTCAGACCTTCAGTCAAGCATTTGACTACTACCTTGGAGCTGGAGCATCACATCTTCCGAAGTTGTATCAGCTGGCTCAAATGAACACCAAGGAAGCTGATGATACACTCACGCACTAGTAAGTCGCCATTCCATCGTGAGCGAAGTCCTGCTAATGTAGGATAGTCTTCTAGAGGGCGCCCGCCTCACCACAACAGCTCGTCTTGTCCGTACCGCACCAGCACCGACAACCATCCCAACAAGCTCCAAAACTCTACCACCAGCCACAACCGTAATCCTAGATCTCTCTTCCGCCTCCCTCGACGCATCCGCTTACCCCTCACCCGAAACCGTCGACCTCACTCGTCCCCTATCCTCTTATCTCCTCTTCCGCAACCGCTCTTACCAAGACCTTTCTCTCGTCGCCTTGACAGCCATGTTCAAGACGGTCTTCAGCTTGAAGGGTTTGCAGAAACCGACCAGTGGCTTAGGAGGTTATTCTGGTCGGGGAGGGGGATGGGTGGGCTGGAGTCAGGGGAACATTAAGTCGGTTGATGTGGAAGAGGGAGAGGGAATTGTGGAGGGTGGGCTGGGGACAGTTTTCTTGAGTGAGGATTGGAGGGCTTATGGGGTTGCGCCGACGACTATGAAGATTCAGTTTGATGCTTGATTGAGAGAATGTGTGAGAGCATGTTGAGTAAAATACATTAAACAAGCTGGGATGAGCAAATAGGATGCGACGGGAAGCTGCAGAAATATATGCTATCACGTGCTGACAATTGTCCACTTTTGGGCTTATCCTGATCGGGAAAAGCGTCTCCTCATCAGAAAGCATCTTGATCCCTTTCTCCATCTCTTGTCATCTCACATCAACATATTTATTACCCTCCATTATACTTCGTCAACAACCTTAAAATAGTTCATCGCATCGCCGCCGATCAAAGAGCTTAGATTGTTCTCCATTCTATTCTGAGTTTGGCGTCGAGATGACGTTGGCTGCGGGGCCGAGATTTTCGCGTCAAGCCACAAACGCGTATGCATCTAGACCTATTGATGGTATTCGCGGCTTTGGGTGAAGTCATTTATTGAGCGCTGGAATGTAGATTTCCCTCTTCTCTCTTCTCTGTTGATTGCGCCCTTGCTTTGGTGATCTACGATATGAGTCCCATTTGAGCCATTCTTTGTCGTTCCTATACACCATGCTCCTCTCGATTCCTACTTGTCATTCACGAAATCTCATTTTCTTCGCTGCATTCGTACTTCTCAGCTTGATATTTAATTATTGCTATTTCCTCACATCCTCCTCGCCTTCTTCCCTCAAGATACCCATCACCTCGATTAAACTCCCGCCATCAGTCACCGACTTCTCCTGGTTCACGCCCAAATCCCCATTCTGGCATGCTTTCGCGCCCAAACTCCACGCCGCGAAACCAAAATGCGCGCCCCCGAAACTGTCCCACAAAGCGGTCACAGGCCTCGCTGTCGCTGGCAGCGTTTACCACCCTACCAACCTGCTAGAAATGAGTGACGAAGACGTATTATCCATGAAAAGATCCCACGCCCTCTTCCTCGACATGCTCGACTACGATACCTCGCACCTCTCCTTCACCCCCGGCACCCAAGGCATCGTCACCACAGCCGGCGGCGCCTACTTCCCTGTCCTCCTCACCAGCCTCCTCCTGTTGCGGCAAACGGGCTCCGCGCTCCCCGTCGAAATCTTTATCCTCGACGACTCCGAATACGAATCCCTAGTCTGCGAATCCGTATTCCCGCAACTGGGCGCTACATGCATCCTCCTCTCCCCGTTCCTCGCTAGCTCAAACTACAAATTCGTGGTGGAAGGATACCAGATCAAGATCCTCTCTATCCTATTCTCGAGCTTCGAACACGTCCTCTTCCTCGACGCAGATAATTTCCCCGTCTCTGACCCTGAACCGCTTTTCTCTTCCTCGGCTTACACATCCGCTGGCTTGGTCCTCTGGAAAGATTTCTGGAAACCGACGTTCTCGCCGCATTTTGTCAATATCACATCCACTGAGCCTTCACTGGAGAATACCATCGAAGCAGGGCAGATATTGGTTAGCCGCAGAGAGAGAGCCAGGACCCTGATGTTGGCCGCGTATTATAATATCTGGGGAGAGTGGTATTTTGATTTGATAACCCAAGGTGGTCCGGGTGAAGGCGATAAAGATACATTTTTACCGGCCGCGAGGGCGGTGGGCGAGGAGGTTTATGTTGTGGGACGGGGGCCGGAGTATCTGGGTGCGAGGGGGAATGGAGCGGCGGTGCTGCAGTTCGATGCGGTGGGGGATTGGGCTTGTGCTAAGGAGAGGGTGGGAGGCGTTGAGGGAAGACATGGGTGTCAGGTCGCACCGTTGTTTATTCATGCGTCCTGGCCGCCGAAGTTGAATGCGTTGCATAACGTTAGGAGTGAGAGGCAGTGGGGGAGCGAAGAGCATGCGTTGAGTCTTTTTGGGGCGGATATGGAGAAGGTGGCTTGGGGGTTTATGATTGAGATGGCTTGTGAGGGAGAGGTCATCAACCTGCCCAGTCCAGCAGATGAGCAGCGCGAGGGGACTGGAAGCGAGAAAATGAGGAGGCAGGAGAGAAGGATAGGACAAGGTCTAGGCCTGGGGAAATTGGAGTTCTGGGATTGGGGCGAGGGCAACAAAACGAGTACAGGTGTGTGCGAGCAGACGAGGGGTTGTTTCAGGAATATGTTTGGGCAGGAGTATATTTTTAAGGCGGGAGTGAGGAATGAAAGTTTTGAAAGTTAATGACGCTTCGAGAATGTGCTGAGTGTAACGGTCTGCCCTGGACTGTTGGTTGGGAGTGGTAGGGGATCAAAGGAACTTGGCTACTGAAGAGTAATGCAAGAAAGTTACTAATAGCTTGTTGTTAAGAAACTATATTTGAGTTGAGCACGAAGCTCCTATTTAATGGGAAATCTACTTGCTTATATAGAACCTTCCTGCTCTTTGGATCCCAAGGGATCGCGTGGGCCGCGATGAAACCATCGCGGTCCTTGCGGCCCTGGCGGTCTATCACGTGATCACTGATCCCGTGCACTTGGGACCTTCTTGTCCCGAAGTATCTCTAGTAAACTCGCTTATTGGGCCTATCTCTTTCGCTGCTTGTAACACTATTCCCCTTCTAGCTAGTGTCGTCTCGACGCTTAAATCAAAGTAAGGAAATCTCGTGGGGTGGCCACGGCCTTTTTTCACTATGCCACTTACCCGCACTAAAGACTAGCAACGCGTTTCTCTCTCGGATCGCATCTCTCTTACCGGTTACTTGGTAATGCCTTGTTCGCGCTGTGAAAAAGAAAACTTGTCCTGCGAAGTGTCAAACGTCGCAAGCTCTCGAAGATATGGCGCTTGCGTCCTAGCGAAGAAGGTGTGTGATGTTGATAGTCTTTCGCTCGCGGCGTGGGCTAAACTTCGTCGTGAGGAGGAGCGCTTGGAGGCCGAGGAAGAGGCTGCTATACGAACTAAGCAAGAGGCCTTCGCTCGTCGTATGCGTCTCCGTAAGATGTAAAAGCTTTTGTAGACTAAGGGAGCCGAAATGCTCCGCCGTGGTCTGTTTTCCTTGGATGAATTGGAGGCGGTGGAAGAGAAGGAAAAACTGGAGCGGGAGCGTATTGCGTAGCAAGCCGCGTAGGCTACAATCCCCGAAGCCGAAGTCGCTTTCGACCTAAATCCTTCTAATTCCCTCTAGGCAACCTTGGGTTTTGTCGATGAAACGCTACTAGCTTCTCAGGGTAGTTGAAGTTATTTCTGGGTTTTTATGTGTCCTTTAAGTGTGGGTAATCTAATTATTTAACTAAATATTTTCACCGCGGTAGAAGAATTCGATAGAGCAAACTAGACAGAAGAGTCCGAGAGCCCGGGGCCTTGGGAAACCCTTTCAATCCAAACCACACAAAACACTCCCTCATCTACATCTCTTTCTCCATCCCGCCAATAATCCACCACTGTCATCTCAACCTTTGTTGCCAACACTCCATCCTCCTTGTCAACTTTCCCGCCTCTTCACCGTTTTATCTGTGCATTTTCCCAACCTCACAGCACATCACGGCGCATAGGGACAAGAAAGAGCCGCACTGAGAAGCGTCACGACATCCACCTAGGTTTCCAAGCAACTCTAGTTTGCTCTATCGAATTCTTCTACCGCGGTGAAAATCTACCTCCGCTCCGATGGCGGAGTTCTTTATATAGACCACCGAGACTGCTGATGAGGTTTCGTAGGGATTCACTTTGATTAATTAAGGACTGGTTGGTGATTCACTTTGACTGAAACTAACACGTTTGTTGGTGAATCACCGGCCGAGTTCTTAGTTTTGCGGCAGGTGCAAGTAGTATAAAGGAACAGATTTCCAAGGTTTGGAAACGGTGATGAATAGAGGCACGCTGAGGCAGAGCACAAGGGTGCCGAGCATTGTCCTGGTGTCATTACGGTCTACGGGAACTTTGATGATCTGGTAGGGAGTTTGGAATGATAGTCTCAACTTTCAAATTAATGTCATCAATTCAAAGTTGTACTTGAGAGGCCGTTGTTGTCAATTCATGAGTTATTGCGAATTATTGGTGGATCGTTTTTATCCAGTCTACGATGCTTATTGCAAAATCACAATGATCCGGACTTTCTCAGGAAATTTGCACATATATTGACTCTGCAGCCAGAGCTCTGCATTTATCGAATGTACCACCTACACTCTGCAGTTTATCGGCTTCTCATACCACGGTAGTTCGAGTGATGCTATTCACAGAACTTCTTCCTTGGAGGAAGCAGGACAGCATAGGCTGAAATGGCTTCAAAGCTGGAATTAATAGGACTGGACACCACAAGTACGCCATGGCTTCTAGATCAATATTCATGTGAAAACTGGTACGGACATGCTCGACTTGAGGCATCACTCAACGGTGCTGTTATGATGCGTCTGCTTTTGAAAGCGCCGGCTACACAGACATAAGACGTAACGTGAGCTTTAGTGCTGTCAGCATCTGGTTGTTATGTTGTAGCCGGAGATAGATAGATAGACTTGCGCTCTCAACAGAACTTCCTCTTAGACTCAATGCAATTGTCACACTTGATGTGCCCATTCGCAGCAGAATCTGCGAAATCTCGGATATTGGAATCGGTCCGTTCCGTGGATATTTGCTTTTGGATCTTGGTAAGCGGCGGTATTTATTAAGCGTAATAAAGTTTTTAAATAGATATAAATAATTTTAAAAACTTTATTAATATTAAATTAAAAAAAATCTTTTATTATTATTTTTTTAAAATAACGTAAATATTATTAAAGCGGTATTTTTATAAATAGCTAATTTTTATTAATAGAATTGAATACTATTTGCGGATATTTAAAAGTTTTTTTTATAATTCGAAGAAATAATAATTCTTAACTAAAAATAAAAGAAAGCTTTTATTTTTTTAAGATCAGTTTGCTTTTCTATGTTCGAAGCAGATGCATTCAAGTATTTTGTCGCTTGGAATTACGTCTTTTCACTAGGCCTTGAGAGAGGTGGACATTTTAAGAAAGCGAAGCAATATGACTTCTATCAGAATTCATTCGAGTCCTTTGAGTTTTTAACTAGCGAAGATTTGCGTTCTTGTTCAGTTGCTATTCAGACAGAGATGCAAGTTCTTTTCCTGCTCCTTCACAGCCTCTCGAAAATTCTTCATGGCCGTCTTAAAGCTCTTTTGGGCTACCCTTAAATTCTCTTGGGCTTGTTTTCGGCCATTTTCAGCCTCAGTAACCCCTGCTTGCGCCGCTTGAAATGCTTCCTCGCATTCCAACAGCTCTTTTTCGGCGGCTAAGAATCCATCTTTTGCCTTTTGCTCCCAGCCATCTGTTGGTACGAAACTCAAGACCTGATTCTTCAGCAGTGGCTCATCGTCATCGTCTTCATCCGCTTCTGGGAAAAGTGCATCTTTTAGTTGAACTTGGTTCGGCATCTTTACTCCATTATCGTCTCGTTTCGTTGTCAAGACCTGAAAGTATTGTAGTTGAAAAATCCGCAAACTCTCCAAGATGGCTTCCTTGTTGCCGCTGGCAGCCGCAAGATGTAGAGGCATGTCTTCTTCCTGCAGTGCTTGCCGGTCCCTGATGATGTACTGGGCTACAGTGCGCCAGTGTTCCGAGTGGCGATCATTGGCCTTCTTGGCCGTTTCCAGGAGCTCGTCGATTCCCGCGTGTGCGATATTATTGCGAGTCTGATACTCTCGCATTTCGAATTTGGCCTGATCGAAGCTCCAAGGCGGTGTGCAACGTTCAGCCACATTTTCGAGGAAATCGATCAAGTCCTGGTTGGGCATTGCACCCTTTCCCAGGATTCCGTGTCCTGGTTTTGCTCGCCATGCCTTCATCTCGGATTCCTCCTTATCTATTTCAGCGAGGATTTCTCTCCAGGGTTTGTTGTCCAGTGGGTTCTTCTCCTTTTCTGCTTTCTTCTTTCCCATGTTCCTTTCAGCCACCAATGCCCGTGCTGTGACCTTGAACGTATTCAAATTTGCTCTGTGGTAGTCACCTAGGTTCAAAATCTTGCCCTTGTCGAGCAAACTTTGGTGACTCATAGAGAGTTTTGCATACTTCTCGTCTTCCGATAAAACACGCTGGAGGAGCATTTCCGCTCTCAGAAGGCCCGCCTGCTTCTTCGCATACTCCCTGGTGTCTGGGTTGAGGATCTTCAGAGCTTGGTAGTCCATGGCCATGACCCGTAAGATGTCTTTGGTGCCTTCACTGAGGTCAACATTGGCTAGAAGCTGATTGATTTCCTCCAAAGATTGCTCCGCCGATCCGTCCTCCATTGATGACCTATATGGTCGCTTGCGTTTGATTTGGTGAGGCGAAGTTATGCTCAGCATGGTTAAGTCGAGTTCCATGATGTCCTCGTGATCTGCCATGATTGAATGATGAAATAGATTGTAGGTTCAATGCGTGAGTGAACAAATCACTATCAATGACATGAAATTTGGAATCTAGAATTCGTCGTTGTGAGAAAGAAAAGTTAGAACGGAAGAGTTCTCAGATTAAGTGTTCGATGCACAGACCACCCAGTCTAAATTCGAATCCACTTAGTGCGTATCACGGAATCACGATCGGAAGGAGCTACTGGCTTGGATCGAGATGGCATCGGATAATACTGCATGACATCGAATATGTGAGTAGATCCTCATACTTCCAGATTCTAATCCATACATACTTGGACTATATGACTGCGCCTAGCCAGTGTTTGTATACCGAACCGTTTGTTACTGATACATTTTATTCTTTACAGGAAGCACCGCCTCTAACCTACGCTCAAGAGACTATCAACTACATCTCTTCTCTGGATGAAGTCATCTACCTCCCAGCCTACTACTACAGTACGTCAAACTCTGCCCATCTTTCTTAATTATCTCTGGGAGCCATTCTCAAAGAAGACTCAGATCGACTTCTCGGATAAGCTCATGGGCTCCTGGAACTTTCTCAAAAACATGTACTGATTTGCCTATAGTCTACTGGGAGACTGTCGATGCCGTCGCATTCTTCGTCAACAGTAATGATGAGGAAGTCTACTTTGGAACAACCTGGTTGGAAGAGAATTTACAGGCAGTTTACATTGATTGTCTTGAGAATGAGGGTCTCTCTGGCGAGTTTTATGAAGTTTCTCCTCTGACTTATGAACTCGGTTTGGAGCTCGCAGGGGAGCTACTGCCGTTATATACACCATAATAGGAAAGGTTCGTTGGAATGGCTGCAGGTTGATCAGTTGTTGGATTTTCGAGATTTTCCTTGGATCCGTTCTTCGGGCCCGACATGTATTCAACATATATGTCTAGTTATACGCTCCCTCACGATACAGAATGTTATCATCTTGAGGGTGAAATAGATTCTGAAAGGTGCTTTGTGAAATCAAATGAAAATAAAACCATGCAAGTAAGTAGCATTAATATACGGTAGGGATCTTAACTTTTACAGTGATATTTTAATTGACGAGGGAGAGGTGGAACTCAGATTTTCGTCTAGGTTATCTTATTTGAAGCTCCTCAAACCGAAGGTAGGCCATTAGTTATTCTTGCTAGTACTTGGGTACGTGGCCAATAGAAATCTATGTTGGTGTTGGATGTTGGTGTGTGAGATCAAGTATATATTGATCATAAGCTCAATCTCACCGAACCTATTTCCCTTTCCCCCATTACTTGTCACTGATCCCCCACGATGTCTTTTCGGATCAGCGAGATCGTCTCTGATTCCGAGTTTCACGAACTAGTAGAAGTCGAGTTCATTTCCTTCGAACATCCCCGAAATGCATTCCGGGATTTATTCTACCCCATCCTTGGCACAGGACCAGATGCGCGCCAGCAAGCAATCAAAGAGGCTACCAGTCGCATCATTCACAATCACAGATCCAACCCATTCAGTCACTGGGTTAAGGCTATCGACCCTCATTCAGACCGGTTGGTAGGTGCTGCTCTGTGGATATTCTTCGAATCGGATCCTTACACCGGTAAGCCGCTGCCAGAATGTACTTGGTGGCCACAGGGCGAAGGCAGAGAATTCACGACCCGTTGGTGACACGAGCTTATGCAGCCGCGTATCCGACTCATGAGCAAGCCTCATGCATGTGAGTAAAATGCGGCTGCTATGCTGCAGAGGCACGAAAGCCGTAACTGACGAGGATCAATCAGATTTGAACCTTTGTTTCGTCCACCCCGACTTTCGACGACAAGGTGCAGGAAGTCAACTTCTCGCATGGGGTGTGAGTAAAGCGGACGAACAAAAGATGGTAGCTTATGTGGATGCCTCGGGAGATGGGAAAGCCTTGTACGAACAATTTGGCTTCGTTGCGAGTAAGCAGGTTACCGTCAATTTCACGAAAGATAACCCTGGGGAGCTATGGAAGAGACTTGAAAAGATCTCCCTTCCTCACTCATTCTGGCCTATGTCTCGACCAAAATTGGCAGAAGGATAAAGGCCGGGCTTTCGACGATCGAATAGCCCCCACGCCAATGCTGGCCAGGTTGGAACGCCAGCTTCTGATTGGTGCTTTTCTTGAAATAACATTTATTGCCTTCACCGTCATTCATATCATTTCTGTTCACCTCAGTTCTCGTGATTTTGTTATCACGTCAGCATTTGACGAAGTCTTTGTGTCGTGGTAGAAAGTTCTTCTCAATACTTCTCTGCTTAGCCGCGGAGGTCCCATATCAACCAATAATACCTCGCTCCTTCCGGGAAGTTCTTGGCTGCTCTGTATCTTGGCACTCTAGCGCGTGCTTTGTAAACTTTAAATGCCAGTTTGGCCTGCCGTCATGTGGCGAGCGCCAATTCCCAAGCTCATTGGAGCTTGGCGAGACTACAGATTTCACTAGATCTGCGGTAAGTTTGACCCGGAACCTGGTGAGCGGAAAAGATCCTCTCTAAACGTTCCGAGTCCTTTACACTCGCGTTCTTTAACCCATTACTTATGCAATATAATTTCTTGTTTATGAGTTCATATCTATCCACATCGATGACCATTCAAGCCATTCCCCGCGATTACCCCTTCATTTCGCGGACTTTATCCTTCCACAATTTTCTTCTCGTAATTGAAACATGTCAAAGCACAAGGGTGTTGACTGGCCTCATTTCCAGCCCCCAACATCAAACTCAGCCTTACCGAAGCCACTTCATTTCCGCCAAGACGGCCCTGGCCGTGTTGCGGGCTGCTATAATTAACTAGAACATGAATTATCAGCATCTGGTCGTGGTGTGATGGCAACTAAAGGGTCCTCGGTGAATACGAAAAGAGGACTCATATGAATACCTTACTCGCCGGGAACGCAGTCGTTGGGTGAGAGTGAATGCGATTCTCGTACCTGAAGGTGTCTCTGCCCTGTGGACGCAAGAGTCAACGGGTGATGCAGAATCTCCGTCTTGCAGTAGCTCGCTGCGGCTGAGCCCCTGGTGGTCTGTCTTTTCGTGGAGTGTTACTTCCCTTGCTCACCGAATGCAGTAACTCGTGTCTCGTCGAATAAAATTTCTTCCCAACGTCAATGCATGTCAGCCTTCGGTGCAGGGCTTCATTTTCATTGGCAGCATTTTGTCATATGTTAAAGCGTTGTGGCACGAAAAGGTAGTATGCATGCATGCTGACCACCCACCCTTGTATTCAAAGCCCGATCTGAGCTGATGACAAAAATTTCGATGTTTATGTTTTGTGACCTTACAACTTCAGAGTTTTCTCGTCCTTTCTTTCTCCACACTCGTTATTTTGTCCTTCTCGGCATTTTGCATCGTTCGCGCAAATAACCAAGATGAAGTCTTTTTCATTACTATGTCTGTCTTTACTTGCAAGTACTTCGTCCGCTCTGCCAGCAACTTCAACTTCAGCTGCCCCAGCTCAGTCAACAGCTTGCGGAACGATAGTTAATGATCCTGGTAATGAGACTGGCAAAAGTGAATTAGAGCGACTTCTCTAACATCTGAATAGATACTTATGTTTTCAACGCCAGTCTAGCATACGAGTGCCTCACAAGTGTTCCTTTCAATCCTGCTGTTGCGACTCGCTTTCTTGCATACTATAATGATACTCTTCAATTCCAAAGCACATTGGCATATCTAAGGAATCCACCAACAAGTTACCAGCAACCCGGTGTCGATTTGCTGTTAGGTCTCCAAAATCTACAAGATGGCATAAACAATGGAATTTTCCCGAATCAATATGAATTCGAGGCGGCTTTACAAACTCTTCTGTATGCAACTCATGACGCACATGTCAATCTGTTCGCTGGTATTTTATCGGCTTTCACATTTGCAAGTCCATATGACATTGTGTCTCTCTCGATCGATGGGATTCAGCTGCCTAAAGTCTACTTTGCATGTACGTCCGAACCTTAAACCTCTATTTAGGTGAAACAAATTCTAAGACTTGACAGTTGATCTATTCGAGAGCAAGTATTTCACGACTTATCAGCCATCAGCAATCAAGACGATCAACGGCGTCAATGCTACTACATACTTGATGGAATTCGCCTCCAAAAACTCGATCGGAACTTTGGAGAAAAATGCCGACTGGAACCAGCTCATGCTGAGTGCAGCACTCGACATTCAGGGTTACTTCGACGTTTTCAGTGGAGGGGCGACATTCTATCCCGGGGACACGATAACGACGGTCCTTGAGAACGGAACTACCTACACAGACAACTTTCAAGCGGTCTATAACGACCCAGGACCAACAGGTCCTTTAGAAACTGGAGGCGACTTTTACAATTTCTTCGTCCTTGGATTCTATCCTGCTTCCTTCAACGAGTCTGATGATTCTACTGGTTCTTCTTCTGTGGTCCCATCTGCCACGGCTACAGCTACCTCGACTGTTGTTTCCTCGGCTGCCGCAACACCGTCAAATTGGAATAATACAGCTTACCCTGATACCCCTGATGTCGTACAGACAGATCTGGGGACCTATGGTGGAGGTTATATCTCTGGTGAGTTCAGTTCTTCATCAACTGACATCTATCGACCAGAGCCAATCCTGCGTCTGACGACAAAGTTACGAACTTCTAGACGAGCGTACCTGCTGACTTCAATTCTCAATTAGGATACTTTCTCAACTCCACCTCAATTTCCGTACTCAGCATCCCCAGCTTTGACGAATATGACGCTGCGCTCAACACGTTCCAGAGCACCATCAGCGACTTTATCACTCGCAGCAAAGCAGCTGGCCTTCAGAAAGTTGTCATCGATTTACAACAAAATACAGGTGGACAACCTCTCCTTGCCATCGACACATTCAAGCAATTCTTTCCGAATATCGATCCCTTCGATGGCTCCCGAATGCGCGCACATCCTTCAGCAGATGTGATGGGAAACACAATTACGGGCTATTTCCAGAGCTTGAATACCACGGACGAAGATTATTATGCCTTGATTGGTGATGAGTGGGTGGCTACAGATCTCATCAATGCAAACACAAACCAAAATTTCACATCCTGGGCTGAGTTCTTTGGCCCTCATCTCTACAACGGGGATAACTTCACTACTGTGGTAAGTTTCATATCAACGACGTCGACAAGGTGAGCTAATGTGGGGCAAAGCAACGCTACAATCTCTCAAGCATCTTATTCGACGACGCAGCTACGAATACAAACTTCAGCTTTGCAGTGTACGGATACGGTGCCAACCCAGCGCCGGCAAATGCAAGCCCACCTTGGGCAGCTGAAGACATTGTCTTGGTAAGCAACTACATTCTCGAGCTTGATGCTCTAAAATCCTAACACGGAATAGCTTTCTGACGGCATCTGCGACTCCTCATGTGCGCTATTTATGGAGATGATGCACCATGAAGCCGGTGTCCGTGTCGTAGCAGCAGGCGGTCTCCCAACAACTGGTCCCATGCAAGCACCGAGTGGCAGTCGTGGGGCTAGCGACTACGACGTCTCAATCCTCGACGCCAACATCGACTTTGCCCAGCAGATCCTGCAAAGCGACAACTCTCCTGAGCAGAACTTCCTTCCAAACCGTACCACTGCGATGGATGTTTTCGTCACATATGCAGATATCAATTTGAGGGACCAGGTCAGGAGGAATGAGACAATCCCTTTGCAGTTCGCATACGAGGCTGCCGATTGCAGGATATTCTATACGCCGAAGACGATCTATAATTATACCGCTCTATGGCAGTACACTGCCGATGCTATCTGGTCGACTCCTTCATTGTGTGTTCAAGGCTCAACTGGATTTGCTACGACTGGTACCAACACGACTGATTTCGTTGGTCCGTCATCATCTTCTGCAGGAGCGAGAACGAATATCAGCGATTACCTTGCAGCGTTGAACAGCTCCTCGATCTCCTCCTTGACATATCTGAACGATGGCTTAGAAGATGGGTTCGCTCTCCAGCGGTATAAGAATACTGTTGTGACGTCTTGTACTATTGAGTCTGCTGCCGCTTGTACTGGAGGCACGATTTGTGATTCAGGGGTATGTAAGCTTGAGTGTGTGGTCGGTAATGCGAAGTGTGCGGGTGGACAGCCCTGTCAGGCAAGATCGAATGCTGGGGTCAGTGTGGGTAGTCAAGCGTTGTTGAAGGGTGTTTGTCCAGTGAGTAATTCGAAGGTGACTACGAAGACGAGTCCCGGCCCGCTTGTAGACTAGACGGATTCTTTTTAGACGTGTCGATTCGTGGAGGAGTTTGGAGGAGACGTGTTGGACGGGCAATCTTTTAATTCTAATGTAGTATACTTAATGATAGAAAATCACTATTGGATGCATGTTCGAGTGGCACTGAAGTAACCGCTGCTGTTTCTTTTCCTGGAAGGAGAGTTGAAGAGAATGGAAATGATCTTGATTCCATCGCATGAATACCTAAACTAGCGAAATCTGCTCAAGCTCTTTACCAATCATTCTCCCTACCTCTCCATTCATGATGCCATGAATGTAAGCTTCTCCAACCAGCCTCCAGCAGCCATCTCCAGCAGGTCTCAAGACTAAAGGTACCGCCGCACCAGCCAAGACCCAAACAGAATCACCTGTCCCAAGTGACTCGGCCGCAATACCAAGATAGCCCTTCTTTGTCCTGAAGAGTCTTCGACAAGAATATGCAATTCTGAAACTCTCAGATATATCATCGAAATCTCGATCCAGCTTCTTCTTCTCGTCCGAATCAGGATCTAGAGTCCCTACCCTTTCAAGAATATCATTGATCTCTTCCACATCTGGCACCACAGTGTCATTGTACTTCCTGCTGATTTGTTTAATAGTAATTTTTGTCTTGTCCAACAGGGTTGAAAGCGCAGCTGTGTTGTCGACATCATCTTCTTCTAAACCTTCAGATGCATCTTCCAAGTGTCCCACACAGCCCGCTATCAAGTACTGGAATGCGGCTCGAGCCTCGGCGCCAGCTGGAGTGCCACAAAACGTATCCTTGATAAGAGTCCTCCAGAAAGCTTCCAGGGATGTGCATCCAGATGGATACTTCTCTCCTGGGTAGCGAGCAACGAGTTCCAGCAAGCTATTGATGTCATATTGATCCATGACTCCGGAGTATGTAGTTGCGAATTCGTCGATCGTATCGAATCGGATGCCCTTGACTGATAATCTTTCCGAGTCCGAAGTTGGTATTTCGAATGGTGGAAGCCCTTCACTCGCATTCCAACGCTCCTTTCCAGGCTCGGGTCGTGGGACGCCGGCAAGAGGATGAACATGAAATCCAACACTGTAGCCTGGGACCCAAGAAGGTAGGTGATGTTGTTCTCGAGTAGCTGGATCGTCAACTAGTGACAGGACATTGAGGTCCTGCGTGTTCCGAATCGAAACCCAAGAATACTTTGTGAAGACACGAGCAACGAAATCATCAGCATCTCGATCCAGAGTTTGATCTATCATCATATCAGGAGGCAATTTGCTCGTTCTGTTCGAAGACTTCCAGATACCAAGCAAGCCATAGACATGATCTTGTGCTTGTCCAGCTTGGAAGTAGCGGCTGTAGACTAGGAGCTTTTCGAGAGACAGTGGTTCCTTTGCCGATTGCGCCTTCATAA
Source organism: Mollisia scopiformis (assembly GCF_001500285.1). Lineage (NCBI taxonomy): Eukaryota > Fungi > Ascomycota > Leotiomycetes > Helotiales > Mollisiaceae > Mollisia > Mollisia scopiformis. The sequence goes on from NW_017263591.1 coordinate 1,108,822, forward strand.
CCTCAAGTTGGTATTGATTGTTGAGACTGTTGTTGACATAAGCCGTCGATTTACGATCTGGATGAGCAGTCCCATCAGCTTGCTCCATGAGCAAAGTACCCAAATTCGTGTCTCTGAGAAACTTTGCTACGTCCCAGAAATCATGTCTCCAAGAAAGTACATGTGGGCCGCAAAGCACGTCGATATGCTTGGCCAGAAATGCCTCTTGGATAATCCATACGCGGTTGAACCATGCTCGCTGAATGAATGCTGCGTAGTCGTTCCACTGCTGGGACGAGATTGGCGGACTCCCGAAAAGAGATTCGTATTCAGGACCTTCAAGGTCTGTTATTGTGACTTTGCCTTTTTCCGGAGGGATGGACTTGAATCTTTGGATGATTTCGAGGGCAGGATGAACATGCTCATCACATCTCCCTAGCCACGCAATAACTCTTCTTGCTCCAGTGTATATTTCATCCATCATAGGTATCTGATCGTTTTTCTCTGCATCATTCTTTTGGTTGATGCAGATCGCATCGATCCATATAAGGCCATCTTTATTCTCTGCTCGACCGTCCACAGAATTGGAGATAAATCCAGTCTTGCTGAATTGCAACAATGCATCTTCGAGATTTTCGGTAATTGGTATCATTTTGCCATCGCACTCAATCTCGTGGTCGAGATCGCCGGTTGTTGTCCTGATGTCCAAGGGATATCCTGCAGAGAGCTCGTGGTAGAGCGGATCGCTCCATGTGTAGGACAGGCAATCGTAAACGGGTGATTCGTTGAGATCAATGATCTCGAGAGAACACCTAAGTCGTGGCTCATCTCCTTTGGAGAGAAGTTTGAGAACTCGGATATGTCTCTCTCCATGTTCGCCTTCGAGAGAAGAGTATACATAGGGCATCCCAGACGTCTCCATTCTTCACGGGTTGCAAAGTTCAATCGCTGACCCTCCTGGTTTGACAGAAAACTGTTGCAAAATAGGACATCACCGTAGAGTGATCTGTTCTTGCATACCTCTGCTTTCAGCTCTCAGCCTCACTGGTGAGCTTGGGCTCTGGGTGACTCAGGTGCGGAGAAAGGCTATGCATGCTATGAAAGGCAGACGTGCCTTCGGAGCTAAGCCTCATTTTGGGGGCGATGAAACGGTCACGTGTAACAGGTATCGAGGTACGACCTAGCAGAATAGCTCATACGTAAAGATAAATGAATGATTAATACAGATTTCGTGCTGGTAGTGCTTGACTATGGCGATCTGAAACAATTATTTCCTGGTTCCTGGAAAGATTATGAGACAACTGTCATGTGAACACTCTCGGGCCGTCCTAAGGCCGAGACATGTATATTTGAAAACTCCTTCTTCCATCATCGACAACTATTATTCTCTGTCACAGAAGCAACCATAAACACATCAACAGTCAGAGATGAGGACGACGGTCATGCAAGCACCAATCAATTTAACAACAATTCCGAAGCTTTGAAGTGTTCCAAGGACATGATTCCTCTTTTGCTTCTTGTATTTGAGCAGGTATGTATCCAGAATCATCATTAATCTTCATTAAATCAATGTAATGTACCTCTCGGATTGTCCCAGAATCTTATTCCCCTTAGAAGTTGCCGTCTGGTCAGCTCTCGATAGACTGCCATTGTAACCCCGCCGATTTCATGTACTCGAAACTATTGTATGAGTTCTGAATATCAGACCTGGTCACAGCCCTAGTCTATCTTCGTCCTTTATCAAGCCGGACTTTCTGGTTCTCTCTCGCTCTTCGCTCCTTACTCTTGTCCTCCGCCATACGATGCTCCTTGAAACGTCTAGTTTCTATTTCAGAGATCCTTGAGGACACCTATCATCGTCGTTTTCTTAGATATGGTCGACTCTCACCTTCCTCTGATCAAGGGTTTTTCTCCGAGCCGAGCACAACGATATTCACTAACTTGCTTCCAGAAAAGAATGAGTTCAGCATACCACACGTCCAGACCAGTCATTACCGTTTCAGAAAAGTGTCTCTTAGTGTCCCTCCCAAACAATACTTGTATTCCACTTTGAGTGGTCAATAGAGCTTGAACCAAATCGCTAATGCACTCCTTCACGGCACAACGCCACTAAACAGAAGTTCTGGCCCGGCTCGTGGCACCGGGAAAAACAAAGTTCTCAGCCGCAGCACCACCTCATGGACGCAGATGCAGAATTGTGGCCAATGCATTGCGATATGGTTATCGTAGGTGACGCCACTGCCTCAGCCTCAGCCTCAAAAGTCTATTCTAGAAAGTCTAGACTTTTTAGCCACAGGCCACTACCTTGTTTTAAAGACTGCATTCGCGCCATTGCTGAATGAGAACTAGGGTTTCCACACGAAATATTGAGTGGTAGAGTAGTTGTAACAATCTCTTTCCTGCTCCTCCCCTCTTGCATTCTATTTTCTTATATTTCTCCTCCCTCTTTTCCTTCCCCTTTCCGAATCACAATCCCACTCTCGCCTCATCAAAGCTGCTTAGATTATCCACGCAGTGATGCGTCCACATTTCAAGCCAGTCCATACTGAGGAACTTTCGGACGACGATGGAGAAACTGTCTTTAGAAGCATGGTCGAGAGGTCTTCTATCGGATGGCTTACTCCGTCATTAATAGCTGCGAGTTTGACAATTGGTGAGTGTGACAAATTGAACATGATATTGTGCTAACATCAGCGCAGCCACAGCTTCAGCAATAGGTCACTATAGCTTCTTTCAATACCTCAACAATGGGCAAGAAACTTCCAGGATTCCTCAGTCCTGGGTCACGACAGTGTCGACTGCGATCGTCAAAATTTTCAGCATATGTGTGGGAATTGCGCTAGGTTCGTGCTATACGCAAATCTTGTGGAACAAACTTCGGACAACCCCTGCGAAAATCTCTACTATCGACGCGTTGTTTTCGATGCAGTCTAATCCAATAAAGCTGATATCGCTGGAAAGCTTCAAGATGGCGCCGATTCTTTGGCTACTGGGCCTTTTCTGTTATTAATAAATTTTTGTTATTAACAAATCTTCTATTATTATTAAATTTCTTGCTATCAACAATTTGTAATTACATCTAAGCAAATTTAACACCACAATCTAATACACTTTAGAATTCTATATTTTACTCCACGTCCCCGGCTCCACACACATGGCTCTACACACCTAGCTCCACACACCAACACACCAATGGTTACTCCATGGAGTCTTTTGAAAGTTATCTAAGGAAGACGGAGGACGGAGGCCGGATTATATACCCTCCGTCTTCACGCTAATAAAATCCGTCTAAATAGTTTTAAATAAATTCACTATATATCGGCTTTTTGTGACAGCCACGCACTCTGGACTAGGTATCAAGACGTACGCACTAATCTGTGAATAATAGACAAAGAACTAAAAGAGTGGAAGAGTGCTGAGGCCAGATAAGCTGAATCCTCAGCACTAGCTCAAACACTAAATGAAACATCTCACGTGATATACCCGATAATATCACAAAACCGTGACACTTTTTTAAAAAAAAATTATTAGAAATTCATTATTTTAGCTTTTGTATTATTAATTAAATAAGAATAATAAAGATTTACTCATGTGTTTTAAAAAACAATAAAACGAATTATAAAGCGCTACTTTTCTTATCTTATAAAAAGCTTAAAATATAAGACCACGTTAGCGGCATTTCTACTACTCTTGTCGATATTTTAGTCGCCATCGAGACTTCGCACTTTCCCCGCGTTTGTCACTACAATCGCGATCAAAAACAGCAAAGGGGAACCTGCAGACAAAGGTTTCCTAGTAGAGCTACAATCCGAACCTATCTTCATCACAATAAACGACAAGACATACACTCTAACCATATAGCCAACTATGGTCCACACTAACTCCATGAGTTAAGTAAGCATCGTCACTCTAACGAAAAGTTGGCTACCAACAAAGTCTATGCTGGACAGAGTTATCGAACGACTTTGCGCCATAAAGTCTGCAGACGACTTCGCGAAAGCTTGTTCTGTGGACGGGACTCCCGTATTCAGTGATGCAGAGTAGCAAGAGAACAAAGAAGGGTTTGAAGCCAGTGCAGAGCTATTCAAGAACCTTCCGTCAATGGTGATGGCCCTAGACGGTAATGCAAAACCGATGATTGGAAAAGACTTCCAAGGATCTGATCTAATAGTTGTCTTTGAAACTGACGATCACGGCCACTCCACCATCTCCAATGCAGCCGAATGGCTGTCGAAGAAGTGGGAAGATATCTCACGCTTCACTGGCGATGCACTCGAATGGATGCGAGCGAAGCTAAAGTTAGCCTGATTTGGTTCGTAGTGTACACTGCTCCTCAAATTTTGGATTTAACAACACATAGATACCGAAGATCCAGTGATAACCCAGACAGTCATTCTAAATACACCGATGGCGTCATTCACGTATGATGCATCTGGTGTAGATACTGTATCCATTACGCTCGATGCTGATATCCTTCAATCTTACCTGGAAAACACAATGATCTCGATGCTCACTCTGTCAAACCAAGACGTCTGGACTGAGGTAACGACAGGAGAGTACGTCAATCGATACAGCTTCAAATATCCGGCAAAATTAATCATCCCATACGCAACTATACTCGTTGGGTCAGTTGTTTTCATCATTCTTGGTGTCCTTGCATTGGTACGGAATGGTGTCTCAGCAAGCAGCGGAGGCTTTACACAGTTGTTATGCACCACCAAAGGAAGTCAGATCTTGGACGACATGACGGTTAACGCTTCTCTGGGCGGCGATGCTATTCCCGATGAGTTGAAGAATCTGGTTGTGAAGTATGGAGTATTGAGAAATGGGGCTGTTGTGAGGACTGGATTTGGGGTCCCAAATGAAGTGCAGGACTTGATGAGCGGCAAGAACTATGAGTGAAGAATGGTAACCTGTCATTGTCGCGATCTTAATAGTCGCTCTTGCGAGCTGGGAAAGGTTCTTACAGAGCAAGTGGACTTATTGAAGCCTGGAGGTGAGCGTTTCCGAAAAGAGAAGGCACTCAACTAAAGAACCTGAATGAGCGCCTGTTACACTTTCTAGCATGCCTAGACAGATATCGTATGAAAGATGGCTAGACTAAGTGGAGCAAAATAATAACCAATTGGCTCATCTGAATATCCCTAGAGTGATTGAAAGATCAGAAAAAATCTTTGTTTCAGACCATGGGACTTGGTGACGAGGGCACTGAAGGGTTCCGGAGCTTACAGCGTTAGAAGCCTGTAGCTTCAGCGCAAAGCCAAGATTGCTTTCGTCTACGGAAAATAGGCGGGGTAATAGCGGGGTAACCGCTCAGAGTCGTTTCCGAAGCAGTGCATCATTTTGCACGCATTAATTAGCATCATTGATAACAGAGCTTTTTTTAAGCATGTTCTCCTTACCTTTGCGATCTGAAAAATGTAACATACTGTTTCAAAGCCTTCATCTGTGCAAGGATCGACCATAACGTGGCCATCGCATCGCTTCCAAATTGATAGAATGTGCTTCAAAGTAAACACCGGAAGATAAATCGTCCACTTCACTTCTCCAAAAACACAACATTTTTCTCAATCGGCTGCCTCGCAATCCTCAACTCATTCGCCCTAAACTCCCCATCCTCAAGCCCAATCGCAACACCACACAAAATGTCCAACTCATCCCCAATACCCAACTCACTCCTCAACACTTCAGGATAACCAGCGACGCTAACCTCGACACAAGTCTCAAGTCCGACCTTCGTGAGCTCTAGTAGCAATGTCTGCAAGTACATCCCAACACCCATTGCATCCACTGCCCCAAGCCTTTTGTCCATACACAGAATTCCTACTACGGGAGCCCCGAAGAATTCATAGTTCCGCAATACAGCTTCACGTCTAGATTCGCGGTCTTCGCGCGCAATGCCCATACCAACGCCATAGACTTGGTAGCCGAGTTCAGTGCGGAAGTGACTGAAGGTGTCTGGGAGAGGAGGAATATTTGGGTTGGTCTTTGTGGCAGCGGCGTTCAGCGCAGCTTTCAACTTGATGAGTCGTTGGCCAGAGACTACAGTGAGGTGCCAGGGCTGGATATTGGAGTTCGAGGGTGAGAGTTGGGCGAATTGGAGGGCTGTGATGAGAAGATCTTGCTGAATGGGCGTCGGGAGGAATTTTCGAGTTGAGTGTCTGTTTTTGATCGCTTCGTCGAGGGTTGGTTCAATTGCCGTTTTTGATGCGTCTTTTGCAGACATTTGTGTTGGCTCTGTATCAACTCGGTTGGTTTGAGACATGGAATGACTCTCTATTTGTTGCATGATTGATATCGGGTATATATCCTCATATCGAACACACCATCATCCGAAGCACAACATGCATGCCATAAGCATCCCGCAGCCTACTGTGTTACACTCGCTACCATTTATTCTGTCTACCCCACCCGACGGTATAACCAATCAATATGTGGAATTTATCCATCTGACGAGAAATTTGGTATAGACCTCGCAGTACGAGATGCTTTGAGACTCTGTTTGACGGGGCAGTTTGGGCTCGGTTTCCCGGGATCGTCCTCGGTCTTGTTGTGCAAATCTTTGTTCGCACAGCATGATTGTATAGCATTATTGAGCAGCTGTCCTAGATCAACCTCGAGGTTCTCCGGCGAAGACTTCAGGACTTTAGAGCCCGAGAAGTGCAAACTGCTGAGGCTGAATATCCGTGGAACGAGAGCTTCACCTATGTGTGACCAGGGCATCTTGATAGGGAGCTGCAAGGACATCGGGGCGTTTCGTACAGCATGGGACGATGCGATGGTCGCTTTCAAGGTGACATGGTTTCCTCAGGGAGATTAGATATGCATAATGGGAATGCCACAAACCAATTTTAGAAATGCCATGATCTGGTCGAAGCTGCTCACTTAGCGGTAAATGGTTTGAACATCATCCTCAACTTGGATTTGATGATTTTGTAAGAGATTCCAAATTTCATTCACGTGACAACACTTTGAGTACGAGAGCCGACAACAAGGAAAGATTAATGTTCCCCAGATCTCAGACTGTAATTTACTTGAGTGAATAGTAATCAACGAACTACCGATGGAGGTGAATATCTACAAGGTCACGATCTGAAGCTCACGGAAATTGGATACCGACATACCGTCAGCTTTGTAATCGACGAACAACTTTTTGTTGCGCTGGGGCCCAGCTGACTGAATGCATGTACCTTTGGTGACCAATCAGCTTAGTTCGACGGCCGCATTGCTCTCATATCCAATGAAGTGCAACTTCTCCATCTGGAGAGTCGGGTCTTGGAAGGCCGACACGAAAGGATGGCTGCTCTAGAGTGCTGTTTCTCAATCCAGAAATTTGATGGTCTGAAATGGGTTAAGATGCACAACATCGGGCTGCTTGTAAAGCATTGGTAATGGAATGGAAATCATTCACTGTTCATGACAGTGCATGAGATACTGTGGAATCAACAATTGTCTTCGAAATACAATTCAGATCTATTTAACAGAATGAAGCCGCCATGGAATAACAATAGCATCACACAAGGCTCCTACTTTCCAGAGTCATCAGCCTTGGATTCTTTGCAATGCGTCAAAGTTTGATAATTTCTGTTCTTAGTTTCGCTGCTGCCTCTTTGGCATGTGGCCTCCACGGACTTCATGGACGAGACACAATCGATTCTGATCCTCAGTTTGCGCCTATCCCATCAACTGCGGTGGGAATTCCACTTAGACCCGAAGGATATGCTGTACAGTCGTTTGGTGGTGGAGCATACATGGTGACAGACGGCATGTACCAAGGTACGAACATCCAATCTTGTCAAATGCAAAAGTTCAACCTTAGCACCAGCTTTCTTCCTTGTCTCCACCAAAGGTGTCGTGGTGGTTGACAGCCCACCTACGATTGGCCACCGCATGCTCTACGCGATTGGGAATATAACCTCGACCCCAGTGAGTACACACCCTCCAGCGGAACAGTGCGTAATGAAATGGACAATTGAGCAAGTCTAAGGATGGCCGTGGCATCGTACTGTGCCGACCAGCTAAAGCATCCCATCATGAATGGAAAAGGAACATGCTGACTCCGACTCTGATAGGTTACCCATTTGATCTACAGTCACTACCATGCAGACCATATTGGAGGAGCTAACCTCTTTGGAACGGGAGTGAAAATAATCGCTCATGCGGAAACAGAGAGACACTTGCTCATGACGCCCGACCCCAATCGACCACTGCCAACAGAGACATTCTTACACAATCGTACATTGCATGTTGGAAACCAGACTTTAGAGTTGGCATACCTGGGTGAAGCTCACATGGCCGGAAATATCTTCATATATGCTCGTGTCCAGAAAGTCCTCGTCCTTATCGACGTTGTCTTTCCCGGCTGGCTCCCATTCGCCAGTCTAGGAGAAGCAAAGAATATTCCGGCATACTACCAAGCCCATGACCAAATATTGCAGTACGACTTCGACCATTATATTGGGGGGCATGTGGGCCGGGCCGGCAACAGAACGGATGTGCTCATTCAGCAAGAGTATATCCTAGACTTGATGCACAATTGCGAGCAGACACTCAACGAGAGCGCGACAAACAATTCCATGATCGGAGCTGCTGCCCTCCTTGGCCCAGTCTCTACAAAGAATCCCGGCAATAAATGGGCGGCCTTCAAAGTATATCTTGATGTATTGGGCCAGTACTGCGCAAACATAACCAACGAGAAATGGCTTGGCAGATTGGGAGCCGCTGATGTCTTCGAGTACGAGAATGCTGGGGCAGTCTTCGAGAGCCTGCGCATCGACTATGGGATATTGGGTCCTTTTGGAATCTCGTAGTTGGAGGCGCGCTTCGCGAGGGAACCTATTGATCGAGGAGGCGGTGCTCAGAGGAGGTTATTTGACGGATGCATAGGTGGTGGTAACAAAGCAGAGCTGATAACCAATGCAAATGACGCCTCTGTTGACATAATGCTGCCGGTCTACACAATTGTGACATTGATGGGACTCTCGTGCTAAATTCCAAGTCCTTAGCCTGGTCTGTGCATAGCCTCATCACATGTTGGCGCGCTAGGAAAAGTTGGGTCTATTCACCTCTCTTCAAACGACGCGTCTTCCTCTATCAACGAATCAACCAAGTTCATTGATCGCAACTCATGAATTCTGACATCGAATTACGATATTTTGAAGCTGTATTTACAAAACACTCTCTGTTTCCCAACATAACATGGAAAGTTCAGAATGGCGAGCTAGGTGCCAGGCTAGAGCGTGCCACAGCTGAGTCTGGACACTGCAAACGCATCTGCCAAGATTTTACTTGGAGGCGTTTCGACTTGTAAATCGCATCGCCGTCAACGGGACTCTACAGAGCTAATGACACATTCTGGTATGTATCATGTAGCTATCATTCAACTTCATCAAACCGACATACGTAGACCTCATTTCGAGCATACAAACAAAGCTTTCGAACAACGATGCCATTCCTCCACTTAGAAGCATCTAGTCCTCGGCACCCAATGTTGAAAGTGAGGATATGAGAAGCGATTGCCCATAGACACACCTAGAGGGGGGGCGTTGATATATTCTACACATATTCGTCCTCGGCGCGTTTCTACCAGCAAAACAATGCTGCACCAGCTACTCAGACTTCGTCTCATCCCCTCCATCGCACGAAAATGTCGACAATCTCGTCCTCTCTGCCAAGTCGACTCGAATCTACTACATAATACCATGCAAACCTGTCACCTGCACGACTGGCATCGTACGGATATATTCTCAATCGTTGACCTACCAGAGAGTCTGCACTTGGCTCGTTCTCTCCAATCCAGACTAAAACAGCAGAATCTCCACGACAGCGGCTGATCTCCCATTCACAACTGGAATCCGTATTTAAAGCGGATCTTGACTTCATGTTCCACTGGCTTACCACGCCTCCGCATCCGACTCCGTCCTGGAATGCTGAACCGCCGACAGAGATGAAAGCTTCCAAACGTCCATTTTCACCACGTCTAGGGTACAAGCTTGATACCTCAGTTAAAATTGTCAACGCTATATCGTCATACATGAGAGCAGCTGTGCCATCAAAAGTTGCTTGCGAATTGTGGACCAAACTTCGAAGGTCCAGAGTTACGTAATCTCCACTGTGCGCCTCGATCGCATGATTGGCTTCGCTCGTTGCTACAAGCGTATGTTTCAGTTTCGAAAGTTCTCTTGACGACAGCTCTTCCGTTGCATGCAATGAAAGCCACAGGTTTGGTGGTGCGCGCACAGTCAGTCTGAGGACTTCAATTGGAGAGGCATGTAATAACATGGCCAATTGTCGGTCAAGAAGTCTCAGGTGCGAGACAAGGTCGGATGACTCGTCTGGGAATGCTATGTCACTATAAAAGCCGACAAAGGCTAGGGATTGGGATCCTTGACTAAGTACGATCTGTTCAATCCGAGAGAACAGTTGGCGGAATTCCGGTGTTCCTGGACGAACTCCTGAGAAGCCATCACCAATATCGACAAGAATGTAGACACGAGGCGGATATCCTGATGTTTCACCTACTTGCTCCACAAGATCAACTTGGGAGATGTGATCTAGAAGAAATCGGATGTTACCGCCTCGTCTACCAAGTTGCTTCGAGATTTCTGCAGCGTCTTCAACCTGGGACGGCGTCAGGGGGACGCCGTAAGTAATCTACCATACATGTCAATAGCGCCCAAATATTTTCGAGTCATGCTACGAGAAGAGGCGACCTACATTGACTTGAACACCGGTAATCTGATAGTCAAGCAATAAAGGCAGAAGTTTAGTTGCCTCCCACAGGCTTGTCACCAAAACTCTGACTTCCTCTGCGTTGGCTCCTAATTGAAGGCGCGTTATCTCGGTTGTCTGAGTCAAGATGAACAATGTCAGTTTTGTTGACTTGTGAGCTACAAGCGGGAGGACGCCACACACCTACCTTGTGGCTGCTAACCTCGGGCAAGAAGTCAAAATTTAACTCGTCTACTGCCTCCAACATCCTCGCACAGTTTCTTCTGACTTTGGCGATGTCCAATACTGCCGCTGGTAGGGGTATATCATGCAGAGACTGGCCAACGAACTGCTCAACAAGCGAGGTTTGCGAACGAAGCGCCCATCGTGTTGTCGCCATGAGCGATGAATATCGACTCGAGATCAATGCATGCACAGAATATGATGCTACATATGAGCTAAGAATCTTCAATTGTGTAAGATGTCGAGACGCAACAACGTGTCAGCGTTCCGGTGCCTTCACAGGTACGGATCATCAGGCAACGTTACGCCGATCTGGTCACATGACCTGGGCTCCATTCTTGAGTGCCCGTCGATTGAGCGATTCAAAGCCTCTCTGCATGTTTGCTATAAGATAGCTAAGTCTACCCGGCAAACGAGGCCCAAGTATCCGAAACAATTATTACGCATTTAGATTTGAAATAAATCGTTCGATTGGTTGAGCTCGTCACAGCCATTACGAATCTCTGTATGCAAAACCTTCAACAACAACATCCCCCCGGTAATTCTGATCAATCTCCCGGATCATCTCAACAATCATCAGCTCTAGGCTCAAATCTATTCTAGGTCGTACAATGGTTTCCTCGGTTTCACGTCACCCCTCAAGATGTACTTGTTCAAGTACCACGGAAGCATGTCGTAATAATACCTCGCATGGTCTCGCACCCTCACCGAGAATACGGTGTCCAATTCTTCCAGGCTGAGCGCCTTGGTTTCCTGAAGACAGAAATACGCATAGCCCCATCCTATGAAGTTCCAAGCGGCATACCAGCCGAATGCGCCTTGTGGGGTGAACGCATCGACGAGCGCTGGCCAGCTCAGGGACAGTATGAAGTTGAACCCCCAAGTTGTTGCAGTTGCGAATGCCATTCCATATTCGCGGACATACAAGGGAAAGGCCTCTGCGGAGTACGTGAATGGGACAGGTCCTTCTCCAGGCGAGTACACTACCATGAAGAGGTAGATCCCAAGAGCTACACATGCTGTGCGAGCCGTCTCGGCAGGGATATAGAAGCTGAAACCTGTGAAGAGGAGCATCAAGCCCATCAAGGGGAATGTTGTAAGCAATAAGTTTCGACGTCCAAACGTGTCAATAGTGTAGATGGCCGGGATCGCGAACAGCCAATTGATCCCGGTACCAAGCGAAACGAGAAGGGCGTTTGACCTTGAGAAGTCGGCCTCGATGAAGATCTGCGTGGAGTAATACGCAATCACATTGACACCACAGAACTGGAGATGGTCAATTGGAGATTCAATGAAAACTATTGTCTCGCTTACCTGCTGCATAAACATGACGAAGAAGGATGATTGTGCTGCACGCCTATTCCGAGGAACTCCGAAGAACTCTTTCCAGAGATTTTTACCTTCCCGCAGCTTGTCTTCAATCTCCAAGCTCTTGTGGATATAGTACAGATCTCTTGCCGCCATGAGCTCACAGTTTCGGAATCGTGCCAGAGCTTCATATGCTTTGCGATATTTGTTTTTCGTCATGTACCATCTTGGAGACTCAGGTACGAGATAGACCATCATGCAAACCAATAATGGCGGGATCGAGGTACTTCCCAGCATCAGGCGCCAATTCCAAAACGGTGGCTGAGGATTCGCAGCGTTGTATCGCACATTTTGGAAAGCTACCGAGACGACGAATCCCAGCATGATGCCGAATGCAGTCCACATCTGCCACATCATTGTGAGAGCACCTCTGATTGCTGTTGGAGCACATTCTGCGGCGTATACTGGGGTCGTGCTGCTCTTTGCTCCGACTGCTAGTCCCAGACCGAATCGAGCAATGAGGAGATTGTACCAGGAATCCGCAGCGGCCTGCCAGATACCCTGCCATTTCTATCAGTCGACACTTCGCATGCCAAGGAGCTAAACTTACGGTAACAAAGGCAAAGAAGCAAGAGATCCAGATACAGCCTCGACGACCAAAGTAATAGTTCAACGGCTTAGTGGTCCAGCATCCGATGAGCGCAGAGCAAAGATAGGGTGCTCCGTTCAAAAGTCCTTGTAGCCATACTTGGTCCTCGCCAATGCCGAATTCTTCGAAATAGAAAATCTGAGCACCGTTCACTGCTGTTTGATCCATGCCTTGCACTATCGCTGAGCCAGCGCACAAAACTATTCGTCCATCAGCAGTTGCTCCCAGTTCTGGACCCTGTGATCTGTGTGTGCGGGGTGGTGATACGGGAGGAACATATTCGAAGAATTCCGACTCACTGGTCATAAAGTACATCATCCAAGTTTGCTTCCATCGATGAGTCTTCTCTAGCCGAAACCAATTTCGCTCTTCCTCATTAAGTTCTTGTATCTCATGCACGCGCTTAGGGTCTTGAGCCACCAGAGCCCCCTTCTTCAGCATGTCGATAAGATCCTCAAGTCCCTTTTCTTTAGCGAACTCTTCTACATCTCTTAGAAGATCCTCCTTTGAAATGGCATAAAGAGGATTCCTCAGCTTTGCACTCACGGCAGCGAGCCCATGATGACCTCCGCCCTCTCCTTTTGAATCTCTAGGCGAGTCGTCAGCATGCTCGTCGTGAACTTGTGGCTTTTCTTCATCTTGGGAGTTGTTGTCCATGATAGCGGCGTTGATCTTTTTGAATGAGCGAAATTCCGAGAATGACAAAACGATCATTGATGGGGAAGCCTTGAGTCCTACCTATATAAGGAGTAAGAGGGAGTCTGACTCCCCAAGTACCCCATCTTTTGTCTCCGAGTCCACATCACCTCTGCTTGGCCATTTCTGGGCGCGAGGTTCATATCACTTGGGCGGCTTACTAAAGAGAGTATGGATAGACAAAACGTTCTTGGAAGCTCCAACTGTATCTAGTATATACCGAGACTTTTCAAGGACTCGTATGTGGCAGATGTCACCATGCATCAGAAATATCTAATATCTTAGGGTTGACTCGGATGATAATCAACGGAAGTCTTGGCCTGTGATGGAATTTCTTAGGGTTGAATCGAACAACCATCAACGATGGACTTGGCTTGTGGAGAAATTGTTCCCGTAGCGGAGGCTGTGTTCTTGTCATGATTCTTGGCGAGGCGGGAGAGGATTGTGGAGGCGAGCTCCAAGCTCTTGGTATTCCTTGGTCGGCTGAACTGCTTCTTCATTTCGATTAAGGTCGCTCGGTTGCATTTGAATGCGATAACACTGTGGCACAGCGTCCACGAGGTCTACCTACGAAAGTGTGCGTGTATTGTGGACTTACCACAATCACGTGATTGATCAAGACCTCAACGCAGCCGAGAGCCACAAACGGGGATTCACAACAAGATTGGAACAAACCTTAACATCAAGGTTCATACAACTGGAATCCATCCTTCAACCTCTAGCTAGTGGGCGACGTAACTATGCGGCCGACCTACTACAGCAGCCAAGTTTCCCCTCTTCCAACGCATTCTCGGCCGCAACAAGTGCCACCAAAATCTTTGATGTCAACTCATCAGACATTTTTTCACACGAGACCGAGTATCTTCAAAGGGTCGTTCCTGTGCAGATAGTCCCTAATTTGTTTTCCAAACACGTAAATCACAAACGAGCAAAGAGTAATACCGAGTTGAATACCACCGATGACATCGAACACTTTCCAGGTCTTTGCTGCAACCAGCCAATCGGGAAGAAAGTACGACGATCCGAACCAGAACATGTTTCTAAGCAGGATGATGGAAACAGTGACATCAATGCTATGATCACGGTGGCAATCAAGCACATATCCGAAAGATACAGATGCAGCCAATACAGCTGCGAATGCTATCAATCCTTGGAGGGCAGAAGCAGCGACCCATTTCTCTCCGGAATGACTGACGTAGTGCCCGAATCCAAACAGACCTGGGATACCGACCAGGAGCACAGGAAGAAGAAGAATGAGGCGGAATTCTGGCTCGAAGATACCTGTTTCGACGAGCGCACCACTTTGGCCACCAGTCCGAAAGAAAGAAACCTAGACAGCATCCGACAAGTAGAAAGATGAGTGGGAATAATGACAACAATCCCAGACGCGTGGGGTCGAAGAAATTTGGCGGCCCAGCGTATATCTGTGCTGTTACAATCGCAAGACCTAGCCCTAAGAGTTAGCATCCTCTACAGCGAATAATAACGTCGAAGCCTTTCCTGGGATGAGGAGGAACAAAACAGTAATGCTCACCTACGACCCAGGCCGACCAAAGGCCGCCCACGGAAAAGCCCCAGAACACAGCTGGATATAGGAAACATACAAAAGGGCGAACCAGAAGCTTCAATGGATTTTGCCTTGTGATATATCCATTGATGGGCTTTAATTCTTCCCAGTATGTCTTTGGCTTCTCGGTAACAGCGTCTAGTACAAGAGGGGGATTTCTATATTCGGCAATAGATCCCTCGATTTCTGAGGCTGTTGTAACTTCAGTCTTCTTCTCTTGTGGAATGCCTTCCATCGACTGCATGTCTGTGTCGTAGATACTAGGCCGTACGTATGAGGTTTCTGGACAAGCAAAAACAATGGCTAGGAGGGCAACACCTGTGAAGGCGATCATGATGTTGAAGCCCATTGCCCAGCCATATTTTTGCGCGACATAGCCTCCCAGGAGTGGCTCAAGATAGGGAGAACCGATAGCTACCATGTTGAGGAACAAGATGCGTTTTCCTCTTTCGTGTACCTGGAGAAGATTAGTGGGGGTATTCAGCAAGTCAAAGTCCTCACTCACAAAGAATAGTCTCCGGTAGCTGGGATTGTGAGAGATTCGTACGCCCCAACACCAAAACCATAGAAGGTCCTGGCCGCGATCAAGCCATTGAAATTTGGGGCTTTGACTTTCGCGCTCCAGATGGTACTAGTGAAAAGGATCATGGTTGAAACGAGGAACGCCGACCTCTTTCCAAAGATCGGAGCCCAGGCTTGAAGTATCAGAGCGCCCAGGGCGCAGCTCATGAGTGGATAGCCACCTGGCTGCGCGGCCTTCGAGATCGAGACTTTGAACTCTTCGGCGATGACTCCAGTGACTGGAGATAGTAGGGGGCCGAGAGCAGAGCCCATGCTCACGGATAGGCAGATCGAGAGGAATGTCATATTTTTCTTCCATTGGGGCCAATTCTAGGGGATCATCAGCCCCAAGTACTTTCGAGGAAGGGCAATTGACTTACAAGAGGATCATTTGGAGAATCAGAAGGTTGGGGAACGAGAATGATGTCGGCATTTTTCCCTGTGCCTCGTTTGAGACTTGTGCGGGGGACACTTTCAACGTCGCTGGATTCAGCACCGTATATCAGAGCCGTTCTCGGGACATGCTCGCCTGAGGTCGTTCTTGGTTCTCTGACCCCGAAGCCCATCACTCAGTCGGTGTATGCGACGTGTTGTAAAACTAGTATGGCAGTCATGAGCCTACTTGTAATCGGAGAGAGATGAAGGTGGAGAGAGAGAGGAGACTTCAAATATCCACAGCGCATACACTGCATATTGTTGCATCACGTTGATGGTGCATTATCAAGGACTTATCAGTTTCTATTCGCGTTGCAACTCTCTCTGTTTGGTATTGGGGGATTGAGAAACTGTGTGTGGACGTTGCAACCCAATCGCGACTATGATGTGGAAGTCTTTGGGCATGCAGCATGTTCAGGTTCCCTCCAATTTCTGGAGACGAATTGCTACCCAATAAGCTACTCTCCCAAACTACCCAAAGCACAGCAGCTTGAACGAGAAGAGCTTGCAAGAGGTCTCTATCAAACTGTCCACACACCAGAGGGCTACAGCAATTCCATGCACCCCAGCGGTATTCATCTTCGTGCAGCATTTATCGAAGGCCTGCATCAATCATGGTGGTCAGCGCAGAGCAAAGGTTCAATCAGATTTGCGATGCATATGCCACTTACATGGTTAAATTCAGTGTGCCCATAGCGATGCAGGTGTTCGACGTTCGCAGCTGTTCTGTTTGTAATCATATCTGTCAGCCCGGCAAATACCCCTCTCTTCGCTCTCGCTCCTCGTCCCTCGAGCATCGGGATCCCTTCTTGATTGCGGCTTCGGGTCGGTACGCACCCTGATAGTCATTGATCCTTGCTCTTGCATTACGATGGCTTGAGATCTGGAAGCGATTCTGGTTCGAAAGACGATACTCTATATTTTCTTCATCGCTTTAAGATTGATAGGCGCCACTTTGTGCTCCTAGATTATCTTGAAGTATGGCAGATTTGTGTCTCGAAATCAAACAAACCTCTTGCTTCTGCAAGTCTCTGCTGCAAAGCACTTCTTGTGGTTCCTAGAGAACCTGGAGAAGAGGCGTGGAACTCGGTGGGGTTCGAGACTGTAAACGTTTGGTCTTGTTTCAGGGACGACAGTATCATAGAGCTTGCATTGTTTCATTGAAGAGTATTTCGAACTGGACTTGATGTGGTATGGAAATCTCTTTTATCTACACCGTATGTCAACAAACTCAATCTTCCGCCTCTAATTGCGCAGCCACTCCAGCGGCGAGCAAACCTCCATGCGAGAGCGCGATAGTGGCAGCTTTCATCGGCGTCTGGCAATCACCTCCTGCGAAGGCACCAGGAACGTTCGTTGCGTTGAAAGGAGGACTGGTCTTAAAGTCTCCCATCTCAGTCAAATCCAATCCCAACTGTTCCGCCCAAGGTCCTTGCTGTTTCCCTTTGGGTTTGTGAGCAATGAATCCCTCGATCTTCTTGTCTCCTTCAAGGTGGACTTCAATCTCGGCCCCCTTTGGCAGTTTCACCAGCTTCATGATTTTCCTTGCTTCCACGGTCACATTCTTTTTTGTCTTTGATGCAGGCTTGAGCTGGGACAGGGCTTCCTCGACTGAGTCCGTGACCTCTGCGTTGCCATGCGTGTATATTGTGACTTTGCTTGCGAGTCTGTTAGCATACCTCGCAAGGTGAAGTGCGAGCGGTGCAGGTGAGCAGTCATCGATAGCGAAAACGCCTGCAGAAGCTGCCCCTCTTTCCTCATATCCATGACAGAACAAACAATGGAATCTGAACGCTATATCAGTACAGGTTTGAACTTTTAGGAGGACATGTCTTACATTCCAGACGCCCAACACTCCTCATATCCCGGAATATCAGGCATGATATCCTTCACCCCGCTTACCAACACAACTTTCCTGCCCCACCATTCTCTGCCTTGCTCATCGGTCGCTTTAAACAAGCTCGTTCCATCTTCTCTCTGATGGTTCTCGATCTTCTCAACCGCCACATCTTCAAAGAACGTCGTATCATAATGCGCCAGAATATCTTTCCTGGCTGCTGCTCTGAACTCTGCAGGGTCGCGATGCTCCCATGTCGGAACACCGTGCATATGAGCTGATTTCGAATTCCGGTATTCGTTTGAGGAGAATATGATGCAGGTGTGGAGTAGACGAGCGATGGAGGTTCCAAACGCGAGACCTGCGGGCCCGGAACCTATGACGAGGACATCAATGGGTGTTTCGCGGGAGATCGTTGGCGTTGGTGACATGGTGGATATCAATTCGCTTTGGTTTGTTGTTGGTTATTTTGACGGGTCTTTTGAAATGACTTCTTTGGGGGGGTTTTGTTATGACGGATGAAGCCCCTCAAGTGTGGCGTACTGCTAGCTACTTTATATCTCCCATAATGGAGACTTTCCGGAGCCTTCGCAAGATTGGCCACCTCTGCAAAATGTCTTCGATTGGACTGACGAACGTTAGTTGAACAGAAGGAGACTTCTCATTGGATACAACCTGGGGCCTTTACTCAGATCCGGAGACATTTCATCGTTCCCCGGAGACTTTAGCAAGTCACGAGATCTTTCATGATGTCGATTGTCTTGTGTTTCTGATGTCCCTTATGAGGTTGTTTATTCAAAGAAAAATTTTCTCTTGCAGTGCGAAAAGTTACTTGCCAGTTGTGAGGATGAGCTTCAGTCTCATCATGGTCTTGAACTTGTGAAGGATTCAGGGGTAGGCGAGACCTATTTGATTACCCCGCCATCGCGGGGTAAATTATGCGTGAGAACCGAATTACAAGTTCGTATGGAAGTTATATCTTGCCATTACCTTGATACAAAGAAAGGGGGAGAAAGATCAAATCTCGTGTAGGCAGGCTGTCAAAAGCCGAGTAAATCATGCTTTTGCATCTCGTCCTGCAGAGAAGTGGACTGTGGTGGATCTCACAGCAAGCTCAGCACATGACGTGAAGCTCTACCAACACGTATCTCTGGAGGGTGTTATTGAACCTTGAACCTTGATCCTATGCTACCCAAGGTTTGCATTGACTCCGGTCTCTGGATAGGCTATCAGAAAGCAGTACATGATTAATAGATGTACCTAAAACCATAAGGGATCCCTCAGTAAGCGCTCGAGGCGCTCCATTGATCCGGGTCAGCTATCAATATGTAATCATGTTACTCTCTTCTGTGGAGAAACTGTAATCTGAGTGGAACTTAGAGACTGCTGTCCGATCCGATAAACATCGGACCGGAGAAGTCTTGCACGTGACAATCGGCCTTGAGCTCATTGGGCCATGCAGACGATCAATTGTGAGCTTGAGAATAGCTCTGGTTCCTCCAAAGGAGCCCAGGAGTGAGAGATTAGTATCCTCCGTTGTCGGGACGAATATGCGATCTCGGTCTACTTGTTATCATCGGCATATTTGAGGTGTCTATATAGAGATTGGTACTTTAGGCGAGAACGCATTTTGGAAAACACAACTTTACTTTCACAAGGTACTTTTCAGAATGGGTTCAACAGTTCATGAACGCACGAGTGCAGCTACCAAGCTTCGAAATTTGATCGCCACGCCCGGAAAGATCATTCTTGCGCCGGGAGTTTATGATGGGTTTTCTGCGCGGATTGCGCTTGGAGTTGGATTTGATGCTATATACATGGTGGGTAGAGCCTTTCATAATTATTTTATGAGACTGTAGAGGGAAGTAGATGCTGACCAGAATAGACTGGAGCAGGGACGAGTGCATCGAGAATCGGACATGCAGATCTGGGAATCGCCAATTTGAACGATATGCGAGAGCATGCGGAAATGATTGCGAATCTCGACAGCGCTGTGCCCCTCATTGCAGACGCCGATACTGGGTACGGAGGTAGTGAAGTCCCATCTCGATCTTTGAAACAACTCATTGACAATGCCAGGTCCAATCATGGTCACTCGCACAGTACAGCAGTATGCACGAAGCGGAGTCGCAGCCCTACACATCGAGGATCAAGTACAAACAAAGCGTTGTGGCCATTTGCAAGGAAAACAACTCGTCCCAGCTCCCGACTTCCTCATTCGCATCAGAGCAGCCGTTGCAGCTCGGCACGCTGTAAGCTCAGGTATTGTCATCATCGCTCGCACGGATGCTCTGCAGTCGTTTGGATACGACGAAGCTATCTCCCGTTTGCGTATGGCTCTCGAAGCTGGTGCAGACGTGGCATTCCTGGAGGGCATCACAAGTAAAGAGGAGGCGAGACGGGCAGTGAAGGACTTGGCACCATGGCCTGTGTTGTTGAACATGGTGGAGCACGGGGTAACACCCAATATCAGCGTGCATGAAGCGCAAGAAATGGGGTTTCGTGTTGTGATCTTTCCATTTGCTGGACTTGCACCAGCTTATAAAGCTATGAAAGAGGTGTATACAAGGTTGAAGGTGGAAGGTGTGACGGGGGCGGAAACGTTGATGACCCCAAAACAGTTGTTCGAGGTGAGTGGCTTGAAGGATGATCTTGAGATTGACGCTGCGGCTGGTGGGACAGCATTCTCAGGTGGTGTTTAACCTGCAAGACATTATCTGATTTGTGGCCAGACATTCAAGATAAATGTCAACTTGGTCCTGGTGTATTTAGCCCATTCGAATATAAACTTGCCCCATTTATTCGTCAGGTAGGCGAGTTTAGCGACGTTTGATTTTTGCTGCTTGGGCAAAGAGGTGATGGAATGTAAAGTGTTTGAATGGCTCAAGTGAAGGTGGAGGAGCCGAGAATTAAGATTGCGATGGAAAATGCAGCTGAGATTCCAGGGTCGGCGACAATCGCCTACATGGGCGTCGAAAGAGCTGAGATTCGATTTTCCACTCTCCCTTTACTGGTATCCATTGACCCCCAAGTCAGTCACCCCTGCGCCTTCTATGGTATAATTCATGGGGTATAAGTCATCAAATATCAAGTCGTTGAGTTCAAAGTTTTGAGGAGTTGCGACAGCTGATATAGTGTTACCACGAAAGTGAGCAGCTGCGTCTCTTCCATTGGAGGGCGATCTGAATTGAGGGGTATTCGGTTCTTGGACAGATTAGTATTACTTCAATCCACATTTAGTAGCAGACGGAATTACCAGAATCTTTGGTATCAGATATTAAGAAGCCATTTCTCCATTCCCACAACGAGTCATAAGTTATGCTCACACTCAGCCGGCTTCGGACTTTAAGATCAAGACCTCGTCTTCCCTTGCTGGTTGAGTCTGAGGTCCATGATTTCAATGTCTGGCTATACGCTCTAGCTCTTAGTTGAACCAGAACTTCAGCCAAACGACCAGCAAGATCGTTGTTTGAAACGCTGATCTCGCGGATCGTGTGGACTGCTGTATTGAAAACCTGCTTGGTTGCTGCAAGGTCTAGATAATCTGTAAAATCACTCGAGAGGAGCTTGCGAATGGTAAAGGCTGCAGCAATGATCATCCAAAATATATATTTGGGACAGTACTTCGTCACCGCTTCAGAGTTTGAAACGAGAGTAATAAGTCTCGCACAAACTCCGTATAGCCCCTTCAAGTTGTAGACGTAGTCTGACCTTGCAGGAGAATCAAACAAGCTGAAGAGATGTAAATGCAGCTTGGCACACAAAAAATAAACCTGGTTGATGTCTGTACGAGTTAGCGGCGCACATATCCTACTAATGATCTGAGTACCTATGGTTCCCAGTTGTGTTGAATTGCTCAATGTCGACTCCAAACGTGTCATGTCTTGCTTCAACGAGTCAAATGCTTCTCCCTGAGGAGTTGCACGTTGCACGGCTTCGACTTGCGACATATACTGAAGACTGTTGGTAACACGATGACAGAGATGCTCGATACATAGGCGGTTGGTTAGGCCGTTTAGAGGTCCATCTTCCTTTAGATGACAAGGGTGGGCTTGAATCGCAGACGGTGTGATTGAAGGTTGTCCGTAACTCGTTGACAAACTGAACGGAACATCGAAGCGATAATCAGCATCCCTCAGTGAATGTTCACGGACACAACCTACGTCTGAGAAACTACTGTGACAGCAGTCCACGTGATTGTTCGATCCTGTACCTCCTCTGGCGAAGGACTTAATCTAAACTGGGAGAAGTCCTGGGCTTGACCAGGAACATGGAGCCCAATCTGCATCGCAAGATGCAACATTGTCCCGCCAAGCATGAACGTGGCATCTCGTGACGAACTACTCAGTGGAAATGGCCACGTGCATAACAGGCAGAGAGCTTTCACGTCATGATAGTTCTGAGAGACCGACTGTATCGTTGACCACATCAGTCGTGGTACAGATGATGACAAAGCTGTGAGCAAAGTCAAGTCTCGACTGTAACGTCGAGAAGCGATGGCTATGATGACCCAGAATAGAAGCGGAGAATCCTTGAAGTAGCATGCTGATGGTCTGTTGCGATCCAAAAATGGTAGAAATGGATGATAATGTTCAAAGTATCCGCATTTGAAGTGAGCAAGGAATCACTATCGTGGTGGCATGACTTACTCGGTGAATAGATTCTGCACCTCGACATTCGTAAGGCATAGTCCTTCCAGGTTCCAATCTTCATCTGAGGGGATCAAAGGTAAAGGCTGTTGCTGGGAGGTGTTGGACGCTCCAGAAGGGAAGTGGTGAGAGATTGTGGGGCGAGTGGGCATCTGACCGGCATCGAGTAGTCCGTCAACGTGGGCTATGTCATCGGGTCGGGTTGGACGAGTCGGCAGTGTCTCAGCTGCACCGAGGGCACTTTGAAGAACATTCTGCTCGTTTGCCTGGAAGGGTGATAGCACTTCGTCCACAGAAGACTGGCGAGTTGCTGATCTCTGGGATGGGATATCTGTAAGACGTTGACAACGATCAATTCTGTTTCTAGCCTCGATGTTAGATAGTATAATGTCTTAGACAATGGGTACTTGCCTTCTCTTCTCCACGCGCTTGAACGAGGGGTCAATTTTACAGACTAACCGCAATCGTCGACATCTCGAACAGGAAGAGTATGGCTCTTTGACGAGGTCACAACGAAGCTACGGTTAATGTCAGCAATGAATATAGGACAACTGAACGAAGAACGAGATGATAATAGTCACTCTAACATATATAATACCTTTTGCTGCCGACATTCATTGCACGCTCTCTTGATTCTCTCATGGTCACGGGACCCTGTTCCCTCCATGCTGAGGCGAGGTTTCTGATCGCCAACAAATGACGTGAGTCTCCTCTCCTAGCTGAGCTGCAAAGGCGTGTTGAAGCTATTCGCTGGAACATGGAGCCTGTAGTCCTCCCGATCCCGTGATGCCTGATTCGAAACGTAGCACACCTGGGCGGTGAAACATGTATACTTCGACAATAACAACACAAGATAAAGGGCCATAGAGCGTACCAAGGTAGTGTAGGTAATTGCGGTGCCCAAACCAGCCATGTATCGAGGAGTAGAGGTTGCCAAGCTGCTCGCTTGGAACGAGTTACCCCGCGGAAATAGAGTGTCACGTGTTTTATTCATATATCCGACTCCGTCGTTCCCGACATTCCTTGCGTTATCATACCATTTTCTCCAATGACTACTCTCTAGAGTGAACTATACACACACATAAGAGCACCCTCTCACAGAGGTCGTACCGTTTTCGCGAAGAACAAAAGGCATTCTCGCCCTGTCGACTTCGAAGAGTCAGAATGTGGGACGAAAAAGATCAGCAATGTCTCAATGCGGATGCAGCATTCCTTGCTTACTTGTGCCCGTCTGCCCGCCAGGACATCATGGCTCCCCCGCCTTCATAAGGCCAATGGAAGTCCATCGGAGCAGCATTGCGATATATCGGCGCTCTAGCAAACCGGAGCGATACACATCGGAAATTCAAGACTGTCAACTAATTCTACAAGCAAAGAGTCAAGTGAACAAACGGCTACACTCTATAAATTTGCTCAACTCCACAACAAAAGTACCCCGCATGCACTCCGCAACTCCAGACTTTCTTCTTTTCTAGCAACTCATCACGTGTCAATATATTTCACTACTAACAAGAGAGATTCGATAGCACCGAACGCAGAAGATGAGTGAGAAGGCAGATCAAGCATGGCTCGAGCATGCTACCAACGATGAAGTGAGGATACCAATGAGGAAATCGAAACTTGAAAAGCGGCTGCTACTCAAGATGGATGTCTCCATCGTCCCACTCCTCGGACTCAGCTTCTTCATTGCATATATGGTATTTAAAATGCGCAAAGAAGATCAAATGGCCGACTGAGATCTATTAGGACCGGAACAATCTAGGGAATGCTCGTATCATGGGTATGCAGACTGATCTCGCCCTTTCCGATGAACAATTTTTCAACTGTTTGATGGTCTTTTGTAAGTCCTGCATACTCAACATCATCATGTGGTCTCCTAACCGACATCCTAAGTTGTTGGATACATGGTGTTCATGCTTCCTGCCAATTTAGGCATGCGTGTTATAGGTCCGCCACGGCAACTCGGTGCAGCGGTTATCTTCTTTGGCGTCTGCGGAACTTGTTTATCAGCTGTTAAAAGCTACGGTGCAGTCATTGGCCTTCGAATATTGATCGGAATGGGAGAGGCGTTTGTACAAGTTGGGTTGCTTTATTTCAGCTTCTGGTATAAACGAGATGAGGTTGCGACTCGAGCAGGTTGATTCCATCCTACGCACTTCCTGGAACTCCCACTGACAACGTGTTTCAGCCGTCTACTACACTTCAGCAACTATCTCAGGCTGTTTCAGTGGCCTCATCGCGTATGGAGTACAAAGGAATCTTGACGGCGTCCATGGACGACATGCTGTAATTCACAACTTCCTGATTCCTTCTCTTTGATTTTCTTTATCAGGGCCCGTGGAGTGTTTTTTCTGTTTGGGGTCTCCTTTCCGGGAGATCAAATTACTGACTTGTGGTAGTGGCAATGGCTTTATATTGTGGAAGGAATTCCTGCCATCGGACTTGGAATCATAATACTCCTGTTTTTACCGTCTTTCCCAGACATCATTGCAAAGAAAGGCAGTCATTACTTCAGTAATGATGAAATAGATCTTGCTCTGCAAAGAATGGCCGAGGGCAAGTTTTGCGGTTATGTTACTTCAACAAGTTGACTGATTCGAATGTAGCGCACAGCGTCTCCGACCAGAAACTGAAGTACTCTGAAATCTGGCTAGCCTTCAAAGACCCGAAGTCGTACTTTACAGCCGTCATCTACGGAGCACTGTGCCTTGGCATCGCTTCCGTGACCTCGTTTCTCCCGACTTTCATCCAAGCTTTTGGATTCGACAAGCGCAAGTTCTTTCTCGTCATTATGTGTACTAGTCACTGATAAGTACCGTAGTCCAAACACAGCTTTTCACGATGATCCCGTACGCTTTCGCGACAGTCTCACTGCTTACAGTTTGCTTCCTCTCCGATCGCATCAACAGCAAAGGCCCCATACTGTTCATTTGCATGGCAACTTCATCAGTTGGCTACATCATCCTCATGGCCACCACCAACAAAGTTGCCTTGATTGCCGGAACATGCTTTGTTGCTTCAGGTCTCTACCCCGCTGTGATCCTCACTGTCTCATGGATTACGATCAATCATGGCGGGTACACTAAACGAAGCACCGCTTGGGCAATGGCACAGATCACCGGCCAAGGTCTAAGCATCATTGGAACACAAGTCTATCGTACTCCGCCGAGATATTTGGCAGGACATGGGACACTCCTTGGCTTCTTCTGCTTGGCCCTTGTCTCTATTGTTTGCAATTGGTTTTGGATGAGAAGAGAGAACCATAGGAAAGATGCAAGAGCAGAAGAGTTCAGAGCGGCAGGAACGAAAGATGAAGAGGCTGAGAAGAGTATGGATGAGTTGTTGGACAAGCATCCTAGTTTCAAATACATTCTGTGATCAGAGAGGCAATACATGTGAACTGATGAGTTACCCTGAAGCTGTTGGCCACCGGTCTCCCAAGGGTTGATTCAGTGCACAGTACCGAGCAAGGTCGAGATGCTGGGGATATATCTGTTCCCACACCGGAATATTTCCCTTTCCCAACTCTCTGTCTCACGTCAACAGCGCCGCCTTTTCTCGGGCCAGCTTGGATACGGCTCAGGTCCGGCTCAGGTACGGCTGATGTCTGCTCAGGTCTGCTCAGGTCTACTTAGGTCTGTCACCTTAATGAGGCGTCTTATCAGAAATCCTTAAAAGCTTTTTAGCGAGGGGTTGAAGGGGCCTGAAAGGGTCTCCTCGCTCAGCCAGAGGTCCCGAATTCTGTAGTGGTTTAAAAGGAGTGACATGTTTGGCAGCCAAGGGCTGTAACGAGTCTCGGGGCGTAGCGCATTTCTGGGCTGTCAGTGAGTGTATAATATCCGCACCCCGCCATCATGTAATTTTCTGTCCCTTTGGCACTTCCTTATGCAAATCTAAGCTTGCTGTCTCGATCCCAAGAACAAAATCTGCCTCGTTCTTCGCCAACTCCATTCATTCGTCGCCCCTCGCCCTCCGCCCTACGCCCGCATTATGCAAAGCAGATGAACCCCACGCAGAACACCACCCCCACGTCCATCGACGTGGGGAATTTTAGGTATTTTTTTTTTTTCACTCGCTGATTTCACTTCAGTTTCGACATTTCAAGCCCTGCTATTGGATCGGATATTCCTGGCGAGGAAACCCAACTTTATGAGTGTTATTTTCATAACGTAACAGACCACGCCGGCGGCGACATCAAGAAATTAAAGCAGCACCACGACGATTTCAACTGGACGGACATCTTGCACTCAGAAGTGTCCAAGGGCCAGGCCCACAATCCCCCTCTAGATGAGTTCCAGTATCCACTAGGTCACAATGGAAGTAGCTTGTCATTCCAGGATGCAGCTGGATCGTTCGATCATCCGGCTGAGCTTCAGCCTTGCCTCCCCTGGGAACTTCACGGACGCAAACCATCTACGCTCCATCCTGTGGCCAATGGCGCGACCCTGCAATCTGGGTGCACATCCGCTCAGTCCTCCGACATCACCACAAATCTTGCTACGGGACCTCCGTTTTATAGCGGTGCATACTCTGTAGCAAATGCCCTGGAGGCTAGCCTAGAATTTAGATTTTATTTTGGCTTGGTTGGTGCTGAAAATGCTGCAATGAAGGCGGGAGCCCTCGAAGTGTCTGATAGTATCAATGAGTTATGGGGTGTCACTATTGGCTTCGAGAATGATCAGCATGAAGAAACTCTTCCTTCCCAACCCCTTGCTAGCAGTGGAGGCACTATGAATAACCAGGTCTCCTGTCACACTCAAGACTTTTGGGCCCCCCTTATGCCAACGTCTGTTGCTCTCGCTAATACCCATCTCGGAGCCTTTCCTGTCCTATCCCAACTCCAATCAGACATCTCTATGGCAACCACAAGCATGGCGTCTGTTATCCAACCGGCACTTCCTCCTCTTTCGCAGAACCGAGCCAATGATCGCATCCTATGTGGGCAAGCAGGTTGTAGTGTGAGTTTCAAGCGCATGGCCGATCGTACACGTCATCTACAGCACCGGCACAGTCGAACCCGGTGCTTCTGCCCGATTACAGGCTGTGCTAAGAGCCATGGTACTGGATTTAGTCGACCTGACAAAGTCACAGAGCATTTGTGGAAGGCTCATGCAAACTTGGGATTCACGAAGAGTAACTAGAGTTAGCTATTGGGAATATGTTAGCCTCGGGAGCACAGAACTGGTGGATCATGTAATGTAGATGACACCAATCAAGAGCCCTACTCTCAGTTTCAGGGCGTATCGTGGGGTGTTGAATGTCATTTAGGCGTGAAGTTACTTGAAAGTCGTTTTAAGTTAAATCTATGTCGGTTTCTCATCACGTGTATTATCACATTGCAGTGAGCCGTCGACATCAGCAATGTTAACAACCAGCCCTCTTGCAATGGTACTCGGCAAAACTCTAAAGGCTGAACTATGAGTGACCAATCATGCGTGACTTGATGAAGGAACCCAAATAATCTCCCAGAACGATCCTTGAGCTTTTCTGGTTTTATCTTAGCGGCAAATGGGGAGTCAAAACAATACGCGATGCTCAAGGGGTTAGAAAAGGATCCCCTAGGTAGGCTCCGGCTAGTTTGGTAGTATGCTCCGGGGCTCAGGACATAGCTCTGGTTATAGGAGCAACTACTCAGGTCTAAAGACGGAAGTGGAAATTGCTTGTGTCGACATTCCGATGTAGGATTACCTTTTGCTGGCGGAACAATCGAGTCTTAGAGAACGTGCGCTTTATGAAGAAGATGTTGGGTGGTTTTGGCTTAGAGAATATATCTTAGGGAGAGTTGAGATCAGTCTGTCTAATCTAAAATCTCCGCCGCTTCATCATTCGAGGCCTAATTCCGCTCTTTGCGCGTTTCGCGCATTTCGCGAGTTTTGCGCTGCCTGCGCCCATAGTTACAATTGATCCACATGATGTGTTTTATGACGAGCAGCAAGTCTTCCATACTTCTTTGATAACCAAAAAGAATCGTGACCATGGAATATTGACATAGTACATCTTCAAGGACTCCATCAGCACCGAGAATAATCGCAGGAGAATGCCCAGCGGAAGTACAACAAGAAGTCGTCGATGACGATGAACCTTAAGCTGAAGGACCGAGTGAAGACCAAAGTAAGCAATAATATGAGCGCGTGAGGATGGTGCAGGAACTCGTCCATTTTCTGCTGTTTCGGGCTTCGAAGACCAATAAAGATGCCAAAACACATCCAAGTTACGTCGTGAATCGTCTAGAAATTCTCTCGCGATAGATAGAAGGAGTAACTCGGCGGATTGAACGTTTTTCAAGTGGTTGAACCACTGTCTTGTTGCGTACCGGAGAATTACCATCTTCGCTTCATCGGAGTTGAGCATATTACCGGTGTCTGAATGATCCAAAGAAGTTTGCGAATGAAGGTATTCGATGAATTCTAGAGACAGGTATCGCATGCAGACTGCTGCCGCGAGGCTGTCGTTCGAATTTAGCTGTTGTACATCGTAATATGCTGTGATCTCGGCTAGCCGCTCGCTGTTGCTCATATACTGTTTCAGGTATTCAGATGCAGTGAAGTGGATTGGATAAAGAGTTTGGCCAGAACCTCGAGCTACCAGAAGAGAGCCACAAATGGACATAATACTCGATTCCGGGTCATTCGCCATTCGCCATTCAACAAAACCATTTTTCCGATCTGACGAAGGCTTGACGGCAAGAAATCCACAGACCTCCTTGATTCGAAGTGGTCGTCGAGCAACTGATACCCAGAAAAAGACTTTATGGGCCAGCAATCTTTCTCGCGGCTTCGTCTTGGCTAAGCCATTGATGTCGCGAAGAATCCGATCGTACCTTTCAGATAGACCCATTGGCAATTCATTCAGGCACTGCATGATTTCTTCGTTGCATGTCTGGTCTTGGATGTACCGAAACATAAGACGAACCCAGAGGAAAATACCGTTCGAGTGTTTCAACTTGTCTTTGATGGCGGCAACAATCTCGGGGCAGTAACGAAGTGTTATGTTGTTGAGATGTGAAGCTATATAGAACTCGATATCAGAGTAGGTCATCTCTGGCAAAACCTCAAGCTCGATATGCTGCTGGAGTTGCTGTAGTTGCAGGTGCTCTGAAAGCTCTGGTAAGTGTCGGCTAGTGATCAGGACCTTGAAATGCTTTGGAATAAGTGAAAGAAGTTTGTAAAAAGTTGGTCTGTCAAGACATTCATCGACAGCATCGACCGTTAAGAAGCATGGTGGCACCACTTCAAGCAGAGACAAGAATATCTCATATACCTCTTTATCTGTTGCTTCATGGTTCTCGCTGCCGTTTCGTGAGAGAATAATATGCTCCTTGGCCTCATCGCAAATCTTCGCTAGTTGAAAAGTCCAAGATCGTAGCAATGATGCTACTGTCACTCGTTCACCGTCGGCTCCACAGAACAGGAAGTACACGTAAGGCATCGCAAGGGCGGCGTCGATATACTGCAGAATTTTGGCATAGAGAAAGGACTTCCCGCAGCCAGGCGGGCCGTAGACCCAAAATAGTTGCGAGTCATCCTTATGGATCCAAGCCAATAGCTCCTTCCGATCAAGTATCCACTCGCAGGTGCCCGGTAAGATCTCAATACCATCTCTTTCTTCGTGGCACTGCCGTGCGTCCAGCCATGATTTCAAGACTACAAATCCTATCGTTGTCAGTGTACGTACTACCAAGTGACTTTGCTGAGATCTACCTTGTTCGCGGTTTTGTCTAGCTTCGATGAGATACTTCATCTGCGCATCCAATTGTACCCGGGCTTGAGAACACTCGACCATATCGGCCAAGTTGGCCTCTCGCTCTACTAAATTGCTGTATCGTATGAAGGCAGTGATGTGATCGCAGAAAGTGTCATCAAATGATCTCCACAAAACCTTACGTCGGAAAGACGAGTTGCTGAATACTTTCTTGGCGCTGCAGAGGAATGAAATGAGCTCCGAATACATGGCGCAGAGCGTCCGTTGAAACGATTCATGGTTGCGGAATAGCTCTTCGTATACTTGAAATCTGGGTAACGCATCTCCAATCTGCTGTAGCATTTTCATCAACTTCGAGAAATAATCTTCATACTCTCGAGCAATCTAGGACATTGAGTTAGCGATTGCCCTGGAATGAGTGTTCGAAACAAAACACTCACTATTAGCAAAGCCCTCAAGATTCCCCATGTTGGGGATAGGATTGTTGGCGAAGCATTAACAATCACATTAAGCGGTTCTCCATAACGTTCAATGGCTGTAACAAGCGGTTGTACCCTCTTCAGAAAATTGTCGATTTTTCCACGGACCAGATGGTGATTTCGAAAGTCTTGTACGATATCCTCCGGACAGGAATTCTCATACTTGACTTGCTCCTCCCTCGAGAGGAGGCTTGTAGATCGTTCCACGGCTCTTTGCCATGTACTAGAAATCATGATTGACTTTGGTCAGAATTGTTGAAGCGGACGGGCTGCACTTTAAGTGCGGTTTCATTCCGTGGTTTGCAGAATTGCTGCGCCTCACAGCCTCACAGCCTCATCCAGGCACAACAATCCCCTCTATACCCGAGTACCTGGATGTTAGTCATGGCGACAGCCTTCGATCTGCCAAAAGCCTCTCCAATAAGATATCTATGCACAGCCATCCTATTCGCATTTCCGTCATTGTGCGCAGCTAAGTCTTTGGAGGCCTTGTTCTGGCTTTCCAAAAGGGATATATATATATTTGGATTCCATTGCTCTGTGCAGTGGTATGGATAGCGAGGCGCAAGACGGGTGGAGATGCTACATAGTGGCTACCAAGGCTGACGATGATTGGATGAGATACCTCGCTTCCCTTCCGCGCATTGCGCCCAGTCAGAGAGCTGAACGCCCCAAGTTGGTTTCTTAAAATAGCTTCTGGGCCTCGGCTTGTTGCGATGCCTTCCACAATCAAAATCGATTGAAGGGCGAACTCAAGGGACTCGAATGATCCTGATAGAAGTCATGTTGCTTCGCGCTCTTCAAGTGTAAAGGTAAACTGCCCCACAAAAAGTGAAGGCTCTCTCCTACCTTTGGGTTAAGAATTATCTTTTCTCTGCATCATAGAAAGCCTCTTGGATACGCGCAAATAGCATCTGATTCCTTTGATAAAGACTTGATGTCTGCAAGAGTGCCGCTCCAATACGTTACACCATGAGGGGAACAACGAATAAATCCTTTTTCCGACTCAATTTCGAAAATGATAAGAGAGGTCAGGTTAAAGCTGGGGTGGTTCCGAGAAGAAGGAAGAGCTGGAGGATTGGCAGCATACAACGTATTCCTCTTATCTGAATATCAGTACGAGCTATGGAAACGAAAATGTGGGGTGAGTTTCTGAAGACCTTATTCAGCGTTATTGTCGGCCGCCATTCCCCGCCCTCGCTACCAATCGTTGCTTCACGCGGGCAAGTACTAATGTGGCAAACCGAACTGAGCTACACCTTTGGGTAGATATGCGAATTATTCCGAGAAGTGCGCAAAAATTAATGAGGGCCTTGCATGTCTCCGCACAGAGAGCCACAAGACACCTCCTACAACCACCATCAGTTTGCAACCTTCTTTCTCTTTCCTATTCAGATGGCAGGAATCAGCGAAGGCGAAGGTATGATCGGCGCCCGGGCTGTTGAATTTCTGGTAAGAACTTGTCCGACCGAATGATACATGATCAACGGCACAATCCATACCCTGCAGACACATCTACTCTGCCTCTATCTCACGATTTCCGTAGCACAGAAGGTGCTTTGCCGTTTTTGAGGAGCCAGAGGAAATTTCTTCTTGATGCGGCTTGTCCATTGAGGAGAACCAAAATTGGGAGCAAGTTTTAAAAGTATGAGTGAGTAGAAAGCAAAAGGTTTTTATAGTAGTGCGTTTTTTTTCCCGAAAGGAAGACCGTACTTGGAGTTGGTCAATATCGAACAGATGCCGCGCAACGCTCCTCCACTGAATGTCCCGTGTCTTCCTCCAGCATTCGAATTGGACTTCGCACTTCTCCAGCACTTCGTCTGGCGCCATATGATGAGGGATCGATCTCGCTATCAGGCCCCAATCGATGCCAAGTCTTGCTTCTGGAGCGAACCGTGCCGCTAGCGCCGTGTTGTTGGGTGTGATATGACCAGATGCCTATTCATTTGATACATACCTTTAGAAGTTATTGAGCGCAGGGACCCGATCACAAATGCAACAGTGTCAAACTGTATTATGCCGCAGCTCTGCATTTGCATAACCAGGAAGAGGCCCGATAGATTAAAAAAGCGTCCGGACTAACATATGATGTGGAAGAGTACCTGTGTTGACATAACCATGATGTCCACAACCCCGTATTATCTGAACGCAGTATGGCAGATATATTAGCCCTTACAGGCTGTCATTTTCGGATGACAATAAGACCTAAATCTGCTAGGGTAATCGTCTAACTAGATTTGTTCGGTCACAACATCTACGAAATACCATGTATGATGCTAGACACCCACAAGCAAAGCGAGTGCTACCTAGCCGCAACGCCTATCTGCCATATCCTTTGGTTCGATGCCCGTATCTTCTTTCATTGCACCATTTCCGAGCACAACATGGAGGCTGCATGAGTTATGCAGCTCACGTCAGGCTTCGGAAACAAGTGATGCCCGTTAGGTATCGATCAGCATATCATTAGTCAGAACTTTGATGTACCCACTGTTGGGGGAGGGTTGCTTAGCCGATATCTATTCAAAATGGATTACATGTCATCTTTCGTGTGGTATTACATATAAATTGGACGTTCCTTTGCCGCTCCTGTTGTGTGAGTAGATTTTAGAAACATCGAATTGGCTGCAATGTTGTCTAATATCCTTTCACTTTGCCTGCTGTTTCTGATCGTCCTCTTTCACTTATACAAAAAATTTGTTACGCTCAGTAAATACCGCCACCTGCCAGGACCGAAAGGCAAGTATCCGGCTATCTTCCTGGGCAGCTGGTATAAGCTAACATGTTATTCAACATAGGACTCCCTTGGTTTGGCCCACTCAAAGAGCTGCCTTCCCTCGGCTTTTGGTTCAAGTTCAAAGAATGTAAGTCTCAACTTCTCCAATGCAAAGTTCTTTCTTGATACCCACGACTTGTGCTCCGCAGTCCATACTCAGATTGAACTAGAAGCATGCAAATCTATGTTCGAGATGCATGAAGCCATACTGACCCGTATCCTTTGGTGAATAGGGGCTGATAAATATGGGTCACTCTTTGGAACCACAATCATGGGCGAGCTACACATTTTTGTGGCTTCAGAAGATGTTGCAAACGAGCTTTTTGGGAAACGAGGATCCAAGTACTCTGGTCGGCCTAAAGTCCCAAGTGTGCATGATTCTCAAGGCAATCTCGGTACCGCAGAGTACATGCCTCTTATGAGTAGAAATAGTAAGTAATTGCGATGCTCTTACTTCCAACTGTAACTGACTTTCATTTCCAGTCTATCATACTAGACAAAAGAAGTTGAATCACATGCACCTCGTTGCTACAAAGAACAAGAATTACTTCAACTACCCTTCTATCGAAGCGAAAAGGTTCATCTGGCGGATGCTCAACGACTCTTCAGACTGGGTCAGTCTAACCGAAGACATGACTTCTCGAACAATATGCCGTCTAACGTGGGGGACCCCTGACTTTGCCGCCATCTTGAAAGAACACGCCTGGAACTTGTTGATCGCCATATCGCCACTAGGAAATAGAAGCAATTTGACCACTCCTCTACTCCTCATGCCAACTTTTCTCTCACCTTGGAAGAAATGGGAAGCACAACGTCGCGCAAAGGAGCAAGCTTGGTTCCAACAGAATTGGGCAGAAGTCCGCGATAGAATTGCCAAAGGGACAACAGGTTAGCATTCATTGTGAATTCAATGCGTTCTTCACTCATAATATTACAGGACCTTCCTTTCTGCGAAACTATCTCGAGGACATCAAATCTCAGCCATTCGATGAGAAAGAAGCTGCTTCCACACTCGGCATGCTCTCTATTACAGGGGTCTTTACGATCAGCTCTCCAATGCAAAGATTCGTCCGAGCAGCTATTCTATATCCAGAATGGTTCAGAAAGGTTCAAGAGGAAGTCGATTCAGTCTGTGGCTTAGAACGTATGCCCGAAGTAGAGGATGCCCCGCACCTTCCAGTCCTCAGATCCTTCATCAAAGAATGCTTCCGTTGGCGACCACCAATTCCAACTGGTAGGATTTCACCTCCAATTTGCCTTTCGAATGTAAACTTGAGAGATTCGCTAAAATTTTGATGGCAGGTGTAGTGCACGAGGTGGAAGAAGACGATGTATATGATGGTTACTTCATTCCCAAAGGCGCGAAAATCCACCCCCTCGAATGGTGAGTGGACCATTTCACGCCTTTCCTTGGCATTGATGATATCATTCCTGATGTTGCTTTGTTATATGCTGCTTGAGACATAGTTCCTCTCACTAACTCTAAATTTGAAGGGCATTCTCTCGCGACCCCGCAAAATATCCATCCCCACACACCTTTAATCCTGCACGTTACCTAGACCCTTCTTTCACGGCCACGTACCGCGAGCCTCTTTCCCTCTACCCTCAGATTCAACAATCAACTGCTTACGGCTGGGGTCGAAGGCTATGTCAAGGGCCTGAGCTGACACACCACGAGCTAATCAATGCTTGTGGAGGATTGGCGTGGGCCTTCGACATTCGCGCTGGCGCTTTTCAAAACAGAGACGGCGAAGAAGAAGAAGTCGATGTTGAGAAACTTAGAACGGGAAAGGTGAAGAAAGAGAATGGGAGTTTAATCTTGGGGTTGGACAAAGATGAATGTGAATTCCAGGTTCCGACGAGTAGGCAAGAGAGCTTGATCATTGTGAAGCCGGCACCATTTAAGATTAGATGCCAGGTCAGAGATGGCGGGGATCGAGCAGGAGTTATTGAAAGACAGTATAGGGAGAGTTGTGAGAAGGATATTTTGAGAGCCGTGGGAAGCGTGGGGGTCGAGTGATGTTCAGAGGAAGTTGAACATCCATCTGTTTTTTTTTCTCTCTCACTTTGTACGTCTGCCCTGTTGTATGCGCCGAATTTCATTCAATTCTGTTAAGGAATAAATATCAAAGTGAAGTCGCTCGTTTTTCTCTCAATTTCGTGACTCTCCGCCCTTCGGTAATTCCAGCCTGGCCGGCCGGATTCGATATTTCTTTGTGGTCTCATCTTCTCCGTAACAATGCATCTTACTCCCTTGACCGAAGAAAACGCGTTGGGGTCGCGAGCTAACAGTTTGAAGGTTCTCAACATTCGGCGCAAATTCCATAATCTCGATTCCAAGTATCTTCTTGTCAGGGGGTTCTAATAACGCGAAAGACTTCGTAAGCATTATATTCAGCACTTTCGTCATTATCATCTTAGATTATTGCAATCTCTTACCGCCGAAGACAATCTTTGGTGATGATCTGTATTTACCTTATCTTCGTCTACAAAACTCCTTACCCCTCATCACGCACAGATACAACATCGATAAATCTATATCATTGATTGTAAAAACATTCTGTACATCTCTAATATGACAAATCTGAGTACAAGTTAGTGTAGGGAAGTATATTAATGATTGCCACTGGTAGTGCATATTATTGTATCGAAGACGCAAAACTTCGAAAAGCTGGTTGTCTGATTTCAATTCAACGGTTAGGAGTTGACGGAGCTTGGTATAGTAAACTAGAATGTTTGCGCTTTGTGATGTGGCAGATCGTTCACGATTGCGCCCGTTTAAGGCTAAGAAACGACTTTCCTAGTAGTGGGGACGGACAATTTGAGGGGAAGTTGGCTTTTCATCTTTGTCCATTTCCATTTCATCTTGCCTGACTCTCTGTCTTTGAATTGTTGCCTCTGTGGCGTGAATTTAAATCCTATTATCGACTACGCATTGAAGACAAGCTTCTCGTTTCTTGTCCAAGTTCGCGGTTGTCCGGCCTCGGTTACAATTATATTCCTGATACTAACATACTATTGAATATCAATTGCACTCAAATACCAAACCGGGCCTGTCTGAATCACTTGGTTGTCCAAAGTGAAGGTTATCTCACCCTCCATTCCAGTCAAGTTGATTTTAATTCCCATGCCTCTCGGGAGGATTGTGACGCCTCCTAGATCTCTGTCGTCCAAAGTTCTAGCAAAGCAGCCTAGCCACTTGCCGAATTAGTAAATGTTGCCCTCAAGCCTGGTAGCGCCTATCATTCTGGTAGCTGCACCACTGTCACTAAGTGGATAGTGGGTATAAGTGTGAGTGGATCTTTTCTGGTGAAGACCAGGTACGTGACGTGGTTGATAGACATATGGGAGTCCCAGGAACTTGGTGGATGAGAAGCGCCTACCTGGCTTGTTCGTGTGCCACGAGTTGACCTGAGAAAAGTGTTAGATGTTTATGATTCCGAATAGGACTTCATACCTGGATAGGCAAGTGATAAGAAAGCCATAACTCCTTGCTTGGATGGCCATGTTTACCGTGAGGAACTTTTGATATATAGATATTTCCATGATCTTTGCTGGACAATGAAGTTCGTACCTACTCACAACAGTCATACACAAAAGCATGTGGCTTAATCAAAGGTGAAAGACCGGATTCCATTGCGAAATGATTCCTGTTTAAATACAAAGAACACTGTAATCACACAAAACTCTACTATTTCTCTGCTGAAAACAAAATCCATACCCTTTACATAGCTAATCGTCAATCAGAACGTCGTTTAATGGAACTTTGTCAGACAACCAAAAAAGAGACTTATTTGCGAGGAACTGAAACAAAAAATAAGTATTTGTTTAGCCAACAATATTACTTACCTTTACCCAGCTATTGAACATGGGTCACTTTTCCTCTGCGCCTCGGTAATATTTGGAACTTAATATTGCTTGCTTATACTAAGATTTGCTTTCTTTGAAAAAGGTAGAGTACAAGTACAAATAAGGATCAATGAAAGAAAGAGAATTAATGGAAACAAGTAAAGTCGCTCTTTAATCTCATTTTGATTTTTCAACTCTGTTTACTTCGCTCGATTTTCCTTACAGTGTATTTATTGAGGACAGGAATTGATAGTAACAAGGAGATAAGTGAAGTAAGTAAGGTGAGTCAATCGGAAGTTGTGAATTTTGTGGCCAGTATTCCTTACTTTTCGTTCATTTTAGCCTATTCTTTCTCACATAGTCTCTTTTGTACGGCCGCCTTTAAGATCTACTCTTCGCTTCTCTAGAGCTTTCTGGTTTCTTTTATATGTCGCTGAACCCAAACTACATATGGCTGATGATTGCTTGGTAGTACAGGTTATTCAGGGTCAGCCCAACTCTGCTGATTGCCACAATGAGGTTACCCTTTCTTGTGTCTTCAAGGAACTAGAAGAAGATCTGCTAATCTCTAGCGCTCCACCCTCGAAACTCCGGCAATCGTGTTATGGAATACCATGTCGTGAAGAAACACGTGAGAAATCACGTGTCTGAGCATGCGATGCTCTATAAATAGCTGCAGCCCAGAGCCTCGTGAAAAATCAGGCTGGATCAACAAGTATTCAAATACGACACAGTCACCCTAAGCTCAAGAATGCCTAAGATAGCCTTCACCATTTCTTGCTGATACTTGCAAGATGCCCCCGAAGGCAGATTCCGTCGCAGTGATATCCCTTGGTCCTGATGGGAAATTAAGACCAAGGTGCCTGACAGCAGGAGGTCGACCTATCTGCAAATTCTGTCACCACTTCATAGTTTGGGGCGGTATAGCAGCCGAAAAGCCCCCTCACAGAGTCGAATTCCCCCACCATCCTTCTAGCACATCCCTGAAGAAATGCGTGGATTCGGGAAAATGCGTCCTCTGTGCTATCCTCTATCACTCACTGCTTGACAGTCGTCGACCTATCGAAGATGTGGACCTACCAGATCGACAGATTCGACTTGGGACCTTGCCGCCCGATAACGATGTACCTCTGTATCGTTTACTGGTTGAGATTGTGCCGCTCAGTGTCGAGACCGCAGGTCTGCATACCTTCGATTTTGAGACGCTGCGGAGAGTATACTCTAATTTGATCGATGTATCAACAATGTCGAGGCAGAAGGGACTAGATTTTCTTGAGCATAGAGTGGAATCTCTCAAACGTATGCAAAAGCATCGACCAGGCTGCAGTAATGAAGTGTGGAGTATCTTGCTTCCCGATGACGAAAGAAGATTCTTCCGATACACGAATGAGATATCGGCTGATGAGTACTTTGCTGTCATCTTACCATTTTATCGTGTCGAGATCCCGTTGCAGTCTATGTACTTCAAAGGTATGCCGTCTCCACTTGTACTCTTCTAGTAGAGCCTAATTTCGAGTAGATGGAATTACAGGAGATCTACCCATAAATCAAGTACTGGATCAGGCCGATGAGGATGGTTTACGCTATGATAAGGACACCACAGGGTCTCAATTTGCACTCAAGCAGATTCATGCCTGGAGGGGCATCTGCAGCCGGCACCATAAACAATGCGTTGCGTTCACTCGCCAAGTTGCGAGCCTTAGATTTGTCCCAAAAAGACTACTCGATCTCACCAACATCAAGCTTGATCCTAATGGCAACTACCTGGAAGGAAAGCCCGTTTTGATATCAGCAGCGTCATTCGAAGGATCTCCAAATATATCCTACGCCGCTCTAAGCCATTGTTGGGGGAAGTTGCAGCCTCTCAGAACACTGATGTCAAACGTCTCGGACTGGGAGAAAGGAATTCCTTGGAAGAAATTTCCCAAAACTTTCAGGGATGCATCTTTCATAGCGAAGAGTCTCGGTATAGACTATCTATGGATTGACTCTTTGTGCATCATGCAAGATAGCGAGGACGATTGGAAAGAACAGTCATCAATGATGGGGTTGATCTATCGGTGCTCAGTCATTTGCATATCCGCTCTTTCAGCCAAGAACTCGAGCGAAGGCTTGTTCGTGAAGAGAGACAGTCGACTCCAACGACCATTCAAACTTTGGGAAGCATCGCCATGGGACTTCCCAGACAAAGGACCGTTGTATCTGTTTCCTTTCGCAAAGAAATATGGAAATGATCCGAAAGGTCCCTTGCAAGAACGAGCGTGGGTGCTGCAAGAGGAACTACTCTCCACTAGACGCATCATGTTTGGGCAAGATATGGTTTACTGGCAATGTGTCTCCTGCAAAACATCAGAGTCTTTACCAATGTCGATCTTTACAGCCACTCCTTTTAGGGGCATCGACGAAATTGAATGGAATCGAATCTATCAGCTTGGGATCGGAGGTGCGTTGGATCTTTCAAATCCCGGGTCAAAAGATGTGGAAAGGTTTTATATGTGTTGGCTGCTCATCATCCAAGCCTATGTATGTCGACCCATCTCTCATAACCGTCTCTTTGTCTGCTATTTTCTGGACCGTAAGAAAAGAATTGTGCTGATCCCCATGTTCTGAGGAACAGTCAAAGAGAAAACTCACCAAAGGATCCGACAAGCTGGCAGCACTGGCAGGAATAGCAGCAGAATATCAGAAAGCGACAGGAGATACTTATCATGCCGGACTATGGAGAAAGTACGTGTGGCGAGAATTACTATGGCACGTTTCCTCTCCAGGAGCGCCTTGCTTCAACCGCCCGCAGCCTAAAGAACTAAGAGAAAGTGAGCCTATGAAGGATTTTGCAGGTAAGAAACCCCCTAGAAATCCCACCTGGGTGTTCAAGCTCTAACTTCATTTAAGCTCCCACTTGGTCCTGGGCTTCTATCAACGCTAAAATCATGTACTTCTCACTATACAGACCAGACACTGTTTCTGATCACGAAGTCTTACTCGAAATCTTAGACATTTCAACTTCGCCTTCCTCTCCATCAGATATCTCAAACCAGTACACCGGCACGATAAATCTGCGTGGTAAGTTATCAGTCGCTACGGTACTACTCTATAGCTCCTCAGAGTCTTACTACGAACTCGCCTGGGAAACCAGAAAGGACCAACCCGCAGACTCAAATCTGGCTCGAGAATCGAACTTCTACGACCATTATTATGGGGCCTTGGACAGACTGGCAGCAATCCGAAAAGGCGTCGACTCCAAGGGCAAGGCTAACGAAGCGAACGACTATGATTTTGACACTCTCGTCACAAGCCTGACTGCAAAGCCCGATGGTCATTTGCCAGCCTATATTCCCAGCGAGGAGGAGCTACAATATGAGATCACAGATCGAGGGTTCGATAAAGCGAGGCTGAGAGACGGTAGATTGCCGTTTCCTGCAACGAGGTACCATCTTCCAGATGATTATTCTGGACACCCCATCGTTAGGGATGAAGATAGGGTCCAGCTGGGACACTGGGCTCCCGACTACAAGATTTCCGAGTCAGAGTACACTGTGACTTTTCTCGCAGTATCTCGTTCGAGAGGCCTTGTGTATTGTCTGGGGCTTGAGTTGGTTGATTCGCAGTCACAGCTGTATAAACGAATCGGTCTTGGATTCTGGCATGAATTAGCTTGGGAAGAAACGAATCGCGACTTGCGTAATGTCGAATTGAAGATCATATGATGAAGATCAAGTAAGTATAGCAGCTGGCCTTTGACGTAAATAATGAAACAGAGTTTTTTACTTCTATTTTTGTGACAGACATGTTACCATTCGTCGACTTCACGGCCCGGCACTACTGCCGGCTATCAAGCGATTACAGGTACATTTTACGCGAGCCCCGTCTTGCAGCCTCAACATAAGCGAAGCACTAAACCCTTCTAGTCTCAGAGACCGAGAATAGACGCAGCAGAGAGGCACAGCACGATATGAGGGGAAGGAGACAATCTGATGAGCAGAGAGAAGAGGCACAGTACAATGTACAAGGGAGGACAAGATGCACCCCGCCACGCAAATGTTACAGTGCATTCGTCAGTCAGACCACTCAACATTTCTGGGCGAT
This sequence comes from Mollisia scopiformis, assembly GCF_001500285.1. NCBI lineage: Eukaryota > Fungi > Ascomycota > Leotiomycetes > Helotiales > Mollisiaceae > Mollisia > Mollisia scopiformis. Next base: position 1,150,344 of record NW_017263591.1, read on the forward strand.
TATTCCAAATTCTACTCCGCATTCGTTAAAGAGCTGCAATCATGAATGGAGACACTAAAGCACGTCAGATGGTATACCCAATCAGAGCTACGCTGTCGTTCCTCTTTCACGAAATATACGAAGGTAAGGCTCGGCATCGACGGGGGAGAGTCGCCCCGTACTGCCGTGCGGGATTCAGCGGAGTGATAAGAAGAGGGATGATGTGCAGAAGTTGGCGCCATGTCGAGTTCGGTGAGTATGCAAGATGGGTAACGAAGTAAGGTTTGCATCGGACGCACGCCCATTTCGTTTATCATTTATGCCAAGGGTCCTCCATTGGCGAGACCCCCTGACAGCTGTCACCGTTTCGTGGCCTTGGAAGTCCCCACGTTTTTGCCTAATCAAATACTTGCATATTCAATTTATCTTGCATGGAAACCTATCTAATAGAGTTTTGGCGAGGCTGTGGGAGATCCTAGTGTGTGTTATTGTGGGGGCGGCGTTTGGAATGTTCGATAGCGACCTGCTCGTTTTGAAAGTCTACCATGGATACATTGTGGCACAGCCAAGTGGTCGGTACTTTCATCGGTACCTGGCCGCTCCTTGGAGGTCTAGACTGTAACGTCGAAGCACGAGGTCGAGGCCATCGAAGTATCAATTGTGAAGGATCCCAGTCTACTGATGTCCTAATGTGACGGCGCTGTAGGGTCTTCGTCAGAATAGGGGTTGCTCGTCGGAGAGGAGCATGTACGCAAGGCAAATTGAACCTCGAGTTGGATATGGCCGAGAGGTCTGGTTGTGTATGGAGATAATTATCTGTCCATAGTCTTTTTTTCTGTAATGTCTATCATTTTCAGCAGGTGATGCACCTACCAGCTACGAAACGACCTGAGAGCTCCAATTTATTTGATAAGAGAAGCCAAGAGGTATCCACTTGCGGGATGGGCCGAAAGATCTCGGCAGCATGGAGCGCCATCTCCGACCAGAGAGAGCGTCGAAAAGCCCAGAATCGACTTTCTCAAAGAAAGAAACGTATGCACAGTAGCTCTCATCCATCCCACTTCGTGGCCCGAGAATTACTGGTACTGACCACATGTTTGTTCTAGGTCAGCGAGATACCCAGAAGCACTACACAGAATCGAATATACTTCAAGACGTCAACGGGTTGGAAAACAGATGCCATGGTTTCAGTTCTACTTTCAATGATACTCCACTAGACGAATGGCTAGATTGCGACCAAATCGATCTCGAAATCTCAGAGCCAAGCTTCACGTTCCACATTCCAGATGACCACCTTTCATTCCCAGAGCCTCTCGATCCTTTAGATTCCAACAATCAAACTTTTGACCTCAGTTTATACCAACCTATCTGCTCCAACTTCGACTCCGACAATGATGCTTTGATTTCGACCATAGGACCTGAGGAGATCTTTAACTGGTTCGAGACCAGATATCCGGATGTGGAAAGAGCCGCAGCCTCATCGCCTCTCTCTGCTCCAGGGGAATGCACTTCTTTCACGCCATGGTCTTCGAGCCTTGTACTGGTGGACTCTGAATCTCTGAGCGCAGCAGATTACGCATTTCAAGAGCATGGCTTGGCCCCGTCGCCCACGGCTCCATTAAATGAGCGACTCGAGTTTCTTCTATCCATAGCGCAACATATAGGCTTCTCATCGCTCGATGAAGTGCTTCTGTCATACTACACAGGGAGATTTGATACACCACCTGCGTTCAGAGAGGCACAATGTCGGGACCTGAGCAATCTACTCACCCACCCTTTACAGACTTCACATCAATGCTCGGGTTGGGAGTCTGACGGAGTGCAAGAAGAGAGTGATGCTGTAGAGTTTGTTCATCAGGCAGTGGATAACCATGAAGCTGAGTAAAGAGCTGGAACACTGGCAGAAACTGTGATATCCCGAATAATGTACAACTGATTAAATTCAAGAAAAGACGTCAAGCATCGTCAAATCGTATGCTGATGGCACTAACTATGTACAAAACTTCATGGACAGACGTTGATAACTATATACAACTGCGGCCATTACCTTTCCCATGCTACATACCAGTCCCAGCCACGACCAGCTAGACATCACTTGTGGGCGTCATGATTCGTTCATGGGAAGTCTGCGAGAATTGGCGCTTCGAGTCTGTATGTCTCGATTTCCCCGAGTTCATCTCGTACTCCAATGCCGAGAAGTCCTTTGAGCTGAGTAGTGATACCAAGCCGGAGCGGTAAACACGTTTAGCGAGTTGGAAGATGGCTGGGAGACAGATGGCAAGGATGGATAGGCCGCACTCGGCTTCGATCCAATAGGCCATGGGGATGATGGTATCTGTCGTACGAGTTAGGAGGTAGATGGAGATGGAAGTGGGGTGGAATTACAGATAGGGTCCATATCGAGAGCACTTCCAACTTGTGCAGTCTGAATCATTCTCCCAACGGACATGAAGATAACACTAGAGGGTATCGTTAGGATTTTGCTAGGTGTTAAATGCAAGTCTGCTCACCTATAACCAGCAAGGAATGCAAGTCCAACCATGAACCGCTTTCGGAGATCCATGTGAAGTAGATAGATCTTCGGCAACGGCAGGATAAGCACACACAAATCGACAAAAACCGAGGTTGCGCCGCTGATCATGTATATCTCGAACTGCGTCATACAATGTCCAGGAAGCCACGGCTGCCAAAGTCGACGAACTGGACTGCAATTGAATAGATTCATGGGGATCATTGCCAGTGGCCACGCAATGCAGAGGGAGGTGACGATCCAAAAGCTCCATGTCCAGAGCTTACTATTTGCACCTGGCAGAGTGAACACTCGAGAATAGAAAGCCAAAGCCGACAGCCGTGAGAACGAGATTGAGACGTTGAATAGTAGGTTTGCTGCTACCAGCAACTTGAGGGACCACTCGAGTTCCGGGAGGGTCAATTCGGGAATATGTTTCCCAAGTAGTCCGCTAGAGGCGCCACGAAGCACGACGGACATTTGAGCCAAACTCACAGGCTACGCACTTATCTTAGTCGAGGTCCGTATGTTAGGGAAAAGGTGAAGTTCATACCAACGCAGCGAGTGCTAGCCAGTCATCCCAACTATTTTGAATGTCAGAAACGGACTCAATCTCCACCAAACCAAGAAACTTACCCTAAAGTGATACGAGCAGCCAGCAAACGAGACCAGAACCGTAGAACAACTGCTGAGGTAGAGAGTATCATTATAGCAATAATGAACCCCACCAAGCCCGACACCGAATAATTCATCTTGAACAACTTTGATGTGATACAAAATGAAGCGAGTGAGTGTGCTTCCGCGTCCGTCAATTGTTGGAAAAGAAAGAAACAAAAAAACCGACGTCTCACACCTAAGATATCACCTCGCTCGCTCGAGCGAGCCACACAGTTTATCTGCGCTTAAGCATCCCAATCAGGCTCTCCCTCCCATCCTATCTCAGACAGCCAGCACATCTGAAGATCTTCGGGGTGTTTTTCGGTCTCTGGATAAATAGCCTGGTCCCCTGTTTTGCTGACCCACGCCGCACGCTGACCAGAACGCTGCTGCACGAACCCTTATCCATTGGCCGGGCATACTAGGTGGAGAGATGTTCCGCCAATCTCGCGCGCACAGTCGTACATTGCGGATGGCGCAGTGCATTGGGCTCCGGCAGTGCAACCACCATCGCGCCATGCACGGGAACGGCGTGTACATAAATTCATAAATTTGCCTCTCTCCGCGGTGCGTACCCACAGAGGGACCTTGAAGCGCGAGCGAGCGCTAATTTGTTGCATGGTGGCTGGAAACGGTGTTGCAATCTATCGTGCAGTAGTCTACCGGTTGTGCAATGTGCATGACAAGCGAGGTGGGTGGTGCGAGTATCAAAATTATAGGTGTATTCGCCAATTATACGGTTGGTCCTTGCTGCAGCCTTGTTGCGTTTGTTCGTTTCGGTATTGGGGCCGGGCCGATCTGGATTACTTTGCCTCGCTGAAGCATGGAGTTGGGTTATTGGAGGAACGTACGAGGGATTGTTACAATTGGGAGGATTTAGGTGCAGGAATGGATTTGTTGTTGGGCGAATGGGAAGGGAAAACAGACGTGAACACGTGCAATTTATATAAGGATAATGATCTTCCTTCTGGATTTGGAAGCCCTCCGTCGACACTATGAAAGTCAGATTTTGGCTGATCGTCTTGCACAACTGTTCAAGATCTACTCTGCGCTTGCTTGCGCGTGTCCTTCACGTACACTGTGAATAATCTGTTATTGCCACTTAATGTTCATCTACAATGTGTCCCCCTGATCATATGTTCGTTTCTTGCCACTCGATAATTCTACTTCAGTTTGAAGAAGAGAGAACTTATACCGTTTTAAAGTATTGAATCATTGATGGAATTTGAATCTTGATACAGATTCTACTTGCACACTCTCTTCAATATTAGTGTAGCATGCCCTTATATTTTGAGTAAGCTAATATTTAATCAAGGGGAGTACACCGTAATCGTCTAACGTGCGACTTATACAATATTGACAATCTTCTTTCTGGATTTAGAAGTCCCCCGTAAGGACTATAATCCTTTGATTTCGTCTAGTAATGTCGAGAATATGCACTCTAGGGTTACCAATATTGAATCTACTTGCTTGCTCAAAATTACCTTGCACCAACTTTGGCTATCTGAGATCAACCCCTAAAGTGTGCAGGACTTTCATCAAGTGAATTCACACAAAACAAAGTAATCGAAATCTACCTTCCATGTCGAGAGGTCCTCCATACAGACGATGAAGAAGACATCAGACCAAGCCTGACCAATTCCAACACGTGCAATCTACGCCACGATGCCAAACTAAGCTACTTGTTTGTCCAAGAACGTCCTACACCAATTTTGATTATCTGAGATCAACCCCTTAAGTATGCAGAACCTTGATCAGGTGAATTCACACAAAATAGAATAATGGAAAAGAACAATCTACCTTCCATATGGAGAGGTCGTCCATATTTGTCTAATCGTCCCAAAACGGGCAAACTACGCCATAATGCCAATCTACCAGCTTATCCAAAAGTGCCTTGCACTAACTTTGGCTACCTGAGATCAACCCCTAAAGTATGCAGAAACACCCTGATTAATTGAATTCTACGCCACATACAACGACAGAAGTCTACCTTCCGTATGGAGAGGTCCCCCATACAGACTCCTAGGACGTCATTCAAGCCTGCCTGACAGTCTGTCTAATAGTCTCAAAAACGTGCAATGTACCCCATCATGACAATCTACCTACTTTCCCCTGCGGCAAATTCGATTATTTGAGATCAACCCCTAAAGTGTGCATAATAGTGTTGTTGATCAAGTAGAAATTCTACGCCACATACAACGACAGAAGTCTACCTTCTATCTCGAGAAGTCCTCCGTAAGCCTAAGAAAATGTCATATCAAGCCTGCCAGTTCGTCTGATTTCCAACACGTGCCATCTGTTCCAAGATGGACCATCTTCTTGCTTCTGAAAATGCTGCGCGTGCACTGTGAATATCCAAACCCAAGCATGGCTAATCTTGTCCCCTCTCTTCCTCAATTGAAACAAAGACTATTACTTCCTCAACTTCAGAGACGTACTTGCGCCCCCCCCATAAATACCCACATCAAGCATGTCCATTAACCCTCTTCCCCAACCCCCACTTCCCCTTCCCCTTCCCACCCCCCAACTTCCCACAAACCAACTCGGTCAAGTCCCCCATCGTACTCTTATTATCCATCAAATCCATAAAAGCAACATCAACCCTAAACGTGCGAAAGATAAACGTGCGAAACTCCGCCGTAACCAGACTATCCATCCCCAGCGCCGCAAACGCGATCTGGAACGCGATGTCCGTCACCGGCGTCAGCGTCAACTGGCTCAATTTGCCCGCCAGGGCTGTGAAGACCACTTTCCGCTTCGTCTCGGTGCTGTCTGTTGCTGAGAGCAGCGGCATCATCACGGAGTTGTGTGCGTCGGGGCCGGCGTGGGTGTCTTTTAGGCGGGCGTTGCCGAGTGAGACGATCGAGACGCGGGGGTCGGCCATGATGAATTCTTGGGAGCCTTTGAAGCCGTCGTCCCAGATGGGTTGCATGCCGATGGATTCTAATCCTGTGAGGATATGCGGTTTTCGTAAACCCAGAGGAAGGGAATGGGAGTGCAGGGAGTGGGTCAAGGCGATGTCGATTAGTTGCAGCATGTCTTCTTCCGAGATGGCGGCCACGCCGCGGCGGGCGAGCATGGCTTCGATGTCGGAATGCTCGTGCAGGAAGCCGACTTGTTTGATGGCTCCCAAGCCGAGGGCGAGGGCGGGGAGATTCTTGGCGCGCCGGTAGTAGGCGAAGGCGTCGAGGAAGCTGTTGCCGGCGCAGTAGTTGCTTTCGGTGGCGGCGCCCTTGTGGGTTGTTAGGAGGATGTTGAGGGGGGAAGGGGAGGAGGAGACTTACGAGAGAGCCGGAGAGCGAGCTGAGCATTAGGAAGAAATCGAGTTCTGAGTCTAGGCCACTAATGGCCGTGTGGAGGTTCCACGTTCCGTCAATTTTGCCCTCGAGAGGAGCGCGCCATTTCTTGTTGTCCATAGCGGTGAACAAGGCATTCTGATACCTAGTCAGCATTTCCAGTAATTTGAAGTAGGAAGTAACTTACACCCAAAGCCATCGGAGCTTGAACCACGCCTCCCAGTTTCCGAGGGAGGTTTTTGATCGCCTTTAATACTGTTCCGAAATCTTGAACATCTCCACGCACAACTTGGACATTAGCCCCAGCATTCTCCAGCTCGAGAACTAGATTTTTGGCAGCTGGTTTATCGGCGCCAGATCGGCCCATGAAAGTAAAGTAACGAGCTCCATTAGAGACCATGTATTGCGCAAGACTGCGTCCAAGACCTCCTAGACATCCTACTAAGAAGTAGGATTTGTTGGGGTTAAACACCATGCTGTATTTTTGCGGGACGAGCTATTCTTTATTAGCGTCATGAAATCTGGTTGAAGAAGGGTTATACATACCGGAATCAACGACTCAGGATTCTCGTAAGACACAGCTACTTTCCCCGTCCTAGCTGAGTTGGAAAAATAATGAAACGCAGCCGTCAACTCAGAGACATCGAAGACCTTCGGCTTCACACCCCCCAATTTACGATACGTCTCCAGGGATTCAGCAAGCAATCTATCCCCCATCAGCATCAGCACCACCCCTTCTCCAAAAGGTAGAAAAAAAGGGAAAAGGGGAGAACATACTCAGCAAACACCTCCCGATGCACGCCCGGATTATCCGAATAATAAAAATCCGCCAAATCCACCGCAATAAAACTAACGTTATGCTCCAAAACCCTCATATCCAGCTGTCCATGATCCAAAATATCCCTCTTCCCAATCTCCAGAAACCTGCCAAACTTGGCGCAGATGCCCAGACTCTGATGCAGCAGGTCGCCCGTCAGCGAATTAAGCACCACATCCACGCCGCGGCCGTTCGTCGCGGCCAGGACGTCGTTCACGAAGGAATCGTCGCGCGAATGGAAGATTTGCTCTCTCTTCAACCCAAAATTATCCATCAAGAATTGCGCTTTCTTCTCATTGCTCACCGTGGCGAAGATTTGGGCGCCAATACTAGCCGCGACCTGGATAGCGACCAGGCCCACGCCTCCAGCCGCGGAGTGGATTAAAACTGTCTCGTTCTTGCGTAGACGAGCGAGGTGTTTAAGAGTGTAGACGACAGTAGCGGTCGCGACGGGCACGACGCAGAGATCGGTGAAGGATTCGTGTTTCTTCATCTTCGCGCAGGTGTAGGCGGGGATACGCTCGTGGGAGCCGAAGCGGGAGGGCGCTGCGCAGACGACGCGGTCGCCGGCGCGGACGTGCGTTACTTTGCTGCCGACCTGGGTGACGATGCCGGCGAATTCGCAGGAGCTGGTGTTTTCGGGGGTTTCGACTTTGCCGGAGAGGGTGTAGACGTCCTTTATTTATAATTGTCAGCTAGCTTGTCTTGGTTGATAGATAGGGGAAATGGACGTAAGGTTACCTTGGCGTTTATCCCGACGGCTTTGACTTCGACGTCAATGTAATCGTCTGGGATAGCAGAGGGAGTTTTCACAGGAACGAATTCCAGCGTATCCATCTGTCCGATCTCCTTGATAGATAACTCACACCGACCCGCCTGACCAAGTTTCGTCAACGAAGCGCGCCCGCCCATTTTCCGGCGAAACACATCATTGACCGCCTCATCGATCACGAACCGACTAACATGCAACACCTGCTTAATCTGCAAGAATTCAAAGTCCGGCTGATCCTCGCTCGCCGTCTCTAGCACCGCGCGAACATTCGAGACCGTGGTATCGACCGCTGCGGACGGCTCGTCGATATCGAGCACGAAGAACTTCGTCGATGGCTGCTCGGCCATGACGGTGCGAGAGAGCCCGCGGATTGTCGCCATGTTGGGGGATTCGCCGACGGAGAGGTTCCCGCCGGTGAGCCAGAGGATGGTGGTTGCGTTGTCGGTGATCTTTTGGATGGCGCGGAGGGAGGCGGCGTCGGTGTCGTAGACGAGGGCTTTTTCGAGCTCGAGTGAGACGATGGCTGTGCATTGAGGAGGGAGCGTTGTTTCTGTCTTGAGGTCTTCGAGGGTTAGGATAGTTATTGGTGCCCCGGTGGTGGTCTCGAGGTGGTGTTTTAGGGCTTCGTTGAGGGGGTGAAAGGCGTCTTGGGCGACGAGGACGTGTGGTTGAGAGGAGTCTGTGTCTCCGTTGAAGATTTGGTCAGGAATAGAGCTTGACTGAATTCGTGAAGCCAAGTTAAAGCGAGAGCTAGAATCTTTCCCGTCGAAGCTCAAGATTTGGAAGCCAGCTTCGAGTAGAGGACTTCCAGAAACCTCGCCTTTCCACAACAAGTGCCCAGATGACTCCAAACAGTTCAAGATCTGATCTTTCTGTTGACCAAAGAACTTGTCGACAGCAGCCTGGTCGGTGAGAAGGATCAAATCAAACATTTCGTCCGTCCGTGCCTTGAACCCTTCCTCACTCTCCACATCCTTCAAGTCAAGCGGCTGAACATCACACACCTCCAACCCATCCACCACTCGTCCCCGACTATACCCCACAAACCTCTGATGCATGCTCCCCCGATCCAGCGAATCCATCACCACCTGCGTAGCATTCTTCACATACGTCCCCATCTCCAGCACATTCGCACAACTCTTCGTGTGCGACAATATCCTAACCAACTTCCCCACCGCCCCAAATCTCCTCGTCTCCTCCGCTTCCCTCAACAGCAGACTAATATACTGCTCCACCACCTCTTTATTCCCCTTCACCAACTTCCCCAAATCCGGCTCCCACACAATCTGCAACGCCGGTTCCCTCGCCGTCTCGCGCGAATACGCGCCATGGATCTTAACCGCTTTAATCCCACTCACCCTCAAAAACGCGTTCCCACTCTGATCAATCAGCTCGCTCCTCGCAAGCGACGTCGAAGGCCCGACAATCTTGCAAGACGTAAAGATGCCGTGCTCCGGTAACGCTTTATGTTGAACGCCACCAGGCGAGATCTGAATGCGATCAATGGCAACCGGGAAACTCGCCACGAGATTCCCCAGGACGCCGCCGGTCCAGGATACCACGCAGGTCTGCAGGATGGCGTCGATGACGATGGGGTGGATTTCGTAGCTGTAGCCCTCATGGTCGGAATCCAGGCCGTCTGGGAGTCCTGCGAGTTTCGCGGCGGTTTTATTTTCCGTCTTGAGTTTTGAGTGCGAGAATTCGGAGACGGAGCGGAAATGGGGGCCGAAATTGAAGCCGACTTTGTCGAATTGGTCGTACCATATCTTTGCGGATTGGGATTCGCTGTCGACGGTGCGTTCTGGACGGGGAAGGGCACTGAGGCTAGTGGTTGCTGTTAAGCCTACTAAGCCTGTGGCGTGCTCGACGCTGGTATTCGCGTCCGTGGTTGAGATTGTGAATTTCCACCATTTTTTCGCGTGGTTGGAGTCTGAGATCCGCTGGGGCGTGAGTTCGGTGAAGATCTCTAGTTTCGAGCCCGGAGTCAGTGTTAGTGCGCGTTGGAAGGAAAGTTGTTTGAGTTCTAGGGTATGTTGGCTGAAATCCTCAGAAGAAGCGAGTTGTTGACACGCTCGACACGCCATGGCGATGTACCCCGCGGCGGGGAACACGATGTTTCCCTGGATCTTGTGGTCTTCGAGCCATGGGACGTCGTCGACGCTTAGTAGGTTTCGCCACGTGAAGGTCGTGGAGCTGGAGCCGACGACGGCGAGGCCGAGGAGGTCGTCGTGGCGGTACTTGCGGTTACGGTATTCGATGCTGCTTCTTGGCTCGTTCCAGAGGAGGTTCGAGTGGTCCCATTTGTAATTCGGGAGATTCGTGAGCACTTTGTTCTTTTTGGCTTCTGTGCCGTTGACTTTTTCGAACGAGATGGGATAGCCTGAAGACCATAGTTTGCCGACGAAATCAAGAGCACAGTCTTCGGCATCCTTGTTGCGGTAAATGACGGACAAATACAGGATCTGCTTGTCGGGGTTCGCTTTGGTGATGGTCTGCTTGACAGGTAACTGAAGAGCTCCATGTGGACCTATCTCAATGAACCTCGACGATTCTTCGGCTAGAAGATCCGTGACAGCCGAGCAAAACTCAACAGGAGACTCCATATTGGCTCGCCAATAAGCTGGAGACGACGTATCCTCATAGCCAACAGGAGTTTTCCGAACAGTAGAAATCATCTCGACATGCGCCCTCATTACCGTCCTATCTGGACTCGAGGAATCAACCCGATCCAACTGTTGTGTAGCAGCAAGAAGGCTCTCGTACTCGCTTCCAACAACTTTCATGAGATGAGAGTGGTACGCGACGCCATTTGTCTTCAACGTTCGCACGAACTTGCCTTCTTGGATCAAGATCTCGCTTAGGGCTTCGATGGCAGTCTTTTCTCCGCTGAGAGTTACGTTCTCGGGGGAGTTGACGCACGCCACGTTCACTTGAGTTGAGAAGCCATGAGCAGTGATGGCTTCGTTTGCTACGTCTGCGCTTACGCCGACGGCGATCATGGAGCCATTCCTTGGGATGGAGGAAACGATGTGTCCGCGCAGAAAAGCCACAGCCATGGCGTAGAAGGCGGAGATATGTCCTGCTGAGTAGGCGGCTGCAATTTCACCTGCATGCTTTTAGCTTTCCAGAATCAAAAGTCGGACAGAAATTTACTTACCAGAAGAATGACCAACAACAAACTTAGGCTCAATATCCCACGAGCTGAGCAGATCAATAAGCGCAATCTGGATCGCAGTGCATACAGGCTGAGAGATTTCTGGATCATTTATCCTGCTCAAACCAGGTCCCGCAAGCAGCTCTTGCCTCAAACTCCATGTTGGAGCTTGTGCGAGCTCACTGAGGTAACTTTCGCATCGTTGGAAGCTCTCTCGAAATACGGGGTACACTTCAAAGAGCGCTTTCCCCATTTCAGGCCATTGCGCGCCTTGACCTGTGAAGATGAAGCTCAATTGATTATCTTGAGCCTTGAGACTTGTATGGTCCGTTATAACATCGAGAGCCTTGGATACTGTTTCGTTTGAGAGGGTGGCTGTTCTGCCAATGAAATAACTGCGCCACTTGAGTTCTGAGCGTCTCTGACCTAGTGTATACGCGAGGTCGGAGGTAGCGATGTTTTCCGTGTCGAAGGATGCCAAATCGCTGATACGGCCCTTAAGCGAGTCGGAAGTGGATGCAGATAGGGGTATCAAATAGGCTCTCTCTCGTTTCTCCACCACGCCGTTCGTTTGCACCTCACCATTTGTCTCTACTACGCCGTTTGTATGCCCCACACCGTTCGTCAGAGCTTTGATCGCAGACGGACGTTGAAGTATACAATGAGAATTACTCCCACCATATCCAAACGAACTAATACTCGCTGTCGGAACATGGCCTTCATGTTTCGCGACTGGCCACGGAAGAACCGTTCGCGCAACCTCCACGTTCAATTCCTTCCAAGGAATTTTCGGCGTTAACTCTCCCACGCCGACCGTAGGCGGGATAGCCAAATTCTCCAGCGCCAGAGTCGTCTTGATGATACTCGTGATACCGCTTGCAGCCTCGCTGTGGCCGAAATTGGACTTGACTGAGCCGATGATTAACGGGTCACTTTCTGGGGAGCGCCCAGATTCGGAGAGGAAGACTTGAGAAAGAGCTTTTACTTCGATGGGGTCTCCGACTGGAGTCCCGGTGCCGTGACATTCCACGTAGTCGGTTGCAGCGCAATCCAGACCAGCGGATTGGTATGCTTTCCTGATGACTTCTTGTTGGCCGACTTGAGACGGCTGGGTGATTCCTGGGGTCTTGCCGTCGCTGTTGACTGCTGTCCCAAGGACTATGGAGCGGATGGGATCATTGTCACGGATCGCATCTGAGAGTCGTTTGAGATACAAGGCTCCGACTGCATCTCCTCTTCCATACCCGTCCGCGTCTGCAGAGAAAGAGTGGCACGTCGAAGTATCGGACAGGACTCCGGCTCGCGAAATAAAGATCTGCGGCTCAGGCGTCTGGATCAGATTCGCCGCCGCAACAATCGCTCCGTCACATTCCCCCTGTCTCAGCGCACTACACGCAAAATGCAACCCGTACAACGACGACGAACACGCGGTATCCAGCGTAACAGACGGACCTCTCAAATCAAACGCATGACTAATCCTATTCGACAGGATCGTGATACCCGTCCCCGTCGACGTATACCGATGCACACTTTCCGGATCTTTGCTCTGCATCAACACATAATCCATCGCAAAATTGCCCACATAGCATCCGATATTCTTTCCCGCGAGCTCACCACCAACACCCGCGCTCTCAAAACACTCAAAGCAGACCTCGAGCAGTTTCCGCTGCTGCGGATCCATGTAACTCGCCTCTAGATTATTGATGCCAAAGAACGCATTATCGAACGTCCTGATATCGCCATCGAGAAAGTAGCCGCCGCGCATCGACAGGCTGCCTTGGTGGCCTGGGGTGGGGTGGTAGAAGGAATCGATGTCCCAGCGCGATTTGGGGATCTCGCTGCGTGCGTCTTTGCCGGCTTTCAGGAACTCCCACATGGCATCTGTGGAGGAGATTCCGCCGGGCAGGTGGCATGCTGGCAGGTTGTCAGTATTTGTTGGTTTGTACACGAATGTGAGGTTTTGAGTGGACTAACCCATGCCGATGATGGCGATCGGCTCGCTGTTGGGAATACTTCTCGGGTCGCTGTCGTGGAACCCATTTACTTTATGCTTGTCTGCCATGTTTCCAGATATTCAATAGATTGGGTATCAAGGTACGATTTAATGAATCTGGGAAGAAAAGATTGTGTTGCAGTTGCTCTGCCGCGTTTGAAATCGCAGAAGTGACAGCTGAAGCGACAGAGGATACCTTGGGATAAAGGACTCAGAAGTGGTCAACCGAAGAAAATGAAGCAAGCACAGCCTTGCAGTAATGACCGACCCCAGGACTGGCACCACTCGGTGGTCGTACCATCCAACCTTTCATATCCCGCTGCAGAGTATCTCCGTACTTCGTACATACTGTACCTACATACATCTTGCCAGCCGCCGAACCCATGGCGAGCCAGATCGCAGCCGTGAGAATAGCAAACGTACCGGGGCCTCTCCATCCCTTGTTTCCCAACGTCAGCAAAATGCAGGCAGACCCGTCAGCACAATAACCTTGTCATTCATTGTTGGTGACACTTGAGTTGGCATTTTACGTAGGGCGATCGGTTGGGTAAAGTGTTTACCTGTAAAATACAGTACCAGGCCACCTACCGACCTATCGAGCCTATATATAGGAAGGTGGATATTAGGTAGCGCTCGCTCAGGGGTGTCTGTAATCCCGGCTCGGCACGCCACGCCACGCCGCATGCGCCTCTTTTTACCCCATGCCCCTCCTTCTACATCCGTGCGAGTGCTCCGGAACTTTATCTGTGGTGGTGCTTTGATACAGTAGTGAAGCGGCTACGGAAGAAGAAGATGGAAATGGAATTATGATAATGATGATGATGATGATTTGGGAAGTATGGTATAGTAGTACAAAGCAATAGATAGATAGATACGAGGAAGTCCACATACGGCGCACTAGCGCTAAAGAGCTCAGAGCGACCGAGGTACTTCGTAAAAAGTAAGCAAAAGAGTTTCCCCTCAATTTCAGCTCGCGGAGTCGCGGGTCATCATCAAACAGACATCCAACATTTCACATGAAATTGGGGGCCATAAATCAATCACTCGCAAACAAGGGAAGGGAAGTGCTCGCTCGCTCGCTCGCATATGCCGGCCGGCACCCGCAACAGCCGAGGAGCAGCACAGACCTACTATAAACGCCATCAAATCCATCCACCATCCACCATCCACCATCCACCATCCAACATCCACCATCCACCATCCACCATCCAACATCCAACCTCCATCACCAACAAACATAAACCAACATTCCATTTCTCTTCTTCTCGCATGCTACCATCCCCCACGATATCGTGAATAATGGCCTCTCTGATAACCCACCAACCCGTCAAAGGCCTCTACGCCTTCTCCGCTATCCTCCTAAACGCCCTCAAACTCCCCTTCTGGCTCCTCTACTACTTCCCCTCCTCCACACGCCCACACCCCCAATGGAGTCTCCGCCAAGCCGTCGCCTCCAAAGTGCTCCGCACCCTCGTGCACCACATCTCCAAAATCCAAATCTACACCCCCCTCATCCTGACCCCCAAACCTAAAGAAAAGAACTTCCTAATCACCATCTCGCCTTCCTCAGATCCAAAAACATACACGGGTATCTGCGCCGACAAACAGATCACTCCCGAGCCCGTGTGCGGGTACTGGTACCCGTCCGCGTACGACCAGACCGAAGATAAAGGCCAGAAAATCGTGCTCCATTTCCACGGCGGCGCCTTCGTAGTCGGGGACTGTCGCCCCTCTGAAATGGCGTTCGCGGCGTCTATCCTAACGAAACACATCGGCAAGACATTAATGGTATCCTACCGGCTCTCCTCGAACTCCAACGGCCGCTTCCCCGCCGCGCTGCAAGACGCCGTTTCAGCCGTGCACTACCTGCTTGATCTCGGGATCCCGTACTCCGACATCGTCATCAGCGGTGATTCGGCGGGCGGGAATTTAGCGATTTCCTTATTACGGTATCTCTCTACTTCCGGTGATGATGAGAAAGCCGTGTTTAAAGGAGCACTCCTCTGGTCCCCCTGGGTTGATCTCGCTATCAGCATGACGCCGCAAATCTTATACGAGTCCCCGCACCGCTTCACGGATTACATTGCGCCGGCGTTCGCCATCTGGGGCGCGAACGCGTATTGTCCCAAAGATGGACCGCTGAAGATGGACAGCGAGTGGATTTCTCCGGGCCCGAACCCCTTCAGGACCAGGACGCCGGTGTGGGTGCAGGGCAACGACCAGGAGATTTTGGTGGAGCAGATTAAGGAGTTTGAGGAGGGGATGAGGAAAATAGAGGGGAATAGGGTGGGGTGGCATAATGAGGTGGTAGCGACGCATGATATCTTGTTGTTGGGGAACGTGTCGGGGTTTGAGAGCGAGGCGGAGAGGGCGGCGGGGAAGGCGAGGGAGTGGTTGGATGAGTTGTGAGGAGGGGGAGGGAAGGACGATGTATGATGCTTAAAAGCGGACGAAAAACTTTTTTTCAAAGTCAGGGCTATGTTGGCTCTTTGATTTCCTTGTAATGTACGTTCTCAAAATGAAAAAACCTCGTCTTCGGAGCTATTCTTTCTCTTTCTAAGCAGACATCGCTTGAAACAAAAGCAGACAGGAAATCAAAAAACTATTCCTATCATCTATCCCTCTTCTCGCTCTGCGTTTCCAACATATGTTGTTCGTCACGCTCTGTATCTCTCTCCTAGCCCCACCCAAACCCTTTAAAGAGAAGCAAGTCCAGCTTTCGAAATGCAAGTCTATATATATGTCCTGGATTATCTTTTACATAAAAACTAAGCAGTGATTATTTTATTACCCGCTTCATATATGCATTGATTTTCAACTCATTTCCCTTCCGTTTACTACCACATATTCACATCCCGTTTTTTCGTTCTCGGGATTCGGATACGCTAAAGAATTAACGAATAACAAAATTAAAATTAACTCTATTATAGGTAGAAATCGATAGCTAGGGAAAAAAATGAGCTGTGATGTACCTATTGTACGAGTTACTAGTGCAGGGGCCGTTTAAAATAGGTAAGTGCTTGGACCGTGGTTGATGAAAGGGGAGGGCGGGTAGAAGAAATGGACCACGTAAGTACTTATCTTGATGTTGTGTTAAAATGATTTATTATTATTCTGATTTCTTCTCTGTGTTTATTTGGGTAATTTCTCTTGGTCTATTGATCAGACCACGGGAGTACCTACAATTAAAGTAAAGTATCAATCACGTGGAACGCTCTACCCCTCTAGAGGTAGGTAGGTAGGTAGGTACTTGAGTGTTTCTGTTTTGATCATCTTATTACGCATAGCAATCTGCTCAGCCATGCTTGGAATGTGTGTTTCTATGTGCAGCTCAGTCTGTCCGAACTTTGCTTGACCAAACTTTATGTTGTTTAAAGTCAGTCATGTAACGCAGGCGAGCATTCTTATTTGGACCCGACTACCTACCTACCTACAAATCGCGCCGGCACAAGTCGCACAAATGGGTCGGACTTTCTATATCAAGTCGAGCGTCCCGCTCTTCTTCCAAAATTTTCATTAATCTTCCCATCCGCAGTTATGGCTTCCATCAGTGATCATTCCGATTCCAAGCGCCGTCGTATTCAGACTTCCGAAGCCGATTTATACAATGGTCCTCCTGACAATTTGAGTCCCCTTGTCTACACTTATGAAGACCATCGTGTCGGGGCCCCCAAGCTTGCTCTTCCTACCGCTGTAAATGTCCAACATGGACCCAAGTACTGAACTCTATCTCAAGTATCATAGTATTCTAGTTCAGTGTGATATCAAGAATTGTCCTAAGGTATACATACCCACACCACCTCCCGTTTAAGAACCACTTTCATATGCTAATGGCCTAACCTAACAGCAAGTACGATATCGAGGTAGAAAGATCGAGATCTCGTCCTACGCCACAACGCAGCCTCTTTCTTACATCATCCTAGCTACTGCGATCCTTGATAATATCCGCCAGTTCTCGGGCGGAAAATTCGAAGGTCGGTTGAAGAAGTAGTCGATTTTTATAATTCAAGCGATTTTAATAATTTAAATAATTTGAATACTTTGAATACTTTGAATACTTTGAATACTTTGAATACTTTGAATACTTTGAATACTTTGAATACTTTGAATACTTTGAATACTTTGAATCATTTGAATAATCTTAATATTTTTGATTAAGGTTTTTTCGTCGTGTTCTTTCTTTATTATTCTACTTTCGGGCATATAAGAACGGTTTTGCTAGCTTATGAAACATTCAGCAGGCTCATCTCAGCGGTTATAGTGTTAATATACCGGTCTTTAATCATTTGCATCTTTGCGTTGCTTATAAAGGGCTTGGGTAAATGCTTGTTCCTTGGTTGTTGCGATCAATCTTTAGCTCGAAGAGAATATACTCAAAGTTTGGATATAGTAAAGAGAATAGCAGGATTAAAAAAAGGAAGTCTTAAGAGCTAGTCGCGAAAAGGTAAGGATGCAATAAGTGAAGAAAATAATATATTCGGGGTTAAGCAATATAGCTACTTGCTAAATCTCTCCAACCAGTCCATCAAGCGTCTCTGGCTGTCCCACTACAATCCCTCCCTTAGTGCTCTACTCAAACAACCCCTCATAAGCATTAATCGCCAATTGGCCTCCCAGATGCGCATAAAGCACCTGCTCTCCATCCTCAATCTCACCGTTCCTAATCATTCCCATCAACCCCGCAAGACTCTTACCCTCGTAAACAGGGTCCGTGATGAATCCCTCTGTTTCGGCTCCGAATTTCCTATTTTGAAGTCAGTATATACTTTTGACAACGCTCGGGAAGCTAAGAAAATCATCGGAGAATCTGAACGTCTCGTTTTGATGCGTGGCTGCCAAAGATCTCAACTCCAACAACGAACCAAAAAAAAATTTGGACAGAAATACGTATCGACCTACATAGCCTCAATAGTAGTCTTCCCCGGCACCCCATAAACCCCCTCATGCCACCTCTCATCCAACACCACATCCTCCTCCCTCACATCACTCTCCTCCAACCCAATCTTCTCCGCCGTGAATTTCGCGATCCCGAGAACTTGCGCCTTTGTCTCGGCCGGCTTAGCCGAAGCGTCAATACCTACAATTTTTCTTTTCCTACCCCCCATCTTAACCTCCAAAAACCGAAACCCAGCCACCATCCCCGCCAACGTACTCCCCGTCACCGCACAAACGACCACCGTCCCGAAAAAAACACCCAACTCCTGCTCCTGGGCCGCGACCTCGAAGGCCCAGCGCGCGAAGCCGAGGCCGCCTAAAGGATGATCCGAGGCGCCGGCGGGGATGTAGTAGGGTTTGCCGTCGCCGGAGGAGAGGATCTGGGTGGTTAGGGTTTGTAGGGAGGATGCGTGGGAGATGCTGAAGGGGGAGGGGTCGAGGTGTGGGGTGACGCCCATGAGGCGGGAGATTTGGATGTTGCCTACTTTGGAGTAGAGGGGTGTTGCTTTGATGGATTGGGTTAGTGGTTGGTTTTGGGTGAGGATGGGGGAGTTGAGGAGATTTTGTTTGATGAGCGGCTGTTGAGGGGGATTTTGAGGGGTAACGGAGCAGATGGATATAGAAAAGGAATCAGACGTACTGTTTAGGACCCAGGATTCTTGGATTAGTTGGACCTGTTAATCATGGGTATCTGGTTAACTTCTTCTCTTCTCTTCTCTCTCCTCTCTTCTCTCTTCTCTCTTCTCTCTTCTCTCTTCTCCTCCTCTCCCCCTCTCCTCGGTAAACATCCCAAGATAGGAAACTAAACACAAACAAACGAACCTTCAACCCAACCTTCCTCGCAACACCAGCCACGGCCCTCGTATGGTTACTCTGAATACCCCCCACACTAACTAGCGTATCACACCCTTGCTGTAGAGCTTCTGGGATTAAATACCTGATCTCATTAGCCCTCTACCCTCTCCCCCTCTCCCCTCTCCCTCCCCTTATCCTACCTCCCTCTCCTTCCCTCTCTCTCACCCTTCCCTCAAACCAAACAAGAAAATAAAAACAAAACGAAGAAGGGGAGCACAAACTCAAGTTTCCGCACCTTATTCCCCCCAAAAGCAACCCCCGAATTACAATCCTCCCTTTTAGCCCAGACCCCGACCTTGCCGCCTAGGGCGGCGGTGATGCGGTCTAGTTTCTCGATGGGGGAGGGGCCGAAGAGAAGGGGTGTGCGGGGGATGCTGGCTAGGGGCTCGGGAAGGGGGAGGGGGACGGGGGTGAGGGTTGTCATTTTAAGGGTTTTGGATAGTGAGGAGAGGAATGGAGGAGAGGATGAGAGGAAGATGGGGATTTGCCGTTCGAGATTTGAAGGGGAGGGAGTTTAAAAGAAGAGGGAATGTAAAGATGGGATTGGGTTCCTCTTCCGAGGGTAAGCGCTGCTTACGCGCGGGGCAAGAGGGATGAGAGGCCGGCTTCGGAACAGGAGTGGAATAGTGGGAACTTGCCCTTGGGAAGGAAAGAAAACGCATGGACGTGTTTGACTTTCGTGGTACTTACAAGAGTGGGATTTCTCCTTGCCTGCTCTCAAAGCGGGCCGAGCCGTCGGCACATCCTCAAGCTTGCAACTCAATCTCATGCAACAAGATATCAAGATAAGGGGGAGGAACTACAACCCATAAACCCCCCTAAAATTCCCCCCAACCCACCCCATCGCCTCCGCCCGATACGTATCCCACTCAACATAACTCCCCGTCCCATTAACCGTCCACACCAAATTCCACCCTTCTCCGCCACCCACACTGACATTATACACCGGCCAGCCGCCATCGACGGCCAACTGCCACTCGTCACTCCCATTCGGGTCCCCGTCTACAATGAAACTCACCCAGCTCCGCGACATAGTGTCTGCTAGTTCAACGAATTTGCTTTCATCGGACGAAGAGAGATTGCCGAAGGGATTCACGTCGTAGCCTTCGCCGCGGATATTATCGAACGCGAATGCTACCTCTGCGAAATGCGTTGCTCCTATGACAGGCGTTTTGCCGTTCGGACGGACGTCGAAGCGGTAACTCCAGCTCGAGACGTTGTTTGCGGACCACGCGTGGTTCGTCGCCCTTCTGGGCGCGTTGACGACGATATCGCCGAAATAAGAAGTCAAACGACGGAACTGCGAGCCGAGGGCGAGCGAGAGGTTGGTGTCGTAGGAGAAGAGGTTCGGGTAGGCGATGGGGGAGGGGATGCCGAGGGCTTCGATGTTGGGGTAGAGGTAGGGGATTATTTGGGCGGCGATGGAGTCCGGGGGGATGCCGGTGGAGGTGAGGATATCGAGGAATTGGTCGTCGGTGGAGACGTTGTAGCTGCAGCCGAAGGCGGTGCCTTCGTCGCTGTTGCTGCCGATTAGGAGGGGGACTTTGACGAAAGAGCCGGTTTCGAGTTGGAGGCTGGGGAATGTGGTTATGAAGTCTTCGTCGATTATTGGGACGAAGGGGCTGAGGCCTGAGATGGAGGTGGTGTCGTTTAGTACGTTGTTAAGTTCGGCAAAGGGGAGGGTGCGTATGCAAGAGAGCGATTGTGGGGTGGAAAGGTAGGGGGCACAAGAGGTGTTGGAGACGACGATGTCGTATGTTGATTGATAGGCTGTGCTGTTGTAACCTCCTGGAAGAAGGACAGGGAAATATGATACGGCTGGACCACCTGACTCAGCGATGGCAGCTCTGAACAATCCATCGTCACGCCCTATATTGTTAGTCCCGGACTTAAGTATCCAGACGAAAAGCCATACCTCCATATGCTAACAAATGTGCACCCACACTTTGTGCTCCGGAACTCTCCCCCCAAATCGTCACTTGTGTAGGGTCTCCGCCGAAAGCTTCAATATTCTCCTGCACCCAATGCATGGCTAATCTCTGGTCTCTATACCCAAGATTCGTAGCCCCACCTTCCAACGCTTCTTTACCGCCAAGAAAGCCGAATGCTGAGAGCCTGTACTGAATACTGACTGCGACGAATGGTTTGGATATTTTGGTGCCAGAAGTGAGAATGAAGGACATATTGTAGCGACCATCATTTGTACCACCCATGAACAGACCACCACCATGGATCCAAATTGCTACTGGGAGGAGAGTTGAATTGCTGGATTTTGACTTTGTTTTTGAAGTGGAATTGGAATACGTTGCGGAATTGTTGGTGGAGAGGGATAATGAGGATAAGCTTGGTCTGAAGACATTGAGGTAGAGGCAATCTTCTGATAAGTCATGACCATCATCATCGCCACCGTAGCCGACGCAAAAAGGGGGCCAAGCGGTAGTTGCTTTTGTTCCGTTCCATGTCTCGTTTAAACTTCTTGGGACTCGAAATCGAAGGTCGTTGATTGGAGGCTGGAAAACTGATTAGTATCATCACGTGTTGGAAGATTGGATGACACACCTGAGCGTATGGAATACCGAGGAAGTATTCTTGGTCATACTGTTCATTGTATACTCCTGTGTATGAGCCATTCTTGATAGTCACCGTTGGGGATGACGTATTTGAGTATTTGGCTTTCAAGTGAAGGGAACATGTTGAAAGGCCAGTGTAACTTGCTAGCAGAAAGCCATGCAACAAAGAAAACATGTCGCGATAACATATTGACAGAAGAAGTAGAATTACGGCTAGGGATATATACCCCATCTCGGCCCCTCACCTTCATCTTCCACGGTGCGTCGCGTTGTGGATCCTCAACGGGCATTTGAAGTTAGGGAAAGATCAAAAGTAGCTTGGCAAAGTAGAAGGTTGCGTGTTGGTGTTATCATACAACAAGGATCTTTAAGCGTGCCGTCGATGAGGAGGTTCAGATTCGAAAGTGACGACGAAAGGGGTGTAGTCAGAATAGCCGTCGGTGAGAAGAACCGAACTGAGGTCTGGAAGCGAGAAAGGCGGGGTGGCAGAAAGAGGTGGCGCCGGCAATACCGAGTCTTGATTTGACGACCGGTCCTTTATCTTCCGGGTGGACGCAGGGCAATATCAAAGAATTGTAAAAATAGAGTCTCGAATATATCGAGATATGGAGAAGGAGGACGGAAGGAAGAAGGAAGATGGGAAAGTACCTTGATACTTATCTTGAGTTCTATCAAAACCATGATTGCGACCGGGTTTCCCGGGCAAGGATCCAAACGCAGGTACCCGACAAATTTCAAGGGATTGAAGATAAGAGGAAAACCATGGCAATTGTTCTCGGTAGGTTGGGGTATCTTTTATCGTAATCATCCATCTTAAAGACCGTCTGGGCTCTCTCTCAATCCAGCTCAGCAGCATCATCCCAGTCACTGTCTTCGATGATTGGCTTCAACGATGTAGCCTTATTAGCCTGTGTTGTGGCATGCTTCGAAGCTAGTGAGATATTGCTGTCGACCGATCGTGTGTCTGAATCCGAATCGTCTACTTCGTGCCATCGGTCGCCTCCTTCCACAGTCTCTCCTGGATCCAAATCGCTTAATTCTCGTAATTGCGCTTCAATTTCTTGTCGCTCAAGTTCTTCGTCTGTCTCTTCCTCGCTCTCTGATGATTCGATGACTGCCTGAGATGCAGTGGCTTTATCTCTGCGTAACCTCTTCTTTTTCAGCAATTTATCGACCTCTTTCTGTCCCCGCATTCGCAAACTCAGCTCTTTGACGACATCAATCCATCTGAGCTCAGTATTGCAGCTAGGGCAGTTTCCCTTGATCGGTACCAGAGAATCTTTTTCGTACTTGAGAAAATGTTGACCGAGACATGTTAAATGTGTAGCCGATTGACAACCAGGAGCTGGACAGAGAGCATAGACGCCTTCATCATGCTCAAGGTGCTCCCGACATATTGCACAGCTCCCTTCGTGCTCAAAATCCACGATATTCTTCGCCTTCTCAACGTGCATCTTCTCATTGGCGTATCCAATCTCGAGACCTTGAATCCCATGACCGACTTTTCGCCTCTTCGCTCGGGGACTGCCATCGGTATCTGATACTTCGATTTTTGACACGCTAAAGTCCTGGATGATCTTGATTGTTTCGCGTATGGGTTCTGGAGCCGTTTTGCACCATTTCAACCAAGCTTTATGTACATCTTCGGAGAAAAAGCGTAACTCGAGTGGCCATCTAGCAAATGTAGGAACTCGGAGTAAGAGATGGAGGTTCGAGAGGAGCGAGTTGATGGTATGCCGTGGTCTCTTCGGGTGGCCTGATCGCTTCTTCTGTGTTGCATGCTGGATTCGGGATTCGGCTGGAATATGTGTGGTGATGTGTGGATTCTGCCAAGCCCATCTAGAGAGGTTAGAAGAAGAAAAGCTAGAAGTACTAGGACTAAAGGTGTGAGGAAATCGAGATGATTCTACGCTTGAATGAAAGAACATCCGCAAAGATTGATTGTAATGAAGAAAGCGTGACAACCACACGTGACGGATATAAACAGAGACGACTGTATCAACATACTCGAATTGCAACGCCGCAATATGACTCGGGAATCCAGTGACGATACAAGTCATCTCCCATGGGCGTAAACTGGGGCGACTGGTCCGGACGGCGCCGCCTTTCGCATGTCCGTTATGCTGACGCAGTCGTCTCACTAAGGCGCGTGAGCCTTCTCCACGCAGATGCGCAAAGATGATTTACCTGGATTCGGTGTTGAGCCAACATAAGTAGTACTTCGACTGACAGTAGATCTGAGTAGGTAGCAGCAGTAGAGTGCTGGGATGGGCTTGTTGAGTGCCATGGGGGAAGATGCCACTGTTGATGTGTCGATGTTGTTTGTGTTTTGGTCAAGTCGTGACGTTCGTTTACAGCTCCTCGATGTCGCAAAGCGCGGGACTGGGGCCGAGACTTCAGACGAACCAGGGAACCGGATCTCTCGATTCAACGCCAACCACGCCTATTGATCATTGTTGTATTGCGCAGGGCAACATGGACAAGTCGCAATCCGATATCCAGGAGTCGATTGCTGCTGTGAATCGCATATATAGGATTCGCTGCTCTGCGGTGAGTTCTTCCACACGATGCATGGAAGAAAAGAAGGAAACAAATGGCGACGGTCAGATCCGGGATCTGATCGGATCTTCAAGATACCGACGTCGTCCTTCCCTCATTGGCCTACGCGTGTATAGCCTCAGGCATGAGTGCGGTGCGTGCCTGATTTGATCCTGGGTGGTTTTTGGCACTATCAAAATGTGGCCCGCCGGAAGGGAACTCAAAAGAGTCAAGATATGCAGCATCAGAAAATCGATAAAGGGCCGCAGGTGGGGGAGAATTCCTTGCAAAATGGGTGCACGTAGACGAATTAATATATGTGAATGCTGTCGTGTCAAGAGATGTCGAGATATCAAATTGTCGGCCCCCATTAATCTGATATGTATATAATTCGCAGTTGGTTCAGGTGCAAGGATTGGCGATGCAGAGTTTGGCCAGTTTCTAGTTTCTGTCCACTTTGGCCTAGACCCAACGCATCCCTAGCCCCATCTTATGTTGCCGAAGTTCAGCATGACTGACTGAGAGACGGAACTGGCATTGGCACTGGGCACTGGCACTGGCACTGGCACTCGCACTGGTGCTGCAAGTCTGCTCCGCTCTTTCCTCGCCCAGACGTGACCTGACTTGACCTGACTGAGCCGAACTGAGCGAGCAGGACATGCCGTAAGAGAGAGAGAGAGAGGAAGCCCGCCCGCTTTCGCCTCGCCTGTGCCTCCGCTTCGCCCAATATCGAAAAACCGTCCAAAACCAAAAACCCTCATCAACCACACTTCGTTCCTTTCCCTTCCCCATACCCAATATCCAACATACGCACATTCTCTTCCTCCACGACAGAACCCCCATTCCACCTCCACGACACTCTTTCAAGACCTGGGCGAATATTCCTGACTCGAATGATCGTCAATACCCTCAATATCATGCACTAGTGTTATCGAGGCCTGCGCATCGACTTTGTACAGTGTGTGTATGATCTGCGAAGGGGGACCTGCCGACCATTCCAACATATCGGTCTGGAAACACCTCCCACGCTCGACAGCAACCCATTCGATGTCGACAATTTGATATCCCACCATCTGCGGACCGAATAACTTCGAGACATACCTCGCAGCTCAGCCGGAGCCACCGTCAAAGATGGTTCAGGTACCGACGACCACCACAGGGTCGAGCTCGACCATGCGAGCCTCGCCCGCCAGTGGCACGAACAGTAATACGACTTCGACTCGTGGGAAGCCTGCTACGACCAGTAATGCGAACAATCCTGCGGCAGCACCGCTTCCTCTCAGCGCAATGCACTCTCTGCCGCTCGATATGACCAGTGTCGAGAGGCGGGGACAGCCAACTGCGAGTCGGGAGACTATCAAGAGAATTCGACCACATAAATTGCAGGAGGCACCCACATACAGACCTACCTTGGAAGAATTCAAGGACCCCTTCGAGTATATGAAGAAGATTGCGCCAGAGGCTTCGCAGTACGGTATCTGCAAGATCATTCCCCCAGACTCGTGGAAGCCAGACTTCTCGATTGACACAGAGGTACGTTATACACCCTTCTATAATGCGAAAAGAGGTGCACATGCGAGGATTTCTACTAGAATTACCCAAATCGTCTGATGTGCAGCTTTGAGCGCATACTAATTGTTCGCAGAGGTTTCATTTTCGGACGAGAAAGCAAGAGCTGAATTCCGTTGAAGGCAGTGAGTACCTCCACCAAACCCACCAGAACGACACCACTTTCGTCGCGGCGCATCCATCTAATGTTCACTTTTAGGCACTCGCGCAAACCTTACATATCTTGACCAACTTGCCAAATTCCACAAGCAAAATGGTACGAACCTCAATCGATTCCCCAGCGTGGACAAGCGCCCCCTCGACCTGTACAAGCTCAAGAAGGCCGTCGAGACACGAGGAGGCTTCGAGAGAGTCTGTAAACACAAGAAATGGGCAGAGATTGGTCGAGACCTGGGATATAGTGGAAAGATCATGTCATCATTGTCAACATCACTCAAGAACTCATACCAGCGATGGCTACACCCATATGAGGTATATCTAAGCTCGGCCAAGCCAGGCGTCCATCAACAGCTGGAGTACGAATATGGTGGTCCACTCACTCCCTCGCCCGCAAACTCGCCCCTGAAGAAATCGCATCAACATACACCATCAAGCCTACGGGGAGATTCTCCAGCTATTCGAGCTTCAGATGCGCTGAATGCGTCCATGAAGGAGGAGTTTCTCGACAGAGGCATGAAGAATATTCCAAGACTGGACTCTCCAGCAGCCACACCGACACCAACGCTGGCACCGCAACCACAATCGGCCACATCAGGCTTCACGGCTGTAAATGCTGGAGGCTTCACCCCAGTCAACACAGCTCCAGCGACTTTTACCCCTGTGGCTAATAATAGGCGCGAACGTGAGGAGAATGGTTTTACTCCACCCAGACGACAATTTGACACTCCGATAGCCTCTGCTAAGAACACTCCAGAGTATCGGCCTTCAGCTCTCGGTTCTGCACCAGTCGTCAATGGCTTCACTTCCAACCCCATGCTGAAGAGACAACTCTCTCATGACAGCTTAGACTCGAGAGGAAAAGGTAGCCAGCCTGAAGACAACGAAAACGGTGGGCGACGCAGTAAGCGCCTCAAAAAAGGTACGTCTGATATATATTTTCTTTTTCCAGCAGTGCCATGAATCCCATTTCAGGATGGTTATGTGGTGTCAGGGATGCATCCAATGCGCATACCCCAAACTTGGAACATTGCGCTTGGATTGGCGAAGTGATCCCCGGCTAAAACCAGCCCTGCAGATGCCGTGCCGACTGTGGCTGGATCCCACATGACCTTATTCCGACCGACGCAACCTCGAATCCCAGGAGAGCACGGATCGTTCGCGCCAGGCGAGGTAAGCAAATCTACTGATGACATTTATTCTCGCGATATAAACTTAGAATCTGTACAGAAATGTGAACAGTGTGGGAAGGCCGCCGACGACTCTACCATCATGCTCATTTGTGAATCTTGCAACAATGGATACCATATGGCTTGCCTCGATCCTCAGGTCACCCAGAAGCAGGACAATAACGACTGGTATTGCCCGAGATGTCTTGTTGGGGATGGACAGTTCGGTTTCGAAGAAGGTGGGATCTACTCACTGAAGCAATTCCAACAGAAGGCTGCAGAGTTCAAGGAGACCTACTTCCAAAACAAGATGCCATTTGATCCTGTCTTCAACTGTCCACGTCCAGTCACAGAAGATGATATTGAACGAGAATTCTGGCGACTGGTTGCTAGCTTAGAGGAAACTATCACCGTTGAGTACGGTGCTGACATCCATTCGACGACCCACGGCAGCGGCTTCCCCACCATCGAAAAGAATCCCCTCGATCCATACTCGAACGATCCCTGGAACTTGAACATCTTGCCTCTCCATGCCGACTCGTTATTCCGCCACATCAAATCCGATATTTCGGGCATGACTGTTCCTTGGCTGTATGTGGGCATGATTTTCTCCACATTCTGTTGGCACAATGAGGATCATTACGCCTACTCGGCTAATTATCAACACTTCGGCTCCACCAAGACATGGTATGGTATCCCTGGAGAAGACGCAGAGAGATTCGAGGCAGCCATGCGTGAAGCAGTACCAGAGCTCTTCGAGACGCAGCCAGATCTTCTCTTCCAACTGGTCACTCTTATGACCCCTGAGCAATTGAAGAAGGCCGGTGTCCGGGTCTATGCTTTGGATCAGAGAGCTGGTCAATTCGTTATTACTTTCCCTCAGGCATACCATGCAGGATTTAATCATGGCTTCAACTTTAATGAAGCTGTGAACTTTGCACCTAACGACTGGGAACCATATGGCGATGCTGGTGTTGAGCGACTACAACAATTCAGACGTCAACCCTGTTTTTCGCATGATGAGCTCCTCTGGACCGCTGCTGAAGGTGCTGCTACTGGTGGTGTCACAATTGCTACAGCAAAGTGGCTTGCTCCTGCTCTTGAACGTCTTCGAGACCGCGAACTCGCGCAGAGAAGACATTTCCTCGATAAGCATAAAGAGAAGCATGCAGACCCTTGTGTTGCTACCGATGACACCGAAGGTGAAAGCCCTCGTTGTCAGCTCGGGCTCGGATTTGCCATCGATGAAGAAGACGTACCGGAAGAGGAGTATCAATGCACGTACTGCAAGGCTTATGCATATATCTCCAGATTCAAGTGCGACACTAGTGGCAAGGTCATGTGTTTGCTCCATGCTGGTAATTACGAATGTTGCAGTATGACGGAGGATCAACGATATGCTGGTAAAAACCACACTCTTCACTGCCGGCGTACGGCAGAAGCACTTGAAGCGATCCATATCAAGGTGAACGAGAAAGCTCAGCTACCCGAAGCATGGGAGGAGAAAGTCATGACGGCTATGCAAGAGTCTGCGCAACCTTCCTTGAAAGTTTTGCGAGCCCTCGTCAATGAAGGAGAGCGCATTCCGTTCAACCTTAAATCTTTACCCGATCTGAAGCAGTTTGTTGATAAATGCAACGAATGGGTCGAGGAAGCCACCAACTACATTGTACGAAAGCAACAAAACCGTCGCAAGAACGAGAAAGCTTGGCGCAAAGGCAGTAAAGCCGCAGAAATGGAGGAAAGAGATCGCGAGTATAGAAAAGTCGAAAACATCAACAAGCTTATTGAGCAGGCCGAGCGACTTGGCTTTGATTGTCCTGAGATCACTCAACTAAACGAGCGGGCCGCAGCTATCAAGCAATTCCGGGCAGACGTTTCAACTGTTCTCCAAAATGTGGCTTTGCGCAAGACTACCGAGTTCGAGGATTTGCTGGAGAAAGGACGATCCTTCAACGTAGATCTGCCCGAAGTTGATAAGCTGGATAAGATGGTTCAGCAAATGAAGTGGAACGACCGTGCTCGCGACAATCGAGGCCAATTTCTGACATTGAAGGAGGTTGATGATCTTATCGAAGAGGGTGAAAAGCTCGAGATTCCCGAGTACAATGAATTTCTTGGCCATTACAAGGAGCAAAGCTCTCAAGGTCGAAGCTGGGAGATCAAGGCGACTGAATTGATTAGCGCTGAACTGATTCACTATCCTCAATTGGAAGCTTTATCCGCCCAAGCTCAAGCGGCCGCACTTCCGGTGTCCGCAGAGACGTTGGCTGCTGTCGACCAGATCTTGGACAGACAAAGAGATGCACACCGACGCATCGTCTCGCTCTACGACCGCAGCAGGAACGAAGACTTCAAGAAGCGACCTAAGTACCAAGAAGTCCGTGACACTATGGATCAACTAGCGGAGTTGAACAGTAAGCCTAATGGTACACTGGACCTCGAGAAGGAACAGAAGCGGCACGAGGATTGGATGCGAAAGGGCAAGAAACTCTTTGGCAAAGCGAATGCTCCGCTGCATATTCTGAAATCTCACATGGAATATGTTTTCGAGAGAAATGTTGACTGCTTTGATATCGAATCCGACAAGCCGAGAATGCCAGCAGAACCAGCTTCTCGAGAACCAAGTCCTTCTGATGCGAAGCTTCATAGCTGGGAGGATCCGAGATTCAGGGAAGTCTTCTGTATTTGTCGTCGCATTGAGGCTGGTATGATGATCGAGTGCGAGCTTTGTCATGAATGGTGAGCGTCCTAATTTTCTGGATGTAGGATTCGCTAACTTTATAGGTATCACGGCAAGTGCTTGAAGATCGCACGAGGAAAGGTCAAGGACGACGAGAAATACACTTGCCCTATCTGTGACTGGCGTGTCAAGATCCCCCGCGATGCGGCTCGACCTAAGCTGGAGGACCTACAAGCTTGGCAGGACGAGATCCCTGCATTACCTTTCCAACCTGATGAAGAGGAAGTACTTGCAAAGATCATCGACAATGCACAAGACTTCAGAAGCCATGTTGCACCGTTCTGCAATCCTGTCATGGCCACTGCCGATGAGTGCGAAACCCAACGTTTCTATCTTCGCAAGATCGAGGGTGCCGAGATTCTACTGTCTTACGAGACAAACTTCTTCCGACAAGAGCTTCACAAGTGGTCGCCAGTAGCACCAGAAGCCCCGCCCCTCCTCGAAGTCTCCAAGTCGACCAGAAAGCCTCGTCCAACAAAGCTACAGAAGCTGATGGCACAACATGGTGTTGAAGATCCTGAGCAACTTCCTCAGAGTGTTCGTATCAAGCCTCATATTGTCAACAAGCGCAAGTCAAGCGAGCCTTCGTCTTCACGACCACCGCCTCTTCAACCTGCTCCAGGACGATCTGATTCTGGCACCCCAACATCGCACAGCTTTCCTAGCTCCGCGACTATGCATCCACATGGTGGTCCAACTTTATCTGGCCTACCATCTGCACACGATCATGCGCATCCAGCCCATTTCGGCGGGTATGCAGATCCCCATTTCTCCATGGCTTCTTCAAGCGCGTCACCTGCCTTCGCCCCTCATGCTTTCCTTCCCGGTGGTATGCAGAGTCCAGGATTTGGCTCACGACAGCCGGGCATCTTCAACGATGCAGCTTATGGTAGTATTGATTCCGTTGCCCTTGGACCTGGAACTGATAGTCCTATGCGAGAGACTTTTGGCGAATCTCCTCAAGATTTGCACGGTGTTTCGAAGTTTATGGATCCTCCAGGACTCGCCATGTCTCGTGCAGGCAACAAATCAAAAGGCAAGGGACGTGCAGAAAATAATGAACCTGAAGGAAGTCCATCAAGTACAGCAGGTGATGTTGGTACACGAGGTCGAGCCGCTGACGAAGTCAGTCGGGAAGAATGGCCGCTTCCAGAGACTCATGAAGAAGAGCAAGGAGAACCGAAGTGGGGAGCAGATGTCGATATGGATTTGTTCCTCAATGAACAACCATAATTTCGCCCCTTTTCCTTCTACGAACATTGCATTCTACGATCAAGGAGAGAGATTCGTACGGCGTCAAAGGTTTTTCATGATCGCGAAGCCCTAAGTCGGTGTTCGCATTGCATTTTGCATCATTGGGTCTTTCTTGTTTCTACGGATTCCAAGGTGTTTAGGGTGCGGGTTTTTCTACATTGGCCAGAAGGTCAGAAATGATGGAGTTCAGAGATCTTGCTTTGGACGATTAGGTTTTGCGCGCATTTGTCTCTTCTCCTTTTTGCTTTGGTTGATTGGGGTGACTTTCACCCTGATCGGCTGTGTATGATTTTGTATTCTAGTATTGCATTTGCATGTTGCATGGCTGGTGGTTGCATGGTGGCAGTGGTGGAGGAGTTGCTATGGTTGCTGGGGTTGCATGAAAGGGGAGAGTGTGTAGAAGACATGAGTGAGTGAGTTATGAATAAAAGAACTGATAGGAATAAAATAAACTACAATCAAAAAAAGTTAAAGAATTTTTTTTAGCGGAAAAAAAAAATTTTGTAATAAGTTGCGCAAAAGTCGTTAAAAGTTTTTTGTTATTATTGGAACCCTGGGTTTGACTTCTTAAAGCTTTGAAGAAGAGGGAAAGGTTTAGGGAGGTTGTGATGGTTGTGGTGGTTGTGGTCCAAAGCTAGGGAGGCTAAGGAGAGTGAGAGTAGAGAGAGTGAGAGTAGAGAGAGTGAGAGTAGAGAGAGTGAGAGTAGAGAGAGTGAGAGTAGAGAGAGTGAGAGTAGA